>NC_053492.1:89423639-89728014 GCF_905171775.1 Rana temporaria | reverse complement strand
GAGCTACGGGCTCTCGCGCAGGGGAGCCAACCTGCCGATGTAAAACTACGGCAGCAGGTCGGCAAGTAGTTAAAAACGATCGTGTGTGGGCTCCAGAGCATTTGTAACGATGTAAAAAATGGGCATTTTAACATTGTAGTTTTTAACGTCGTAAAAAATGGTCCTGTGTGGGCTTTAACGACATGAAAAAAACCTGCATGCTCAGAAGCAAGTTATGAGACGGGAGCGCTCGTTCTGGTAAAACTAACGTTTGTAATGGTGATAGCACATTCATCACGCTGTAAAAGGACTGAAAAGCGTGAATCGTCTTTTACTAACACAAAATCAGCAAAAGCAGCCCAAAGGGTGGCGTCATCCGAATGGAACTTCCCCTTTATAGTGCCATTGTACGTGTTTTACGTCACCGCACTTTGCTAGAGCATTTTTTTTTTCATGATCGTGTGTAGGCAGGGCCGTTTTAACCATCGGGTTGAAAAAAACGTTGTTTTTTCTAGACCATTAAAAATTTAATTTTTTACAACCCGAAAAACGGCCGTGTGTACGCGGCATTAGGTCATAAGACTGCTGTTACAGATTGTGAATATGGCACAGCTAAATAAAATGTAACAGTAAATGTATTATTATTATTATTATTATTATACAGAGATTATATAGCACAACATAGGGACAGACAGTACAATTTAATACAGCAGAAATCAGAGAGCCCTGCTCGTTAGAGCTTACAATCTAAGAGGGAAGGTGAAGAGATACAAAGGGTAATAACTGTGGGGGGTGGGCTGAGGGAGAAAGTAAATGTATATTTCTTAGGTGGGGGCTAGATAGGCTTCTCTAAAGAGATGAGTTTTCAAGGATTGTCTGAAAGTGGAGAGAGTAGGAGATAGTCAGACCCATTGGGGTAGAGAGTTCCAGAGGATGGGAGAGGCTCTGGAAAAGTCCTGTATAGATCGTGGGATGAGGCGACAATGGAGCTAAAGAGCAGGAGGTCTTGGGAGGAAAGCAGAGAACAATTTAGTTGGTATTTTGAGACTAGGTTAGTGATGTAGCTCGGGGCAGTGGTACATGCATATTTATAGTGGGTCCAATAGTAACACCATAGTTATATTGATGCAATTCATTTGTAAAGATACAATGTCATTGATACAGGATGCAAACATTGTACGTACAACATTTAAGGCAGTCAATCCTCCACATATTAAAACTGATTGGTTGAAATGTATAAATAAAAATTAAAGAAAGTTCCAACCAGCGTTGGTCCAAAAACCAACAACACTAGAAATAATTTGCGTAATGAAGGCCATACATATAAAAATATGGTTCCTCAATATGATTGCTGAAATAAAATAAATATAGTGAACTAATATGTGATTTAATAAATAAAAAAAACAATTTTTCAAAGAAAGGAATCGGCTCCTTTTTTTTTTTGTGTAGATATCATTTGCAAAGAGTTTGTGATCATGCAATTTTTTATCTTTAGGCATGAGAACAGCATAATGAAGAATAGATTGTAAGCTCTTTTAACCAGCATCCTGAACATGTACTGTACTCCTACATGATTCCTATAGAGATCTGATTGCTTGGAAATGGGAATTGGACTCCTGAAAGATCCTGTATTTACATGACATTTACTATTCACTATCATACAAACCAGGTGATCCCCCCATTTCCTGCATCTAATTCAGTAGAGTGTAGCACAAAATGAAGAATAATATCTGACAAATTTCAACTTGACCTGTCGTGTCCGCTACAGACGCCAGTCTCATGCTGTGGTCTTTTATGCATCCTACACAAAGTCATATGATCAGCTGTATCATGAACAATGTCTTTGTGTGGACACTCTAACCCCTATCAAGACCAGGTCTATGTTCTGCCTTCATGACCAGAGTGAGTCCAGTTCAAATTTGGAGTTTTTATTATTATTATTATTCTACAGGATTTACTGTATAAAGTGCAAACAATTTGTGTAGCGCTTTACAAAATAAAGGAAGACACTTACAATCTTCTAGATTGTAAGCTCTAACGATCCCTCCTGTATTGAATTGTATTGTAACTGTACTGTCTTTCCTGATGTTGTAAAGTGCTGCACAAACTGTTACCGCTATATAAATCCTGTATAATAATAATAATAATACAATGCAACACCAAAGGGTTAGGAGGGCCCTGCTTATAAAAGCTTACAGTCTAAAAAGGGAAGAGCAAGTGATACAAAAGGTAATAACTATGAAGCTGGGTATAAGCTATTAATTTTACAAACAGTGGCGGCCGCTCTTTTAGGGGTGCAGGGGTGCTGCCCCCCTAATCCATGTGCCCGACCCCTAATCTACATGCATGGTTTTCAATGTTTTTTTTTTAAGCAAATGATTAGAGCTGGAGGCTCAAATTGGCTTAAAAAAGGGTGGGCTTGGGGCGCAGAGCACTGTGCCCTGAGCCCACCCAGTTGTGTGACATTAGCAAACTAATATTCGCTAATGTTTTCCCGCTTCTTCTCCTGGCCAATCAGGAAGAGGGTCCTGAGACCCGATTGGCCAGGGAGTTTTAGGACTCCCGGCCAATTGGGTCTCAGAACCCACTTCCAGTTCTGCTGAGAGGAGAAGCAACAGCCCCGGCTCTTCCCTCAGCAAGCTGGAGCGAGGAGCAGCAGGTGGAGGGAAGGAGGGGCAGCAACATATGTGTACAGCACCGTAATATTCCTGTGCCTTCCGGTCTGTACAACTGCGGGTATTGTTCGGGCATTCAGTCATTTCCCTTTCCTTGCAGTGTGCTATGGGAGCTTCTCTCCTACCTCCCAGTGTTCAGCGCGGAACTTTGATAGCAAGTATCGCGCGATTTCGAGGCCGTAAAGCTTTTAAAGCTAACGGGGAGCCACGGCGTCAGCGTCTGTGTTGCCATCACAACAGCAGGCGTAGCAACACAGACGCTGACGCTGCGTCTCCCCGTTGCGAGTGCGCATGCGCGAGATCGAGCGGTGGCTGCTGGGACAGCAGCATCACTGCAACAAGGAAGTGCCTGCCTGTGGGCTTCTAATGCCCAGAGTTAAAATGGTAATGGCACGAACAGCATTATATAAGTGTATATTGCACACAGACTGACAGAGGAGCGGCTGTAGGACACAGGAAACATGAGTTTATAATCGCAGTGCTAATAACCATTTAACTAGCCCAAAAAAAAAAAAGTTTTTGCATGGGAGATCCGCTTTAACGGACAAATTACTGAAGTTTGAAGTTATAACTTCCAACCAGTAATTTCACAGGAAATAGGTAAATAATAAATTATTATGTTATAACATATAGCATAATAATATATGATTTAGCTTGATTAAAACAGAACATTTTCAGCAGGCAGCAGATTCTCCTTCTTAATTCTGTGAGAAAAACATGGGATTGTAGGTAAATCTTATACCCATGAACCCATGTTTTTTCCTTTTAGTTGAGAGGGCTGGGCTGGAAGGGAGCATTTGTCTTTTAGACACATGTCCCCTTCTATGACACTGCAGTGAGAGGTGCTCCTCCACTGCAGCATTTTTATTGGACAGCTGGGGCCAATGGTACATTACAGCTGGCTCCAAGCTCCAAGCTGTCCATTGAGCTCAGTGCCTCTGACAAGAAGTGAGAGCCACTGTGAGCTCATCCTCTCAGTCTGCTGAAAAGTGTGCCAGCTTGTATTTAAACTGACCGCTCTGTATGTAGCTTCTGACAGGCTGCGAATTATGGCCAGTGATGGGGTAGCACAGCAACCTACACCCGCACCCCCCAAATTCGGGGTCTCTGTGACCCCAGGTCACAAAACAGGTCTTAAAGCTCAGTTGATTGTTTGTTTTTGGTATATAAATATTTTTTTTTTATGTTTATGGCAGGTGGGGCTCTACCTCACCTGTCTCCCCTGCAATGCGGAGGTGCGGAACTTTTTATATATATGATGCACACTACGTCTTAATGCACTTAAGTCTTATATTATTATTATTATTATTATACAGGATTTATATAGCGCCAACAGTTTACGCAGCGCTTTACAACATCAAGGAAGACATTATAGTTACAATACAATTCAATACAGGAAGGATCAGAGGGCCCTGCTCGTTAGAGCTTACAATCTAGATATACATCTTAATACACACTACTGAAGTCGCTCTGACTTCAAAAAAGGTTCCTGTACTACTTCAAGGCGACTTCTAGGCGACTTGTACCCATTGATTTTAATTGGAAGTCGCCTCCAAGTCGGATCCCTTGTCTTAACTAAAGCAACTTTCCAGGAAGTGAAAATAGTTTTCTAAGACAAACCCCTCCCTCCCACAGAGCAGATTATGTGATTGGCTACTGGCAAAGTCGCCTGTCCTGGAGGTGACTTGAAGTCACGTTGTAAGTCTCTCCAAGTAGCGCTCAAGTCGTCTCCAAGTTGCCTTATAAAGTCGCGCTGGAAGTCGGGTTGGTCCAGTATAAACCATCACTAAGGCTCCATGCACACTGAAGCTGATAAACTGCAGTTTGTTGGCGTTTTGGCATTTTTTTTAAAGCCCATAAACTGAACTCTATGTTAGCCTATGTGCCCATACACCTGGGCGTTTTTTAGTGTTAATGAGCTTTGGAGTTTGTTGGCTTTTTTCTGAACACCCAAAATTTGCCTTCAAAGTGCAGTTTTTCGGCGGGAAAAAGCGAGAAAAAACGCAAAACACAGAAAAACGCTCAAAACGCTTAAAGTGGTTGTATACCCGCAAGAATTGTATTTATTTTTTTACACCTGCAAGGCAAAAGGCATAATGAGCTAGTATGCACCGCATACTAGCTCATTATGAAATACTTACCTTGGAACGAGGTGTAGAGAACTTACCTGGTCCATGCCGAGGGAGATGTCATCTTGCCTCGGCGTGTCTTCCGGGTATAGCCGCTCCAGTGCTCTGATTGGCTGGAGGGCAATGTCGTTACTCGACAAAAAAACGCTAAAAAACGCTGGCGCCGGCATTTTTTGAGCGTTTTTAAAGTGGTAGTAAAGAGTTTACTACCACTTTAAAAACGCTCAAAAAACGCCGGTGCCAGCGTTTTTTTATCCATTGAAAAAAAAAAGCTACACTGAAAAACGCTGATTAAAGCTATTCCAAAAACGCTAAAAAACCTTGAAAGGCTCCCTGCAAAACTACTGGCATTTTTTTACAGCTTTTTTCCGCTTCAGTGTGCATGGAGCCTAACTGCACTGGCCAGCAAGTTAAAAGTATACAATGTATCAATGTGGAAATATTCTGTCCTGAGCTCAGGAATGAAAATTGTTACATTTCACTAAAGGGAAATGGTTCTATGAATGAGGGCACACTAAGGTGCCAATGGCTGCGCTGCTATCAATCCGTCCAGCCGAGCCAATCAACGGCCAGGCTGGGAACCGAAGAGGATCACGGGACGCGCGTGGGACTTTCGAATGGTAAGGTAGGTAAAACGGGGGTTCGGGGGGGGGGGGGGGGGCCTCACCGTCGGATGTTTTTTTACCTTAATGCATAGGATGCATTAAGGTGAAAAAACATTTACCTTTACAACCCCTTTAAGGGCAAAGTTTTGCTTTAATATGTGATTGCTTAATAAATGTCCCTCGCTGTGTTTTGTGCCTTACGATAATGGTGAGTTCACACCTGACCGTTTTGAAGCTTCACCAAAAGAGCTTCAATACTTGACACTAGAATTTCCATAATATTCAATGGCACTCATTTATACCTAAACATCACATTGCTTGAAGCTCATTACTCTAAAAAGCACCTGAGTCACATGTTTTGCCCCAACAGACTACAATAAGAGTGCCTGAAAAACGCACAATAAAATTGTATATCTGAGGGAAGGGTGTGAGTGTATGGAAATGGTGTCAGTAAATGTGAGGGGCAGTGTTCCTATGTGTGTATATATGAGGGAAAGGTATCAATGTATGGGAATGGTGTAAGTACATGTGAGGGAAGGGTGTCAGGCTGTCAGTGTATGGGATTTGGTGTCAGTACATGTGAGAGGCAGTGTTCCTATATGTGTATATATGAGGGAAGGTGTCAGTGTATGGGAATGGTGTCAGTACACGTGAGGGGCAGTGTTCCTATGTGTGTATATATGAGGAAAGGGTGTCAGTGTATAGGAATGGTGTCAGTACAAGTGAAGTGCAGTGTTCCTATGTGTGTATATATGAGGGAAGGGTGTCAGTGTATGGGAATGGTGTCAGTACATGTGAGGGGCAGAGTTCCTATGTGTGTATATGAGGAAAGGGTGTCAGTGTATAGGAATGGTGTCAGTACATGTGAGAGGCAGTGTTCCTATGTGTGTATATATGAGAGAAGGGTGTCAGTGTATGGGAATGGTGTCAGTACATGTGGGGGGCAGTGTTCCTATGTGTGTATATATGAGGGAAGGGTGTCAGTGTATGGGAATGGTGTCAGTACACATGAGGGGCAGTGTTCCTATGTGTGTATATATGAGGGAAAGGTGTCAATGTATGGGAATGGTGTCAGTATATGTGAGGGACAGTGTTCCTATGTGTGTATATATGAGGAAAGGGTGTCAGTGTATGGGAATGGTGTCAGTATATGCGAAGGGCAGTGTTCCTATGTGTGTGTATATATGAGGGAAGGGTGTCAGTACATGTGAGGGACAGTGTTCCTATGTGTGTATATATGAGGGAAAGGTGTCAGTGTATGGGAATGGTGTCAGTATATGAGGGACAGTGTTCCTATGTGTGTATATATGAGGAAAGGGTGTCAGTGTATAGGAATGGTGTCAGTACACGTGAGGGGCAGTGTTCCTATGTGTGTATATATGAGGGAAAGGTGTCAATGTATGGGAATGGTGTCAGTATATGTGAGGGACAGTGTTCCTATGTGTGTATATATGAGGAAAGGGTGTCAGTGTATGGGAATGGTGTCAGTATATGCGAAGGACAGTGTTCCTATATGTGTATATATGAGGGAAGGGTGTCAGTGTATGGGAATGGTGTCAGTACATGTGAGGGGCAGTGTTCCTATGTGTGTATATTAGGGTGTCAGTGTATGGGAATGGTGTCAGTATATGCGAAGGACAGTGTTCCTATGTGTGTAGAAGTGAGTGTTCCGGGCTGTACACATCTCTCCCCTCCTCTCTCTCACACATACATTGAGTGTAACCTAAGAAATGCAAATGTGTGCAGGTGTGCGGGCCCCGGAGCAGCACACAGGGGCCGAGGTGACGGAATGTGAGGGCTCATTTCTCCCCGCTCCGGCCTGATTGACAGGCGCCGTCTCCATGGCAGCCGCCTCGGCGGCGCCAGCCCCGGCACAAGAGGCTCTGGCAGAGAGGGACGGCCATGAATGGAGCCGAGAGAGAGAGAGAGGGAGAGAGAGCGGGGAGAGGGGCGCCGGTGACGTCACGGGGGCTGGCGCCAGAGAGTCTGCAGGCAGCCCCGGCTTCTCTCCCTTCTCTTTCTCTCCGGTGCCAATTCATCACCTGTCAGGGGGATCACTCAGGGGGTGTCAGGAGAAATGTACACAGCTGCGAGAACAAAAAAGAGGAGGGAAAAGAAAGAGAGAGGAGAGAAAAAAAACTTCCAATTGGGCCAGATGTGTGTGTGTGTGGGAGAGGAGTACAACAACAAGAAAAGGAGTTTGAGAATCCCAAGTCTGCATTGCATCACATGAAGGAGTCCCTGCCCCTCCTCCCTCCCTCCAATACATGGCTGTGTAGAGGAGCTGAGGCTGGTGCTGAGCTGCTGCTGGCTGTCCGGGGATGTGTATAGAGCAGATGTTTGTGTGTGTGTGTGTACAGATAAGGCCTTTTATAGGGAAGAGAATGAGGATAATGGTGAGGATGGTGCTGAGGCCTGCTTTCCCAGACACATTTCTCACATGCCTGGGGTGGTCCTGGTAACTGGGATGTGTGGAGGAGCGAAGGGGCAATGTGAGGGAATGCAGGTGCTGGGCTATGGGAGGGAAGACACCCCGTCGCCTCTATGGCCTCCTCTGGGCTATGGGAGAGAAGACACACCGTCGCCTCTATGGCCTCCTCTGCGCTATGGGAGGGAAGACACACCGTCACCTCTATGGCCTCCTCTGCGCTATGGGAGGGAAGACACCCCGTCGCCTCTATGGCCTCCTCTGGGCTATGAGAGGGAAGACACACCGTCACCTCTATCTATGGCCTCCTCACCATTACCTCTGTATTATCTCCCAAGAAATATACACCTTCACCACTGGATGCCTTCGCTCCCTTTGAGGAAAAAATACCTGAAAAAACGCACCTAAAGCCATGCACGTTCGGCAATTACTGAATTCTATTGGCCAGGATATTAATCTATTCCAGGCTTAAAGCGGAGGTTCACCCTAAAACAATTATATACCGTTCCATCCAGCATACTGCTGACATCTACAGTATGCTGGTATTTTTTTTTTTTTTTCCGCTGTACATACCTTCTTATAGTTCTTTTCACCCGGCTTCCGGGTTCTCACTGCCCCCGGGGAGTAGGCGTTCCTATGAAGATGCGTAGATGATTGACGTGCGGGTAAGGCGCGTCACCTGTTCCGAAAATAGACAAACTAGGACTCTGCTTTATACGGCGCCTGCGCAGTCAACTCTACACGGCAGGTGCAGGCGCCGTATAGAACCAAGTCCTAGTTTGTCTAGTTTCGGAACGCGTGACCCGCCTTACCCGCACGTCAATCAACTACGCCTCTTCATAGGAACGCCTATTCCCCGCGGGAGTGGGAAGCCGGGTGAAAAGAACTATAAGACAGTAAGTACAGCGGAAAAAAAAATACCAGCATACTGTAGATGTTAGCAGTATGCTGGATGTAATGGTATTTAGATGATTTTTAGGGTGAATCTCTGCTTTAACTACTTTAGTACCAAGTACTTTCACCCCTTTCTGCCCAGGCCAATTTTCAGCGCTGTCGCACTTTGAATAACAATTGCACGGTCATGCAAACTGTACCCATACATTTTTTTTATCATTTAGTTCACAAAACAAACCAGGCCGTTTTTTACGATACGGCACTGCGTTACTTTAATTAACAATTGCGCGGTCGTGCAACGCTGTACCAAAATAAAATTGAAGTCCTTTTTTTCCCACAAATAGAGATTTTTTTTTTGCTGTATTTTGATCACCTCTGCGTTTTCCTTTTTTTTGCGCTATAAACAAAACAATTTTGAATTAAATTTTTGTTACTTTCTGTTATAAAACATATCCAATAAAATGTAAAAAATCTAATTTCTATATCAACTTAAGCCAATATGTATTCTGCTACATATTTTTGGTAAAATAAATACCAATAAGCGTATACTGATAAGTTATAGCATCTAAAAACTATGGGATTTCTTTTTTTTTTTACTAGTAATGTCAGCGATCAGAGACTTATAGCAGCAGACATTGACACTTTTTGGGGACCAGTGACACTTATACAGTGATCAGTCCTAAAAAAAAAAATGCACTGACACTGGCTGGGAAAGGGTTAACATCAGGGGTAATCAAAGGGTTAACTGTATGCCTAACCTGTGCTTACTCACTGTGGGGGAGGTGCTTTGACTAGGGGAAGGCAAAGATCCATGTTCTTGCTTTACAGGAACACAGGATCAATACCTTCCCTTTTTGTAAAATCAGTGGGAGCGTGTCGCTAGGGGCGAGCGCGTGCCCCAGACCCAGAAGTCTCAGATCACAATGTGTTTTGGCACAGAGTGCCCATCCTGCTACAGTAAATGTATGGTGGGCAGCCTGCTAAATTAACAAAAAACACTGAACATTTCTAAAAAATATATATCCACGTTTTTCTTTATTTATGTTATAAAAGTTTGCAAATTAATAATCTTTCTTCATAAATTGAGGCCAGACTGTATTCTCCTACATTTCTTTGATGAAAATAACCCCAATCAGTGTATATTATTTAGTATGTAGGAGAGTTATAGAGTCCTCAAACTATGGTATATATGTGAACACTGTATAATAATAACAGTACCGTATTTATTGGGGTATAGCGCTCTCCCGCGTATAGCGCGCACCCCTAAAGTTGCAGCGGATTCCTGTGGAAAAAAGTTTTTTTGTACTTACAGTTTTGGTGTCTTGTGCCGCGGCCTCATCGGGTCCAGCGTCCGTCTGCGGCTTCGGGTGTCCTCTTCGTCGGGTCCGGCGTCCTTCTGCGGCGTCCTCGCGTCCTCCCCGCTCGTTTCCCGAGCCGAGTTTGAATACTGCGCCGACATATACCGAGCGCAGTAAACTCGTGTATTGTCGGGCAGGCTCGGCAACTCTCGCGCTGACGTCTTGTACGTCCAGGACGTGAGCGCGGAAGGAGCCGAGACTGCCCGACTATACCCGAGTGTACTGCGCTCGGTATATGTCGGCGCAGTATTCAAACTCGGTGCGGGAAAGCGAGTATCGGCGTATACCGCGCACCCATGATTTTGCCCTGATTTTCATGGCAAAAAAGTGTGCGGTATAAGCCGATAAATACGCTGTGTGTCATGGACACGTAGACTAACATAGAGGGCAGTTTAGAGACAGAAAAAAGTCAAACAGTGTATAGCACGGGCTATTACCCTGGGGCACACGTCTTCGCATTGACCTATAAGGGTCGTTTGGTTCCATAGACTCTATTGTCTGTTCTGTTTGGCTTTTTATACGAATAGTACCTGGATCTATGCTGTACAACTGTTTGTCCATGACACATCGTGTTCTGCCCTGGTTCCAAATCTTTCACCTGGATTTTTAGATTTGGTCTGCTCCCTGTCTATGTACTGGGGATGCCCCCTGCTCTCCCTTTTCCCTGGCGTGTTTGGATCCCTATTTTAGGCTCAACCAATCTCGGCAACGGATTTTGGAGACCTTCCGGTACATTTGGATTTTTCTACACCCCCTTTTGTTGATATTTCTATACGCTTGTGTGCAATGCTCTGCAGATACCCTGGATGGCTATATACACTATGGTGCTATAGATTATGCACAGAGGATATTGTCCATATTTATTATTCAATCTATATGTTTTTTTTTATTATCTCTATTGTTTCTTGTTAAATCTATATTTTTGTAATAAATTTGTATTTTTTATATACTTCCGTCTTGCCTCCAAAATCCGACCATCAATTGCTTTTTGCGAGTAATTGCTCCCCTTTTTTGTTATGTCACTGATCATCTGTTCCCTGTCATCGGGTACAGCAATTAGTGACGTGTCAGCAAACAACGCCCCCTAACAGTTAGAAGCACTCCCTAGGTCACACTTAACTCCTTCAGCGCCCTCTACAAGTTAACCCCTTAACTGTCAGTGTAATTTTTACAGTAATCAGTGAATTTTTATAGCACTGATCGCTGTAAAAATGACAATGGTTCCAAAATGGTGCCAAAGCCAGGTGGACCCACTCCGGTACTTTAAGTACTTGGTGAGGGCTGTGCTGAAGAGAGACCCCTCTGGCTGGGGGGAGGTAAAGGGCACAGATTATTTTCTCAACATTAGAGCAGGCCCCAACAACCTGCACCCCCCGCAATAAAGAAAAGTGCCAAGTGAAGTACACACAGCAGACCTTGCAGCTGGTGTAAAAATTGCCCTAGCTGACCAAAAGGCCCACTCAAGAGGTATGAGCAAGTAAAGAAAATAGTGATGTGACCAAGTGCCAGTGAATACACTGTGGGATCCCATACCCTTGGTGATTTTCTTGACACCCCCTGGGTCATCACTCCAAGGGGCAGATCCCCGGGAACTCCTTGCGCCTCCTAGCCCCTAGCCGGTCACAAGCCAGTGTCAAGGGGCAAACTCATCTGATCCTCTGCTCCAGCGGCAAACTGCGCTCCCCCGCCCCCCACGATCCAGTGGTGGACTGATGTCTTCAAGTCCATGGCATTTGTATGGGGGTCATGATGTCAGGAACTGTCTACTGCACAAGACCCCTAGACCTTAGGGGTGCAGGACCTGCAGGCCGTAGAGATTAGTCATGTGCAGGAAGGATCGGAGGATTACATAAGTATATTGCCACTCTCCAATCCCCTAGACCCCTAGAGAAAAACAAGTAGTTGACCCATGGCGGGCACAGCCCCACTGCATTGTTATGGATATCCCGGATATATCATGTATGCACACACATGGTAAAAACTTGGCACAGTTATATTTCATGTCTTTTTCCAGTCCCACAGGCCAGACAGAGCCCTTCAGCACATCTGCCCATGTGCCAGGCTTTCAAAGATGATGTCACCAGTGGGGGGGGGGCTAGGCTAGCATTTTGTGGAATGAAGTTCCTCTTTATTGTATAACTAAAGGCAAAACTTTTTTTGTCTAGGTTAGATTGGAGATGGATTAGGATACCTGCCAGGTTTTTACTGCCCTCTGAGAAAGAAACTCCAACATTCGGAGTTGTCACAAGATCAGGAACAGAGGGGAAATCATCCAATGGAGTTCTGGTAAAAAAAAAACAGGGTTTCCCTCACTTTGGAGGGATTTACACATTTTCTGTTTTGGCTATGGCACAGAAAGTGATGGGAGATTGCCCCAACATAGCTAGTAATATTCATCTAATTGGGAGATAGGCAGGTTCAGTGACTTAATCTAGTTATACAAGGGTTGAACATGAGAAAATCAGTTTAATTCTCCATTAATGCCTGAATTGTAAAGTCTAAGGCTAGCCATTCATGGATTTTGATGTGTTAAAGCGGGGGTTCACCCTATCGACAGGAAAAAAAAAAAAAAATTTTCTTTTACCTTTAAATCAGGCACTGTAGCGCGAGCTACAGTATGCCTGTCCCGAATTTTTTCCCCCCATACTCACCTTGTAGTCGTCCATCGAAGATACCGGGGAATGGGCGTGCCTCTGGAGACGGAGGATGATTGACGGCCGGCTCTGGCGCGTCACGCTTCTCCGGAAATAGCCGAAATAGGCTTGGTCTTCACGACGCGTGCGCATAGCCTGTGCGCACGCGCCGTGAAGAGCCGAGACCTACTCCGGCTGTCTTCGGGGAGAGTGACGTGCCAGGGCCGGCCGTCAATCATCCTCCCTCTCCATAGGCACGCCCATTCCCCGCGGGAGCCGGAATCTACGATGGACGACTACGAGGTGAGTACGGGGTTAAAAAAATCGGGACAGGCATACTGTAGCTCGCGCTACAATGCCTGTCTCGATGGTAACATCATGTGGGTCAGGGTGAACTACCGCTTTAACAACAGGTATTATTAGGCTTTGGTCAATGGCTGATAACTATTTTCACTCCAAATTCGACATGTAGCACCCTCTAGTGCGCTAGGGGGAGTAAAGTGTTTTTTTTTCTCTAAGGACAGGTACATTTCCAGGCTTAGCTGGTAGCCAAGCCTGGGTGTGTTTTGTGATCTGGTTTGGGAGTGGCTCAGAGTAGTGCTGGGTGACTCACAGGTGGCATCACTAGGCCCTCCTACTTTTTTCTAGAATCTTCCAGTGTTTTCTGTAAAGAGAGGCTGGAGGGGAGGTGGAGCCAACTGGGCTATTCTAGGGAGCCCTAACCAATCCCAAGCTTGGATTGGCAGGGGGCAGGCCTCCTTAAATACCCAGGGTCAGCCCAGCTGGGAAGGAGCTGGTCGGCGGCGTAGCGTAAATGGGTCGGCGTAAGCCCGCGTAATTCAAAGTAGCAAGGCAGTGGGCGTGTTGTAATGTAATGAAGCGTGCCCCCTTGTAAATGCATGGCCGATCGAACGGCGCATGCGCGCGCATGCTCAGAGTCACGTCGCAAATACTCCCTTAGATATGTCAGCTCAATGCTTTGTCAACGTGAACGTAACATACGCCCAGCCCCATTCACGTACGACTTACGCAAATGACGTAAAATACGACGCTGTTCTGATGTTTCCGATGTCCATACCTTTTTTTACAGTAAACAACGTCCATACCTTAACATGACTTACCCCTGCTTTATGAGTGGTAAACTTACGCCTTACGTAAACGGCGTAGCTAAATCCGACGGGCGCAAGTACGTTTCTGAATCAGCGTATCTTGCTCATTTGCATATTCGACAAGTAAATCAACGGAAGCGCCCCTAGCGGCCAGCGTAAATATACACCTAAGATACAACGGCGTAAGAGATTTACGTCAGTTGTATCTTGGACAAATTCTGGCGTATCTGATTCTTTGAATCAGGCGCAGAGATACGACGCCTCACATTCGTCGTAAATCCTTTGTGAATCCGGGCCATTGTGTTTTTTTTTTCAAAATTTTTTTGTTTATAGCGCAAAAAATAAAAACCGCAGGTGATCAAATACCACCAAAAGAAAGCTCTATTTGTGGGGAAAAAAAGTACGTCAATTTTGTTTGGGAGCCACGATGCACGACCGCACAATTGTCAGTTAAAGCGACGCAGTGCCGGAAGCGGAAATTTCGCCTGGGCAGGAAGGGGGTATATGTGCCCAGTAAGCAAGTGGTTAAAGTCCCAATTGTTGATGTTTTGATTCCATAGGCATCTCATAAGTCCCCATCCCTATCCAAGTTTAATCTCCTACAATAAAACATAAAAACAAAGCACAAGAACTGCTTTCATGTCTCTGGATGAAGGACAAGTGTGTGCGTGGCTGGGGCAGGGTGACAGACAATTTGCCTGCCTGTATATGGTTTGAATCTATGGCCGTCATTAGTGTTTACCACTCTTCTCTACCAATCCCTCTAGGGATCTCCACTTATCCAACTAATAACAATATACAAAGCCAAACACAACTCTGTCCAAGCTATATAACCAGATTCATCTCAAAATATCACCCAAACCTTCCTCTTGGCTCCTTCCAAGACCACGCTACTCCAATCATGCTTGCCTCCAGGACTTGTTCAGAGCCTCTCACATCCTGGAACTCCCTACCCTAATCTGTCTAATTATCTCCTACTCTGTCCACCTTTAGGTGAAACTTCACTTGTTAGGTAGAAATGGGCCACTGCATCTATCTAAAAACAAAATATTACTTTCTCGAACAACTTATCCCCACACAGTTAATGCATTTTGTATCACTTACATCATTTTGTATAACCATTTTATTATTATTTAGGTACTTATATAGCACTGTCAATTTACGCAGCGCTTTACATATACATTCACATCAGCTTACAATCTAAGGTCCCTAACTCACATTTATATACTAGGGCCAATTTAGTCAGAAGCCAATTAACCTACCAGTATGTTTTTGTAGTGTGGCAGGAAACCAGAGTACCCGGAGGAAACCCACGCAGGCACAGGGAGAACATGTAAACTCCAGGCAGGTAGTGTCATGGTCGCGATTCGAACCAGCAACCCTTTCTACCACTAGGCGAGAGTGCTAGTCACTACACCACTGTGCTGCAAAAGCTTTCACAAACAGGGCCCCTCTAGCCCTCTTGTCTTGAATTGTATTGTAACTGTACTGTCTACCTTTATATTGTAAAGCGCTGTACAAACTGCTGGCACCATACAAATCCTGTAGAATGATAATAAACCCAATGGAAGTAAATTGTGATCTGGAGTGATCATGTAACGTTACAGTATGTAGGGAATATCTCTGGATAAAGATGATCTCCGGACTGATGAAATATCATCGCCGTCCTATATAGCAATTTGTGGCTTATTTGCTGCTGAGAGACGTTGAAAAACAGTCCCGAGTACGGGTTGAGTAATAACACCATTGTGTTGAGCTTCTGCAGAATGAGCTTAGCAGTCTTTAGGTGGGGGGAGAAGTCTTGAAATAACTTCACTGCAGGTGAACAAGTTAATGTGACAAAAGTTCAAAGGTTAAAAGAAACCAACAACCTTTATTTTGGCTGCATAAGCACATTGCATTTCTTAATCATTGACTTTAATTAACTGCATTCATTCTTACAAGGCTGGAGTTGTCATGGAGGTGTAATAAGAATTTAAAAAGAATATTAAGCTAGGGTCATGCAAGAGCTATTGGAGGCTGAGAGTGATTTCTTGCATGTGAATTATTTCCCTCCAGCTAGATTATTGCTTTTTTTTGGATTCTGTGAAATGTAATTTACCAAATATAGATGATTTATTTAATAAAGTATGTTAATGTGCAATCACACACTGTGGGCTCCTTCACACCATGTCAGTTGAGCTGCGTTTATCTGCATAGATCAACACAGACTCGACGTAAGGGCACATCATCACACCATAATGCTTTGTTAGGGTGGGACATGTTGCATTTTTATGAACTACACTGCACCACGTCAAAATGCGCTGGGTCACGTGGAGTTCAATTTAGTGTTTTGCGAAACTTCAATAAAGTTAGAAAAAAGGACAGAAGATAAAAGGACTCACTGACCCTACACAACGTACAACACTGCTTGGTTTATTGTAGCCAGATCTGATTGATTCTGATTGGTTGTAATATATCACTGCTCTTTGCACCTATAAGAGTCATCATGCTTTTACTGTGTTAATAAACAAGTTACTAATTGTGACATCAACCTGGCTGTTAAAAGAGAAGTTTAGGAAAAAAAAGTTATTGAAGAATTATACTCACCTAGATGGATGTAGCATCAGTCTAATGCTGCATCTGTGCCCTGCCTGCTCTAAGACTGAGAACTGAGCGATCAAAGACCACATAGTTACATAGTTAGTCAGGTTGAAAAAAGACACAAGTCCATCCAGTTCAACCACAAAAAAATAAACAGACAAAATAAAAAACACAATACAATCCCATACACCCAACTCCATACCCACAGTTGATCCAGAGGAAGGCAAAAAACCCCAGCAAAGCATTATCCAATTTGCTACAGCAGGGGAAAAAATTCCCTCCTGATCCCCCGAGAGGCAATCGGATTTACCTACAAATCTTAGTACTCAGTTATTTTATGTACATTTAGGAAAGAATCCAGGCCTTTCTTAAAGCAATCTACTGAGCTGGCCAGAACCACCTCTGGAGGGAGTCTGTTCCACATTTTCACAGCTCTTACTGTGAAACAACCTTTCCGTATTTGGAGGTGAAATCTCTTTTCCTCTAGACGTAAAGAGTGCCCCCTTGTCCTCAGTGTTGACCGTAAAGTGAATAACTCAACACCAAGCACACTGTATGGACCTCTTATATATTTGTACATGTTGATCATATCCCCCTAATTCTCCTCTTCTCAAGAGTGAATAGATTTAGTTCTTCTAATCTTTCCTCATAGCTGAGCTCCTCCATGCCTCTTATCAGTTTGGTTGCTCTTCTCTGCACTTTCTCCAGTTCTCCGATATCCTTTTTGAGAACTGGTGCCCACTGATCGCTTGGTTCTCAGTGCTCTGTAAACAGAGAGCTGGTAACTGTCAGTCACCGGTTCTCTGCTCTGCCCTCCTCCCCCTGGGCTGTGGAGGGGGCGGAAGCGGCTGGCTCAGGCTTTAAGGGAGTGCTCCTAATCTCAGCTTGTTACCTGTATAAAAGACACCTGTGCACAGAAGAAATCAATCAGATTCCAGTCTCCCCACCATGACAAGACCAAAAAGCTGTCCAAGGATGTCAGGGACAAGATTGTAGACCTACACAAGGGTGACAACAGTTTGTGCTATTATTCGCAAATGGAAGAAACACAAAATAACTGTCAATCTCCTTCGGTCTGGGGCTCCATGCAAGATCTCACCTCGTGGAGTTTCAATGATTATATGAACAGTGAAGAATCAGCCCAGAACTACACAGGATAATCTTGTCAATGATCTCAAGGCAGCTGGAACCATAGTCGCTAAGAAAACAATTGGTATCATACAACACTGTGACAGACTGAAATCCTGCAGTGCCAGCAAGGTCCCCTGCTTAAGAAAGCACATGTACAGCCCATCTGAAGTTTGCTAATGAACATCTGAATGATTCAGAGGAAAAGAGGATGAAAGTGTTGTGGTCAGATGAGACCAAAATCAGACACTTTGGCATCAACTCAACTTGATGTGTTTGGAGGAGGAGGAATGCTGCCTATGACCCCAAGAACACCATCCCCACTGTCAAACATGGTGGAAACATTATGCTTTGGGTTTTTTTTCTGCTAAGGGGACAGGACAACTTCACCGCATCAAAGGGGTGATGGCCATGTACCATCAAATCTTGGGTGAGAACCTCCTTCCCTCAGCCAGGGCATTGAAAATATTTTGTGCAAATGGGTATTCCAGCATGACAATGACCCAAAACACACGGCCCAGGCAACAAAATAGTGGCTCAAGAAAAACTACATTAACCACTTAAGGACCGGACCAATATGCTGCTAAATGACCCAAGGGGTTTTTACAATTCGGCACTGTATCGCTTTAACAGACAATTGCGCGGTCGTGCGACGTGGCTCCCAAACAAAATTGGCGTCCTTTTTTCCCCACAAATCGAGCTTTCTTTTGGTGGTATTTGATCACCTCTGCGGTTTTTATTTTTTGCGCTATAAACAAAAATAGAGCGACAATTTTGAAAAAAATGCAATATTTTTTACTTTTTGCTATAACATATCTAAAAAAAAATGTTTTCCTCAGTTTAGGCCGATGCGTATTCTTCTACCTATTATTGGTAAAAAAAAATCGCAATAAGCGTTTATCGATTGGTTTGCGCAAAATTTATAGCGTTTACAAAATAGGGGATAGTTTTATTGCATTTTTATTAATTTTTTTTTTTTACTACTAATGGCGGCGATCAGCGTTTTTTTTCGTGACTGCGACATTATGGCGGACACTTCGGACAATTTTGACACATTTTTGGGACCATTGTCATTTTCACAGCAAAAAATGCATTTAAATTGCATTGTTTATTGTGAAAATGACAGTTGCGGTTTGGGAGTTAACCACAGGGGGCGCTGTAGGAGTTAGGGTTCACCTAGTGTGTGTTTACAACTGTAGGGGGGTGTGGCTGTAGGACTGACGTCATCGATCGAGTCTCCCTATAAAAGGGATCACTCGATCGATGCCGCCGCCACAGTGAAGCACGGGGAAGCCGTGTTTACATACGGCTCTCCCCGTTCTTCAGCTCCGGGGAGCGATCGCGACGGAGCGGATATAAACGAATAGCCGCGCCGTCGTCCCGGATCGCTCCTGAAGCCACGGGGACCGCCGCAAGTACCGGGGGGGTCCCGATCGGACCCCCGACCCACGTCAAGCAGAGCATGTGCCTGTCCGTGCCATTCTGCCGACCGAATAGCCGCGCCGTCGTCCCGGATCGCTCCTGAAGCCACGAGGACCGCCGCAAGTACCGGGGGGGTCCCGATCGGACCCCCGACCCACGTCAAGCAGAGCATGTGCCTGTCCGTGCCATTCTGCCGACGTATATCTACATGCGGTGGTCCGGAAGTGGTTAAGGTCCTGGAGTGGCCTAGCCAGTCTCCAGACCTTAATCCCATAGGAAATATGTGGAGGGAGCTGAAGGTTCGAGTTACCAAACGTCAGCCTCAAAACCTTAATGATTAAGGATCTGCAAAGAGGAGTGGGACAATATCCCTTCGGAGATGTGTGCAAACCTGGTGGCCAACTACAAGAAACGTCTGACCTCTGTGATTGCCAACAAGGGTTTTGCCACCAAGTACTAAGTCGTTGAAAATAGTACTAAGTCATTTTTTGCGAAGGGGAAAATACTTATTTCACTTATTTTCTGGATTTTTTTTGTTGTTATTCTGTCTCACTGTTAAAATAAACCTACCATTAAAATGATAGACTGATCATCTCTTTGTCAGTGGGCAAATGTACAAAATAAGCAGGGGGACAAACACTTTTTCCCCTCACTGTACGGGGTAAGAGACATGACTGTTCCTGGGGAATAAATTCAGTAGGCAGGATGTCCCGTATAGGAGGGCAGTGGCTGGTACTGCCAGACATTATAAATGTTATTCCTAGAAATCGAGAGATGCTTGTTTATGCTGAGTCCATCCTTTATCAGTCAAGCAACAACATGGTGTCTCTGATTACTGTCACAACAAAATCTGTTTCTCTGAGCAGTGATGGCAAACACTAGAGAAAAGGCATGGCTGTAACATGTCACAGATACTCTGCTGAAGCTGCCAAGCTGGGTCATCGGCTTTACCACCCGGAAACATTTTGCTTTTGCTTGTGTCAGCTTACAACATTTGTGTACAAAAGGCCTAACATTGTCTTGCTGGTGGTTATAGACATTCCCTGTTCAGCCACTGGGTCATGCACAGTCCACCCAGTGAATGACCCTTGTGATGAAAGACTGTGGTACAAGAATGCGAAATTCTGCCAGTAATGGAGGAAGACTGCTGACATCCCTGGTACTGGCCTCTCAGGGTAAAACGGTATTCATTGGTAAGGAAAAATATAGCCCGACCAGTCCAATCAGGTCTGCTCTAATAAACATACAAATCGTCCATCATCCCACCATAAACAGACAATCAGATGAATATTTTCCAATTTCCATAGGCACCGAAGGGGCAGATCCACAGAGCGAGTACGCCGGCGTATCTACTGATACGCCGGCGTACTTTCAAATTTCCCACGTCGTATCGTTGTTTTGAATCCTCAAAACAAGATACAACGGCTTTTTTGAATTAGATCCGACAGGTGTACGTCTTCGTACGCCTTCGGATCTAAGATGCAATACTTCGGTGTCCGCTGGGTGGCGTTCACGTCGTTTTCCACGTCGGTAATGCAAATGAGCTATTTCCGACGATCCACGAACGTACGAGCGGCCAGCGCATTCCTTTACGTCGTCTCTAGTCGGCTTTTTCTGGCGTATAGTTAAAGCTGGTATTTCGTTGTGTATAGTTAGACTTGCCATGTTAAAGCGGGGGTTCACCCTATAAAAAAAAAAAATATATATTTTTTTTCTTCTAGCATAAAATTTGGCATAGTAGCGCGAGCTACAGTATGCCTGTCTTAATTTTTTTCTCCCCGTACTCACAGTGTAATCGTACATAGAAGAATCCGACACGGGGAATGGGCGTTCCAATCCAGACGGAAGGTGATTGACGGCCGGCTCTGGCGCGTCACGCTTCTCCGGAAATAGCCGAAATAGGCTTGGCTCTTCACGGCGCCTGCGCATAGTTTGTGCGCAGGCGCCGTGAAGAGCCGAGACCTACTCCGGCTGTCTTCGGGGAGCGTGACGTGCCAGAGCCGGCCGTCAATCACCCTCCCTCTTGAAAGGAACACCCATTCCCCGCGGGCAGTCGGATTCTTCTATATACAATTACACTGTGACTACGGGGAGAAAAAAATTAAGACAGGCATACTGTAGCTTGCGCTACTATGCCGAATTTTATGATAAAAAGTTGTTCTGCAGGGTGAAACACCGCTTTAAGTATGGCCATCGTTCCCGCGTTCAATTTAAAAAAATTTTTTTTGCGTAAGTCGTCCGTGAATCAGGATGGACGTAATTCACGTCTATGTTAAAAAAATGACGTCCTTGCGACGTCATTTAGCGCAAAGCACGGCGGGAAATTTAGGGATGGCGCATGCGCAGTTCATTCGGCGCGGGGACGCGCTTTATTTAAATGAAACACGCCCCCTAATCGCCGATTTGAATTCCGCGCCATTACGCCGCTTGAGATACACTACGCCGCCGTAACTTATGGCGCAAAATCTTCCTGGATTCGAAATAAAGCCAGGTAAGGTACGGCGGCGTAGCATATCGCATATACGATGCGCCGGGGCAGATCTTTGTGGATCTGCCCCCTTAAGTCTTAAAGTACCCAATGCGAAAGGAAGAATTAAACCCTGGAGCAACTGTTTCCATATGCTCTGCAAATCCATTGGATGGATTTGGAATTACCTCTTGATAGCAGGATATAGACAGCCCTGACTCACAATTGTGCTCCTGTGTTGGCACCCTGTCAAAGGGGCTTCAGAAGCAGACTATAAGTGGCAATTTTAACACACATTACCATAGGCATGGTCCACTGTTTCCATCATCAGGAAACCTACCCTGAGAAATGCCATGCATCCTTCAGTGGAGTGCATGTAGTCAGGAAGAGGCTGCCGGAGATCAACCTTCAGTGGAGTGCATGTAGTCAGGAAGAGGCTGCCGGAGATCAACCTTCAGTGGAGTGCATGTAGTCAGAAAGAGGCTGCCGGTGATCAACCTTCAGTGGAGTGCATGTAGTCAGGAAGAGGCTGCCGGAGATCAACCTTCAGTGGAGTGCATGTAGTCAGGAAGAGGCTGCCGGAGATCAACCTTCAGTGGAGTGCATGTAGTCAGGAAGAGGCTGCCGGAGATCAACCTTCAGTGGAGTGCATGTAGTCAGAAAGAGGCTGCCGGAGATCAACCTTCAGTGGAGTGCATGTAGTCAGGAAGAGCCTGCCGGAGATCAACCTTCAGTGGAGTGCATGTAGTCAGGAAGAGGCTGCCGGAGATCAACCTTCAGTGGAGTGCATGTAGTCAGGAAGAGGCTGCCGGAGATCAACCTTCAGTGGAGTGCATGTAGTCAGGAAGAGGCTGCCGGAGATCAACCTTCAGTGGAGTGCATGTAGTCAGGAAGAGGCTGCCGGAGATCAACCTTCAGTGGAGTGCATGTAGTCAGGAAGAGGCTGCCGGAGATCAACCTTCAGTGGAGTGCATGTAGTCAGGAAGAGGCTGCCGGAGATCAACCTTCAGTGGAGTGCATGTAGTCAGGAAGAGGCTGCCGGAGATCAACCTTCAGTGGAGTGCATGTAGTCAGAAAGAGGCTGCCGGAGATCAACCTTCAGTGGAGTGCATGTAGTCAGGAAGAGGCTGCCGGAGATCAACCTTCAGTGGAGTGCATGTAGTCAGGAAGAGGCTGCCGGAGATCAACCTTCAGTGGAGTGCATGTAGTCAGGAAGAGGCTGCCGGAGATCAACCTTCAGTGGAGTGCATGTAGTCAGGAAGAGGCTGCCGGAGATCAACCTTCTGTGGAGTGCATGTAGTCAGGAAGAGGCTGCCGGAGATCAACCTTCAGTGGAGTGCATGTAGTCAGGAAGAGGCTGCCGGAGATCAACCTTCAGTGGAGTGCATGTAGTCAGGAAGAGGCTGCCGGAGATCAACCTTCTGTGGAGTGCATGTAGTCAGGAAGAGGCTGCCGGAGATCAACCTTCAGTGGAGTGCATGTAGTCAGGAAGAGGCTGCCGGAGATCAACCTTCAGTGGAGTGCATGTAGTCAGAAAGAGGCTGCCGGAGATCAACCTTCAGTGGAGTGCATGTAGTCAGGAAGAGGCTGCCGGAGATCAACCTTCAGTGGAGTGCATGTAGTCAGGAAGAGGCTGCCGGAGATCAACCTTCAGTGGAGTGCATGTAGTCAGAAAGAGGCTGCCGGAGATCAACCTTCAGTGGAGTGCATGTAGTCAGGAAAAGGCTGCTGGAGATCAACCTTCAGTGGAGTGCATGTAGTCAGAAAGAGGCTGCCGGAGATCAACCTTCAGTGGAGTGCATGTAGTCAGGAAGAGGCTGCCGGAGATCAACCTTCAGTGGAGTGCATGTAGTCAGGAAGAGGTTGCCGGAGATCAACCTTCAGTGGAGTGCATGTAGTCCGGAAGAGCCTGCCGGAGATCAACCTTCAGTGGAGTGCATGTAGTCAGGAAGAGGCTGCCGGAGATCAACCTTCAGTGGAGTGCATGTAGTCTGGAAGAGCCTGCCGGAGATCAACCTTCAGTGGAGTGCATGTAGTCAGGAAGAGGCTGCCAGAGATCAGCAGCACTGAAATTTAACAAAGCATAAAAGCTGGTGAAAACAATTATTTTATTAAAAAACAAACGTGGCATTTATAACACACAATGCTTCTTTAATCAACAAAATGTCATTCAGTGTCATTAGTGTTTACACATACTTTAACAACCCAATTGTCTTCCAGTTTCTGCTGAACCAGCCAAAACTCAAATCGCAGGTGGCCCTGTCAGGTAGGAAATATTTTCTGTACAGTAACTGCATCCTACCAGATGCAGTCACTGTTCAGGTATTTAGACAGCCATGGGTGCTGGCTGACTGCACAGCTGCATGCCCAGATAGGAGGTCTGGACTGGATTTGGGGGGGGGGGGGGGGTCCCATTTTTCTTGTGTTTTGAGTGGGGTTCCCTGTAACATTCATACCAGACACTCATATATATATATATTTAGTGGCACTCCACCTGTTTATTTTTTTCTTTTGCATCTATACCAGACCCTCATCTTGGGTTGTGTTTGTTTTTTTGATTTTTGGTTGATATTCTGTCTCTATCATTTAAAATACACCTATGATACAAATTATAGACCCTTCATTTTTTTGTAAGTAGGCAAACTTACAAAATCTGCAGGGGATCAAATAATTATTATATAAAGGGAATTTAACTAGTTGCCGACCAGCGCCGTCGCTTTACGGCAGCAGGTCGGCTCCCCTGTGCGAGAGCCCGTAGCTATACGTCGGCTCTCGCGCAGGCCACTAGGGGAGCGCTCGCCCCCGACTCCCGTGCGCGTGCCCGGCGGGCGAGATCGCCGCCGGGCACACGCGATCGCTCATTACAGAGCGAGGACCGGGAGCTGTGTGTGTAAACACATAGCTCCCGGTCCTGTCAGGGAGAGAAATGCTGATCTTCTGTTCATACAATGTATGAACAGCGATCAGTCATTTCCCCATGTCAGTCCCACCCCCTCCTACAGTTAGAACACACCCAGGGAACATACTTAACCCCTTCCCCGCCCCTTAGTGTTAACTCCTTCACCGCCAGTGGCATTTTTATAGTAATCCAATGCATTTTTTAAGGCACTGATCGCTATAAAAATGCCAATGGTCCCAAAAATGTGTCAAAAGTGTCCGAAGTGTCCGCCATAATGTCGCAGTACCGAATAAAATCGCTGATCGCCGCCATTACTAGTAAAAAAAAAATATTAATAAAAATGCCATAAAAATACCCCCTATTTTGTAAACGCTATAACTTTTGCGCAAACCAATCAATAAATGCTTATTGTGATTGTTTTTTCCCGAAAAATATGTAGAAGAATACGTATCGGCCTAAACTGAGGAAAACATTTTTTTTTATATATATATTTTTTGGGGGATATTTATTAGAGCAAAAAGTAAAAAACATTATTTTTTTCAAAATTGTCGATCTATTTTTGTTTATAGCGCAAAAACTAAAAACCGCAGAGGTGCTCAAATACCACCAAAAGAAAGCTCTATTTGTGGGGAAAAAAGGACGCCAATTTTGTTTGGGAGCCATGTCGCACAACCACACAATTGTCAGTTAAAGCATCGCAGTGCCGAATCGCAAAAAGTGCTCTGGTCTTTGACCGGCAATATGGTCCGGGGGTTAAGTGTTTAATATTTGAATTAAAATATCATTAAATTGCCTATTATCCCAGAAAATGGCCATTACTGATTCCTTAGATTTGGCTCCTATTGACTGCAGTGGGTTTCAGAGTCAGCATTCGAACTTCAGTAAAGGTTGCCGAGTGGCCGCCTCGACCAAGCCCAATCTAATGGGGCGAGTCCCATTTAAATTAGGCGCGCTCCCGCGCCGGACGTACTGCGCATGCTCCGTCGGGTAACTTACCCGACGTGCATTGCGCTAACAGACGTCGCTCCGACGTCATTTGCTTAGACGTTAACGTAAATGGCGTCCAGCGCCATTCACGGACGTCTTACGCAAACGACGTAGAGTTTAAAATTTCGACGCGGGAACGACGGCCATACTTAATAGGGCTTAGTCAAATAGGACTTAGCCCTATTTTTACACGGCGTAACTCGACGTAAACGACGTAGATTTAGCACGACGGGCCCGTCGGAACGTTCGTGGATCGCCGTAAGTGTTCATTTGCATATTCTAGGCCGGCCTCAATGGCCTCGCCACCTAGCGGCCGGCCTAGAATTGCATCCTTAAGATCCGACAGTGTAATTCAATTACACATGTCGGATCTTCTGCCTATCTATGGTAAACTGATTCTGTGGATCAGTTCCATAGATAGAAACAGGGATACGACGGCGTATCAGTAGATACGCCGGCGTATCCCTTTTGTGGATAACCCCCTCTGTTCTTTACTTCACCTGAGTCAACGTTGCTACTTTCTAGAATCTTGGCCGATTTATGGGCAGTCAAACCATGCTACATATCTGACCGCCCCAACTGTCGGCATCCTAACAGACAAATAGCAGGGGTATTTACATATACAAAAAAAAAAACATTTTTTTTTCATTTTGAGTAAAAATCTACATTGGGCATTAATAATATTTTGCAACATTTTTTAGTATATAATAATTTTTATCCTTTTTTCTTTAACTTTTGTTTTAGGAACACTGACAATCTTTTCAAACTGTTCTGTAAAAAAAAGGTAACATATCTGCCAAAATGCTAGATTTTGCTGGTGGTAAGTTCAGAAGAAAATGTCTACCAGCTGTATATACAACTACTGTTTTTCAAGCATCACTTTCTGATGATAATTCTTGCTAGAAATTTTCTTTGACCTCAATTTAAAGAACATTCCATAAAGCCCGCTCCTAAAACATGTGGCTCTAGAACGCCACAAACTATTATAAAGGAAGGCTGTGTGGTCAATGAGAACAATATAGTTTATAATTTCACCAAATTGAGACAAACAACTTTTTTTTTTCCAATATGTTAATTACAATTTTTCTGCCCTTGTTTTCTTACAGATCAAATTCCCAAATCAGAAAAAGTCACAAGATAACGTTTAAAGCTGAACCCAGGGCAGATAGAAAAGACACAAATAAATGCAAGTAAAGTTTTCATTACTATATCAATAAATACATTTTTAATATGCAAAAAGGTGTAAGTACTTAAAGCGGGGGTTCACCTAAAAATTTTTTTTAAAAGCCACAAGCTACAAATACAGCAGCTGCTGACTTTAAAAAAATTAACACTTACCTGTCTAAGTCGCCGGCGACGTCGGCAGCTGAAGCCAAGCGGTAGCTCGGCTCTCGGCTTCCCCCACAACCATCCTCGGTAAAGAAATCGGGAAGTGAAGCGATGCGGCTTTACTGCCCGGTTCCCTACTGCGCATGCGCGAGTCACGCTGTGCAGTTCCTACTGGTCCCCGTTGTGTTCTGGGAGCCGAGTGTTTCCCAGAACACAACGGGTGGGCGGGGGGTTGACGCGGAGGGGCCAGACTCCCGTGGGAGTCTATACCCGGAAGTGGTGCAAATACCTGTTTTATACAGGTATCTGCACCCCCTCCCCCTGAAAGGTGTCAAATGTGACACCGGAGGAGGGAGGGTTCGGAAAAGCGGAGGTTCACTTTTGGGTGAACCTTCGCTTTAAAGCGGAGTTCCACCCAGAAAATGGAACTTCCACTGATCCGGTCCCCCCCTCCCATTTGGCAACTTTCAGGGGGGGCCAGATACCTGTCTAATCCATGTATTTTGTTCCCACTTCTGGCGAAAGAGTGCCGCAGAATCCACGGCAAACTATGCCATGTCCGGCCTCTCCTCTGTCCCCCTTACTGTATTCTGGGAGACATACAGGACCCAGAAGACAGGACCATCAAAATGCGCAGCGCGACTCACGCATGCGCAGTAGAAAACAGGCTGTGAAGTAAGGGAATCGCCTCCACCCAAAACTGAGGGATGGGTCGGCTTCGGGTGAGGAAATTTCGGGGGCACCCTGGACAGGTAAGTGTCCTTATTTTAAAAGTCAGCAGCTGCAGTATTTGTAGCTGCTGGCTTTAAATATATTTTTTTTGCAGGCGGAACTCCGCTTTAATGTCACTTGGTATCAGCATCCTGAGATCCACATATAGCAAAACTCAGACTCAGGGTCAGGACATACAGTAGAACCAATCAGGTGTGCTGTATGCAAATATGCTTGCAAGGAACAACCTGATAGGAGGAGAGAGCAGATTGAGCAGAGAGATGACTTCACCAGCCCCTTGCTGTACTTCCATTGTACAATTAGCAGGTTGTGGTGGAGAGGAGACATCACTGTCACCACTTTGGCAGGTAAAATAGCTCCCTTATATGTATTTCAATGATGTCATTAGTTTTTTGTCTGGAGTTCTGCTTTAAACTAGAATACTTTAAATACCAATAACCTATTTTAAAGTGAAGCAATCATCTGTTGGAGATCTGTTGGAGAATGTGTGTTAAAGTGGTTCTAAAACCTTCTGTGCTGCTGGATCCCACCTCAACCCCCTTATACTTACCTGAGTCCAATCTTGATCCAGTGCTGTGCATGAGAGCAGTGTCTCTCTCTGCTCTCTTCCTCCTCATAGGGCAGATTGATAATGGCTCCCACTGTTGTCAATCAAATTCTCTCACAGGGGGGGCCTCGCTGTCTGTGCCTATAGATGCAGACTCATAGGTAGATTCAGGTAGAGTTAGGCCGACTTATCAGTAGATAAGTCGACCAAACTCAGAATCTACGCTGACTTATGTTTAAGCGTACGCTTAAACATATCTAAGATAAATTAGTAGATACGCCAATTCACGAACGTACGCCCGGCCGCCACAGTCGATTTACGCCGTTTCCGTAAGGCATTAGCAGGCCTAAAGTTATTCCATCTATTAGGTGGAATAACAATGTTAAAGTATGGCCGCCGTTCCCGCCGCGAGATTCAAATTTTTTACGTCATTTGTGTAAGTCGTCCGCGAATCGGGATTTACGTCATTTACATCCACGTCGAAATCAATAGGCCCGTGCGGCGTACGTAGCCGCAATGCACACTGGGAAATGTAGGCGCCCGGCGCATGCGCAGTAAAAAAAACGTAAAAAAACTTGAGGTCAAGCCTCATTACCATCAAACACGCCCCCCTCCAAGACATTTGAATTCGGCGCCCTTACGCCCGCCCACTTTAGGCTACGCCGCCGTATATTAGCAGGCAAGTACATTGAGAATCATGTACTTGCCTAGCTAACTTACGGCGGCGTAGCCTAAACAGGCTAAGCTACGCCGCCGCAAGTTTAGGCACTTCTCTCTGAATCTACCTAACTGACAGGACAGCTTGGGATTGAGCCCACGCAAGTGTCCCTATAGTGAGCAGATTTTTATGGGGGCCAAAAAGAGCCAGGAGCACCGATGAACCCTAGAAGAGGAGGATCAGGGCTGCTCTGTGCAAAACCATTGCACAGAGCAGGTGAGTATAACATGTTTATTTTATTAAAAAAATAAATATTTACAATCACTTTTATGTTTTAAAGATCCTTTGTCAGTGTGTATTTGTTATGCATGTACATTAGGCAGCCTTATTTATATTTAAACATGCTGTTTCTGGTTCTTCCTAGTGCTGCAATGTTGTCCTTTGCTAATCCTGCTATCTTACTTCAAATAAATCTACCAAACAGGGAAAACAATAGATTCTATGCATTCTCTAATGATGTGATATACCCACAATGCCCCTGCTAGTTAGAGACATGTGATCCTAGGTTTGTGATCACATGAGGACAATGAAGAGCAGTGCTCCTGAACATTAGCGTGCATGGCGGCTGTGGAATGATTCTTCATCAGAACGAATGCGTGGCATTGAACCTCCTGACCAAACTCTCATGTCTATTGATATATTGCCAGATTATAACTGGCAACCATATACACTGCAGCATAGTAGGCTCAGGAGAGAGACCGTGCCGGCACGGAAATCTAAACCCTCAGAGGAAATGTTAGATACAGCAATTGAAGGAAAAAAGCCTGAAGTCATTTTCTACATTCTTAATGATATGTAAGAGCATATGGGAATGATCTATCATTATTTTTTAGTTTATGAAGTGTAAAGGTGGCATTTCACCAAACTGATTCATGCTGTGATTTTTATCATAAACTATCTCAGCTGCAGGAATAAGGATATGTAGACCTGTTATATACAAGGAGGGGGAATGAATGCATTACTTTAGAAGTTATACAGTCTCTATGTACATATATGTATTGTCTTCTGGGCTACCAGTCACATGCACTTCCGTGGTCTAAGCAGACGTACCAATGGCCATGAAGGGAAGCTACATGCTGAGACTAGACAGGGGCTCTTGAAGGATGCAGGAAACATCTGGTGAGAATGAGAATGGGACTAGTAGAGATAGAAGACTCATAGAATAGCCATGAGAAACATTTCAATCTCTTGGGAGGCAGGAAGAATCAATGGGATGCCAGTAAGATATTCTGAGCAGTCAAGTAAGTCACGAAATGTTGTGCCAGCATTGAAAAAAAAAAAAGCCTTCTACAATATTTGGCACATAGCCATCCATATGTCCAACACAAAACTTGGGTAAGAAGAAAGAAATGTCACACACCCTAAAATAAAGCTGGCCATAGACTATTAGGCCCCGTACACACGAGGAGACATGTCCGATGAAAACGGTCCGCGGACCGTTTTCATCGGACATGTCTCCTGGGAGCTTTTGGTCTGATGTGTGTACACACCATCAGACCAAAATCCCTGCGGACAGAGAACGCGGTGACGTAGAAGACACCGACGTTCTCAAAAACGGAAGTGCAATGCTTCCACGCATGCGTCGAATCAATTCGATGCATGCGCGGGATTTTGGGACGCTGGTTACACGTCATAACCAGCGGACATGTCCGATTAGGTGTACTAACCAACGGACATGTCCGACGGACATGTTTCCAGCGGACAAGTTTCTTAGCTTGCTAAGAAACTTTTGTTCGCTGGAAACCTCTCTGCTAGGCCGTATACACGGTCGGACATGTCCGCGGAAACTGGTCCGCGGACCAGTTTCAGCAGACACGTTCGACCGTGTGTACGCGGCCTTACAATATACAGTCATTTGAAAATTTTCATGTAAAGCATGTTCGTTCGGTTTTCTAATCGTTCGTGGGGTCAAATCAATGTTTTTTTCTGACCACAGTGACAAGCCTTGAAAGAGCAGGATAGACATTTTTTGTTGAATAAACACATTTCTAACAGTGAATATGGTTTTTGTTTTGGAAAGTCCATTTACTCCAAAATCTAATGCTAAAAGGAAATTTGTTTTAAATACTTTGGAACAACATTCATCAAGTCAATGAGTGTACTGATAAGGATTTTTCTGGTACAATCATTTTTTTTTTATTGAGAGATGCACAGATGCAGATCAACAGGTCACCCATGCAGGGGGATCAGGTGAGGAACATATGATTACACAGAACATCAATGAATGAATCAGAGTACAACCCCTCTCCACAGGCTGTAGGTCTGCGAAAATTACTAAAGTCTAAAGGCACCGGCACATATCAGGAAAGGAGGAAGGTGAGAACGGGCATATGCATGAAGGTAAAAAACCTTATCTGTGCATGTGCAGCAGTCCCCCCCAGCCCCCCCAATACATACCTGAGGTCCCTCTCGATCCAGTGCTGTGCACAAAAGTCTCTGCTCTCCAGGGACTCTTCTTCCTCCATTAGCTGAGACGTTGGCTCCCGCTGCTGTCAATCACAGCCAATGAGGAGGGGGTGGGGCCGAGCTGCGGCTCTGTGTGTGAATGGACACACAGAGATGTGGCTCTGGAACAAGTCTGCTTGGGTGCCCTTAATGCAAGCTGTTTGCTCTGGGGGCACTCGGCAGGTAGGAGTCAAAATGAGCGCTGACGGGGGGACCTGAGAATAGGAGGATCAGGGCTGCTCTGTGAAAACCATTGCAGTTTAAAAAAAAAATCCTTTAAAATAACTTTAAGCCATCTGCCATCTGACAGTTTGCTAAGTTCTTAAGGACTCCAGCTCACAACGGAAAACGTCAATGACGCCGACGTGAGCGTCATTGACGTAAAGTCATATTCAAGAACGACTTAGTAAAACGACGTAACCGACAGAAAAAGATGACACGGACCCGACGCCATACTTAACATGGCATACGGCGGACTGGCGTAAGGTTACCCCTCATATAGCAGGGGTAACCTTACGCTTACGGAAACTACGTAAACGATGACGACGCGGCGCGAATTCGTTCGGGAATCGGCGTATCAGGCTCATTTGCATAGTCAAATGAGACCTGAACATAAACGCCACCTAGCGGTCAGCGCTGTATTGCATTTAGGATCCGACGGTGTAAGTGACTTACACCAGTCAGATCCTAGCCTAATTCCGGCGTATCTTGTTTTGTGAATACAAAACATTGATACGCCGGCGGGAATTTCGAATTACGCCGGTGTATCTTTAGATACACCGGTGTAACTCTTTTGAGAATCTGGCCCTCTGTTCAGTGAGCTCACTAAAGTTGAGCCATGTTCCATTGTAAAGGAGTTCCCATTCTCTGTGTTGGATTTTTATTTATTTTTTATATTGTGAAGAATCCAACAGAAGGATCTGGAACATGCGAAGATGATTGGCATCTTGAACATGAAAAGGTGGGTAAAAACAGCCTGACTACCAGGTAGACAAGAACAGATTTGGGAAGTGTGCCGGGGAATCTCACTGTTGGAGCATCCAACATTCCGCCCTCAAGGTTCTACCAATAACTGAAATAACACTTTTAGGTTAAATGATTCCTAAAAGTAAACAGTCATACCGCGTACACACGATCATTTTTCGGCATGAAAAAAAACGAAGTTTTTAAAAACGTCATTTAAAATGACCGTGTGTGGGATACAAATCGTTTTTCGGCTTCTGAAAAACGGCCAAAAAAAATTCGAACATGCTGCATTTTTTAACGTCGTTTTAAAAAATTTCGTTTTTCGGGTTGTAAAGAATGATCGTGTGTGGGCTAAAACAACGTTTTAAACCCGCGCATGGTCAGAAGCAAGTAATGAGATGGGAGCGCTTGTTCTGGTAAAACTACCATTCATAATGGAGTAAGCACATTCATCACGCTGTAACAGACAGAAAAGCGTGAATCGTCTTTTACTAACAAGGAATCAGCTAAAGCAGCCCAAATGCGAATAGAACTTCCCCTTTATAGTGCAGTCATACACGTTGTACGTCACCGTGCTTTGTTCATCATTTTTTTTAAAATGATGGTGTGTGGGCAACGTCATTTTTAATGATGAAGTTGGAAAAACGTCATTTTTTGGACATGCTGAAAAACAAAGTTTTTTTTTTCATGCTGAAAAATGATCGTGTGTACGCGGCATCAGTGTTAAAACTGATGAATGTTACTGGGACCTGGATTACCCATTATAGAATGGAAAAATTCAGATACTTGAGTAATGGATGTGGGTGAAACTAGACAATAAATGGGCTTTATAATCTTGTAGCAGGTATCCAGATGGAGAATAACTAGTGAATTATTCAATGACTGCTTTATAGGTGCCCCTGGAAATCAGGATCACTTAACAGCGTTGCATAGGTCCTTCAAGGCAGTGAACAAGTTAAAGTGTGGGTACAAGTGAGAACAATCCATCACGGTCATTTATAAAGTGTTTTCTACTGTAACACGATTAACTGTCAAAGCAATAGATTAGAATAAATCCTGTGCACATATGTTCACCGCGGCTGTGTCTTTATTCAAATTAAGTATGTACCTAGCGTGGACGGTATGATGAGACAAGATTAGAGGCAAGTATTTCTTTCAGGTTTAACTAGATGAAAAGTCTGTCACAGAGAACCAGTTATGAAAAACCATTTATCATCAAGGGAGACAAAAGTATTTACAAAAACTCTTAGATGTGTCCCGCTGTATGTGAAACCGGAGAATGGTGTAGGACACAAACATGCGCAGGTGTGTTATTGTTTAGTTTTATTTTAATGAGCTTTCTGTCCAGTTGTACAAAAAAAATTGGACTGACATGGGATGCTTTGAAACTAAAGTCTATTATCGTCTATGAGTCAGATGCTCCTAAAGGTGCCTATAGACACAAAGGAGTGGTTGGTCACATAGGCATGATCCAACCTCTTTATAGTAAAGGAGACAACCATAGCTGCCATGAATATGGAGTTGGGATTTAAAATGAGGTCCTATGTGATCCCACACATGTTGAGATGTCCTGAGTACACAATGCATGGCTAGTTTTGAAAAAGCATCCAATTTAGAGAAGACGTGGATATATGGCTGCCCACAAAGGAACAGGGAGGAGAGCGTTATGGGTAGATGGGACCAGTAAGGGCATAATTGTGATCAGTAACTTACTTTTTTAAGCAGGATGCACCATTCATAGCCCAATATTTATTTGAAATCACTAATATTCTTGAAACCTGTGCAATGCTAATTACCAACACAGGACACTGTCATGGATATGCAATAAAGTCTGGCAGCTTACCTGTCTCATGTGTTCATTAGAGGCCTGACTCTGACTTTCTGGCTGTCTTCTATCACCTTCCTCCCAGGTCATCCCAGGAAGCCTATATTAACCACTGCACTGCTAGTCTGCTTTGCTGCTCAACCTTTGTTTGTAGCTTGTTCCTGTCTGCAGGGTGTTACGTTTACCTTCCTGTGTACCGACCTTGGCTCTTCTCTGACTTCTCCTGTTTGCCTGACCCTTGGCCTGTTCCTTGTTTACCTTTGTCTGCCAGTTGCCCCGACCTCGGTTTACCCATCACTATCACTTGTCCTGGTTGCTGCTTCCCCTCTCTCCCTGCGGAGCATGACCTTGGGGACCCCAGGGGTCGCGACCTGGATCCAGCTGTGGCGAAGGCCATCGTCACCACCAGAGGCTCTGGTGAACATAAAGCTGGGTCTTAGACTCCGCGCCCTGTGGAATCTTGGGCTCACGCTTCCTCTCTAAACGCAGCATTTGGCCATAGGGTTCACTACCCTGTGGTGCATCCCTGACCTGGCCACAGGTGACCTGACAGACAGCTGCGCTCTTTCAATGCAAACAGATTGACTGAAAACCTGATATAATGGAAGCGCGCTATTCCCTTATTACATCTATAAAATATTAATTACTCAGAAACAATGAAAAATAATAAATAAATAAATATCCTGTGTTGATTACACATACCCTATATTACCAAAAGTATTGGGACGCCTGCCTTTACAAGCACATGAACTTTAATGGCATCCCAGTCTTAGTCCGTAAGGTTCAGTATTGAGTTGGCCCACCCTTTGCAGCTATAACAGCTTCAACTCTTCTAGGAAGGCTGTCCACGAGGTTTAGGAGTGTGTCTATGGGCATGTTTGACCATTTTTCCCGAAGGGCATTTGCATCAGCAGAGAGCGGACTTCAGTCCACTCTCTGCTGAAAACGGGTCACAGCAGTGCAAAACGAATTGCACTCCTGTGATCCATAGAAAGTACAGTGAAACAAGCTTTGGTTGTATTTCTTTTTTAATGATTGATTTATCCACTTCACTGCACAGCATATTTATTTTTAATTTTTTATTGTTTTTGAGTAATTTATCTTGTACAGATGTAATAAAGGATAAGCACGGTTCCATTATATCAGTTATTTGAAATCCTCACCATTGTTTACCTACTTTGTTCTAACACCTTTGTTTGATATACCTGTGCAAGCTGAGACTATTAAATGGCTTATTTCAATAGAGTACACACAATTGTTGTCAACATTTCTTCCTAAGGGTTAACTCCCTGATGAGCTTTGGGATGATAAGCTGTGTAATAATCAGAATATTTAGCTCTCTCTATCCCACAGAGTAACACAGCTTTTTTTTTTTTTGCACAGAGTGTATTGTACACCAGAATTTCTGCATAAGATAGGCTATAGGGAGAACTCATATTGTGTTAGGCTGGCCATACACGTTGAAAATATATTTCCTGCAACCACAGGTTGCAAGAAAGAAATTTGCACAGTTCTCCACAGACCGTGTTGACGGGGGAATGAGCAAATGAATGAGCAAATGTCTTCTTTTCTTCTCCCGACAGGGGGGTGGGGGAGGGCAGGGGAAGCCGTGACTGTAATTTTTGCTAGCGTCTATAGCAGCCACATCCGGCAGGCTGGTTGTGCAGACGTTAAATCGATCACCTTGGCACATTCAGCCTACCCATTAACTGTTTGAATCTCAGCCGGTTCCTGCTGAACTGGCCAAGATTTGATCCGTGTATGGCGAACCTTAGATTTGGCTTTCCACATGGTAACCACCATCCATTGTGGAGATGCCCAAAGCTTAGGCCCCATACACACGATAGAATTTATCCGCGAATACGGTCCAGCGAACCGTTTCCGCGGATAAATCCTCTCGAGGATTTCGGCGGATTTTCATGCGATGGAGTGTACACACCATCGCATTGAAATCCGCGCCGAAATCCTCTGGCGATGACGCGGCGACGTGCGCGACGCTGTCATATAAGGAATTCCACGCATGCGTCGAATCATTACGACGTATGCGGGGGATCCCTTCGGACGGATGGATCCGGTGAGTCTGTACAGACCAGCGGATCCATCCGTTGGGATGGACTCCAGCAGATGGATATGTTCTGCATGTCAGCAAATATTCGATCTGCTGGAATCCATCCCAGGGGATAAATATCCGCGGAAACAGATCCGCTGGCGTGTACACACCATAGGATCTATCCGCTGAAACCCATTTGCTGGGATTTATCTGAGGATGGATTCTATCGTGTGTACGGGGCTTTAGACATTATTGGCATGGGGTTATCTAGCTCTTGCTGCCATTTTATGTATCCTAGTGTAGCAAGGTCCCAGGCCTCCATTGATCTAATGAAAACCTCCAGGGCCAGGGATAGTGTCAAGTTGTGGGCTTAGTGCTGTATATTGGTTTTTATTTTTTATACTTTCTTTTCTTTTTTTCTCCTCTACTTTTAGTTTTGTTGATCTGTGGGACAATTTGTCTTTATGTCGTTTCGTACTTGGATTTTTTTTTTTTTAATAAAATGTGATTTAAAAAAAAATGTTTATTGTTTTCAATTTCCTTTTATACACAAATAATTACAATTATACAAAATTCATTAAAATTAGTTCTAATTCTTCTCCTGTATGTCTATAAAGTTGTTATCCATTACCTTTCTTATTCCCATCCTACATTCCTCTATTCGACTTCAGGAGTTTTACATTCTCACCCTCATACCCACCTATCATTCCAAACACATTCATCCTACCGAGAAAAATAAAAATGTTTATTGTTACATTAAAATTTTCAGACAGATCCAGGACCATGCAGGCTTTTCTTTTAAGCTTAACAATCACGTTCGCTTTTTTTCTGCAGTTCTAAAAGAACATTTAACAATATTCATTGATATCAAAGAGAGCTTGTGACCTTGCATACATATAAGGTTTTCTAACCCATCTGATCCACTTTTTTCCTTTCTTTCCTACTCTTCAGCTGTCAGTGAGGTCAGGGTCTCCCCAAAGACATGAGATCATTGCTCAATCAATCCCAACAACTGTTGAGTCATGCAACCTATGCCGTTGTTTACCTTGGATGTGTCGCCTACAGATTTACACCTGATTCTGGTGACCATTGCATCACAGCTGCAATTCTGTAATAATTGGAGGACGTCAATTGGTGTATTTCATAGTCATGTGATCACAGTGACAGACTTTCAAAGTGATCTCGGTAAAAATACTCTTTTTAGATAAATGATGTATTTGTACCTAAAGCTGCACAAAGACTTTAGAGCAGGGGTCTCTAAAAGTTTTAATACAGGGGCCACATTGTATAGTTTACAAATATCTATGGGTTAAAAAAAAAAATGTTTTATAAATTAACAAATCAAATTTAAAATGAATGAATAAGTTTTAATTGTTTTTTTTGTTGTTTGTAATTAGCAATAAATTATAAGAAAATAAAAATAAATCAGTAATACAAAGCAAAGACATTCTGAAAATACAGGAGCCCATCAGAGTCCCCATCAAAGTCCCCTTTACATCAGGGTTGTTCCCCCTTACTTGAGATTTGCCCCATCAGAGTCACCCCTTACATCAGGGTTCCCATCAGAGACTACTGAAACGATTCTAAAGCCCTATACACACGATCGGATATCTGATGGAATCTAATCCGATGGATTTTTTCGTCGGATATCCAATGAAGCTGACTTTCATCAGTCTTGCCTACACACCATCGGTCAAAAATCCGACCGTGTCCAAATGCGGTGACGTAAAACACTATGAGGTGCTGAGAAAAATTAAGTTCAATGCTTCCGAGCATGCGTCTACTTGATTCTGAACATGCGTGGATTTTTGACCGATGGACTTCCACACAGACGATCGTTTTTTTCTATCGGTTTCTTATCCATAGGAAAAATTTAAAACATGTTCTGTTTGTTTTCACCAATGGAAAACAAACCGATGGGGCCCACACACGATCGGTTTGTCTGATGAAAACGGTCCATTGGTCCGTTTTCATCAGACAAACCGATCGTGTGTACATGGCTTTAGCCTTTCCAAAACAGAAGTCATCTCTGTATTGGGAAGGGGTTGGGGGGACAATGATCCTGATGCCAAAAGTTTATTAGGGTAACATCAATAGAGACAAGTTTTTAACTTGTTCCTTCATGCTAGCTCCCTCTGATATTGACTGGAAAACTTGTTTAGGTGACTGCTGGTTTTTGTTGTATACCTAAAATATAATTGAAACTGTTGTAACATATTTATGTACTTTTCACATTATTTCTATGCTTACCCTTTAACTAAAGGCAAAACTTTTGGATAGCATGGTAAGGAATTAGAACCCCGTCAGGTTTTCTTGCGGTCTGTGCAACTATTATGGAGATTCACCCTCGTCATTTATCTTATTTACCTATATCCCCAAGAGTAAAAGTGAAAGAAAATCCCAAGATTTGGGTTGCCTTTAGAACACGAATAGAGAGGAAATCTTTCAATGAGGACACTAGTGACCCTGGGGACAACCAGGGATTCCCTCACTTTGTTGAGATTGCTCTCATTTCCTGTTCTGGCTCTTGGACAGAAAATGCAATGGGACTCCGAATTGATAACTGACAGGGGCTATACCCTTCCTTACCCTATTCAAATTGAAAAAAAAAAAAATCCCCTTAGTTCTACTTCTAAGGAAATTCATATGGAGGGGGCGAGCAGGAGTGTCAGGACACCCACTAACACACAGCTCCTTTCTCTATCTGCAAAGTAGAGAGTGTCCTGACTTGCCTGCTCGCCCCCTCCCCCCTCAAGAGGCTTTCTCCACACCAGGGAGAAAGCCTCGCATTATGGTGTGTGTGTAGTTACAGACAGAAGAACAGGAAGTGAGGATTTCTCAGAAGAAATAATGACATTTAAAAGCAAAATCGAAGGATGAGGTAAGTGAAGGAGGACTGCACTAAGGTAAAGGAAGCTATTTAGAGAAAACAATAATTTCCTTTACAACCCCTTTAAATCAATATTCAATTTGATGATGTTGATATTACTGTAAATATGTTTAAACATGCTATGTATGTACATATACATGTCTTTTATACATATCTATTTTTAGAAAATATTCAAAAATAAACTATTTAGTACTCAACATATATTTTAAGAAATTTGTGCCATAAAAGTCCACCAAAAGGGGATTTTTGTTTTCCTCTAATTTTACTGGATGTGGCACTTCAATGTTCAATATTGCCAACTCACACCCCTTTATATACTATCCAAAGGTATAACAACAAGGGCAGAAGATTTAATAGATGGAAAGATTAAAAAATGAATGAAGTTCTGCCTTAAGGGGGGTTCGGCAACAGAAGCCGTGCTGTCAGTCCACAAAGCAGTGGGCAGGACTACATGTAGCCAGGGGCTGATTGACAAACTACAATGCTGATAGCCACAACCCCTGCAACATTTTTTCATCGCACTATAGTACAAGCAGGTACATTCTCCATGAGAGTGGCAACTCTGCTTTGAATTCAGGAGCAGTGCAGCGTTGTTGTCACAACATAACAGGAAACTGCATTAGCTGTACTTCACTGGTAAGATCAACAGCTATTTTTGTGACATTGCAGGCAGCCATAGCAAGTTAGGTCATGGTTCTACTTTAAGCAATACAGCCTGATCTTGGATACACCATCCATGTGCTCACTCCTCTTATAAGCATGCTTACAATGTTAACCACCTAACGCCAGGCGACGTACATGTAGTGGTTATACTGGGATGATGCCTACAGCCGGAAGAGCACTTTTTTGTTAAAGCAATCCTAGTGGCTAAATAGCGGCTGGATTGCTTTTACAAGTGGTGGGAGAGGTCCCACCGGCTGCTTTCCCAGGCTCTCCAATCCCAACGGGGAGCCGGGGATTGCAGCCAGCAGTTCCTCTGGCTGACCATAGAGCTAAATGGGGACCGGAATGTCCCCAATCATCTCTATGGTCTAAGAAAATGAAGGCGACAAGTATTTCATAACTTCCAGTTTCATCAGTTAAAAACAAACCATTAGTGGTTTATAAAAAGCATCGGATCATACCGATCTTGGTATGATCTGAAGCTTTTAAGAGCAGAGGAGACTTGTGGGGTCTAATAGACCCCACATGTCTCCGTAAAGAGGACTTGTCACTGCCTATTGCTATCACAAGGGATGTTTTAAAGTGTGATATTTTTGTTATCTGTTTACTTGACGTAACATTATCTTTTATGGTTTACCAAATAATTGGATTATGTGTTGTGTTTGTGTGCATTTTTTTCCAAAAATATTGTGTTTAAAAAAACGCTCTGCAAATATCGTGTAACACAAACAATATTATTCTCTAGGGTCTTTGCGTTAAAAAAAAGGTTTGACCAGGCTCCTCTCAAGAGACTGAGTGAGTGAGTGAGTGAGTGAGTGAGTGAGTAACTTATATAGCGCTACAAGACTGCCATTCCTGAAGCACAGAGGCCCAGATTCACAAAAGAGATACGACGGCGTATCTCCTGATACGCCGTCGTATCTCTGTTTTAGGGTGTTCCTAACTATGCGACTGATTCATAGAATCAGTTACGCATAGTTAGCCCTAAGATCCGACAGGTGTAATTGAATTACACTGTCGGATCTTAGGATGCAATACCTCGGCCGCTGGGGGGAGTTTGCGTCGTAAACCAGCGTCGGGTATGCAAATTAGTAGTTACGGCGATCCACGCCGGTTTTTCGAGTTCGCTATGTCGCTGCTAGTCTAGTTTCTCGTCGCAAAGTTAGTCGTCGTTTTTGCTGCCCTAACTTTACACAGCCCACGTATGTGCTGTATAAAGTATGGCCGTCGTTCCCGCGTCGAAATTTGAAAATTTTTTGTTCTTGCGTAAGATGTCCGGGAATACGAAAGTACGTTACGCACGTCGCCGTTCGAAAAAATGACGTCACTTCGCGCAAAGCACGGCGGGAATTTCAAAACGGAGCATGCGCAGTAGGTCCAGCGCGGGAGCGCGCCTAATTTAAATGGCACACGCCCCTTTGAATTACGCGGGCTTATGCCGGAGGCCGCCAGCATAAGTTTTCATGCAAATGCTCTGAGAATCAGGCACTTGCGATGAAAACTTGCGGCGGTGTAACGTATCTACGATACGTTACGCCGCCGCGATTATATGTGAATCTGGGCCTAAATCCTTCAGGGACTGGCGTATGCGGAACACCCTTGATGACGGGTTTTTAACCATCTTATCTTGTGCCGAGGTTTCCTTAGTTGGTTCAGGTATCTCTTGAGTGGCATAAGTCCCTTTAAGTCCTCTAGACGTGTTAGACCTCTAACACGTCGGAGGAAGCCCGCAAGGGGGGGGGCGCTTTTATAAAAGCGCACCCCCTCCCGGTGGAAGAAAACCAGACGGCGGCGAAGAGCGGCACATTCCCCCCCCCCCCAGAAGACATCGAAGAAGCAGCCCCCCCTTGTGAAAGAGCTAAAGAAGAGAGGGGGCCCCCCGGAGCTGACTAATAAATTTTACTTTACCCTGTGTCGTGTGTTTTTTTTACATTTTTTATTCCGCCAGGTGAATGGGTAGGGGTATGATGTACCCCATACTCATTCACCTAGGGTGGGGGGCGGGCATCTGGAGGCCCCCGTTATTAAAGGGGGCTCCCAGATTCCGATAAGCTCCCTTCCCGCAGACCCCGACAACCAACGGCCAGGGTTGTCGGGAAGAGGCCCTGTCCTCATCAACATGGGGACAGGGTGCTTTGGGGTGGCACCCCCCTGCCCCAAAGCACCTACCCCCCATGTTGAGGGCATGCGGCCTGGCACGGTTAAGGAGGGGGGGCGCTCGCTCGTCCTCACCCCTTTCCTGACCAGCAGGGCTGCTGCTGCTTCAATTATTTTTTTGTCGTTTTTCACAAGACATAAAACAATGTTTTCCCCACACACGGTCATTTTAATTGACGTTTTTAAAAACGTAGTTTTTTTTTCATCACATAAAGTGATGGTGTGTACGCGGTATTATACATAAAATATTCACAAATTGGATCAGTGAAATATACAAACAACAGGGGCACATCTGATTTATCTCTACATGTTATCGCCTTTTACGGCTTCTTCAGGAGATCTTTTACAACAGGCACTGTATATGAACTGATCACTACAATAAAAAAATACATGTTACAAACCAATAACAAAAGAAAAACAAGAATATAATACAAGAATATTTAAATATTATATTACAGACTTAAACGAAAAAGATACAACCCGTGCACTGATCATAGTACCAACATGTGTATTCAATAATGGAACCCCTATTGATTGTGGAAGGATGTATAGGATCATTTGGGAGTATCATATATTAGAGAGGGGTGAAGGACTAGGAGGATCCGTAGGTCCATCTGTATGGAAGGTAGATGAACATATCTAAAACATTGTCCCTTACTATGTATCAAAAAAGGGGAGGGAAATTGGTCTATAGGAGAAAGCCTACCTTTGTACTACCCATGCCTCATATGAAATTGGGACACAAAAACTTCAAAAACGCCATCAGAAAAGGAAAACCAGCAAAGAATGGAAAATTTCCCTAATGGCTGTTGCCGTGATGTTCCAGGTGTTCCTTAAATGAAACAAAGTCAAAGCTTACTAAATTGATAGGGTAGATGGTGTAAAAAGGCTAAATCAGTCACCCAAATACCTAATTGTAACTGGAGCGCTTCCAAGGTTCCTTCCTTCATCGGACCGAACATCACAGTGAGTGATGATAACCTCCTCTTATACCCCTCTCCAGTTCGCTTGGCACCAAAATATTGACTGAACATCGGATCCCGCCGCACCGAAAATGACGCTTCACGTCATCCAGGCACACTGGAAATGACACAACAGCAACCCTAAGGCGCTGGAAAATGATAGGATCACTCTATTCACCTCCTGTCATCAGTTGGAAGCCTACGGTGGCCTAATGATGCCAGAAAGCACCACAATGGTGCGGAGATGGAAGTAATAAAGCAAAATATGCTCAGGGAACTTTAAGACCAAGTTGAAAAAGTATTAAAGGTGGATCGTTTGAACAACTAGGGTGGCGCTCTCCATAGGAAATACGCCTTGTGTGACAATATGATACATCTAATCCCCCATCATTCTACATATACTACATATCATACACAAATTGTAAGATACAATTCCCTTGAGGTTAACCAATAGTCATAACCAAGGGAATATCTAATCATTTATATTAAGCATTCTCAATTCTCATTTTACTAACACAGTTGTACTAACAGTCCAAATCAGGCATCAGTGGAATTAAAAAACCTTTAGTCCATTCACATGTATCCTAGATACACATATTTAATTGTTGAAAAAACACAATTAACAATGAGAAAAGAAAATTCCCTATTTACAATGGCTATATCACTATAGAAATGGCTTTAGGCTCAGGAGATTCATTAAGGTCTGGGTGGATAGTAGCAGATAAGGTATGTATCCATTTGGATTCTCATTGGAGAAGTACCCTATGAATCTCTCCACCCTTATCGGAATCTGGTACATGTTCTAGTGCAAAAAAAATCATTTTAGAAGCATCAAAGGCATAAAACAGCTCCATATACCTACTGATTGGCGTTTCCATCTTCTTTTTGTTCAAAAGAGTAACATGATCTTCTATGAAAAATTTTTTTTCTTTTTTGATTTACCAACATAAAATGTATTGCATTCACAGTTCATGTAATAAACTACACCAACAGTTTTACAAGTGGCAAAAAAATGTGGTTTATTTATTTGGCCATTGGGGAGAGTCACCTCTGCAGTATTCGTGAGAAGACCACAGAAGTCACATCTTCCACAAGAATAAGTGCCTTTATGTGTTATTTTTGCTCTAGGATTTAAATGTACCAATTAGTCTTTGAAGGATCTCGATTTACGATGGGTAATTTGAGGGTTTTCACCCACTTATCTAGACAAAACCTCATCTGTAGCAAGTAGATGCCAATATTTCTGAACTATTCTACAAATCTTTTTGTGTTCCCCTGCAAATCTTGCAATAAGACGCACATTTTGTTCACTTAACAGTTTTCCTTGAAGGGATTAGATTCCTTCTATGTTTCTGTTTAGCTCTTTTGTAGGCTTTTTTCAATATTTTGGCGCAAGCGAACTGGAGAGGGGTATAAGAGAAAGTTATCATCACTCACTGTGATGTTCGGTACGCTGAAGGAAGGAACCTTGGAAGCGATCCAGTTACAATTATGTATTTGGTTGACTTTATTTAGCCTTTTTACACCATCTACCCTATCAATTTAGTAAGCTTTGACTTTGTTTCATTTAAAGAACACCCGGAACATCACGGCAACAGTCATTAGGGAAATTTTACTTTCTTTGCTGGTTTTCCTTTTCTGACTATGTTTTTGGGTCCCAATTTCATATGAGGCATGGGTAGTACAAAGGTAGACTTTCTCCTATAGACCAATTTCCCTCCCCTTTTTTGATACATAATGAGGGACAATATTTTAGATATGTTCATCTACCTTCCATACAGATGGACCTACAGATCCTCCTAGTCCTTCACCCCTCTCTATTCTATGATACTCCCAAATGATCCTATACATCCTTCCACAATCGGTAGGGGTTTCATTATTGAATACACAGGTTGGTACTATGATCAGTGCATGGATTGTATCTTTTTAGTTTAACTGCTTGCCGACCAGCCGCCACAGTTATACGGCGGCAGGTCGGCTCCCCTGCGCGAGAGCCTGTAGCTATACGTCTGGTCTTGCGCAGGCCACTAGGGGTGCGTTACAGAGCGGGGACCGGGAGCTATGTGTGTAAACACATAGCTCCCGGTCCTGTCAGGGAGAGAAGTGCTGATCTTCTGTTCATACAATGTATGAACAGAAGATCAGTCATTTCCCCTAGTGAGTCCACCCCCCTACAGTTAGAACACATCCAGGGAACATACCTAACCCCTTCCCCGCCCCCTAGTGTTAACCCCTTCACTGCTGGTGGCATTTTTATAGTAATCCAATGCATTTTTATAGCACTGATCGCTATAAAAATGCCAATGGTCCCAAAAATGTGTCAAAAGTGTCCGAAGTGTCCGCCATAATGTCGCAGTACTGAAAAAAAAACGCTGATCGCCGCCATTACTAGTAAAAAAAAATATTAATAAAATTGCCATAAAAATACCCCCTATACCCGCTATAACTTTTGCGCAAACCAATCAATAAACGCTTATTGCGATTTTTTTTTATGAAAAATATGTAGAAGAATACGTATCGGCCTAAACTGAGGAAAAAAAAGTTTTTGTTATATATTTTTGGGGGATATTTATTATAGCAAATAGTAAAAAATATTCATTTTTTTCAAAATGTACGCTCTATTTTTGTTTATAGCGCAAAAACTAAAAACCGCAGAGGTGATCAAATACCACCAAAATAAATCTCTATTTGTGGGGAAAAAAGGACGCCAAAAAGTGCTCTGGTCTTTGACCAGCAATATGGTCCGGGGGTTAAGTGGTTAAGTCTGTAATATAATATTTAAATATTCTTGTATTATATTCTTGTTTTTCTTTTGTTATTGGTTTGCAACATGTATTTTTTATTGTAGTGATCAGTTCATAAACAGTGCCTGTTGGTAAAGATCTCCTGAAGAAGCCGTAAAAATGTGAAACATGTAGAGATAAATTAGATGTGCCCCTGTTGTTAGTATATTTAACTTATCCAATTTGTGAATATTTTATGTATTCAATTTATGAATTTGTATCTATTACAAAATACATTTTCTATTTTTCTAGTATTGGGGTATGTGCGCTTTAAAAGTCCCAACAAACCTATCTATATTAAATATAATATTCAGTTGATAGTCATATTTATATATTCATAGTCATATTTTAAAGTACATGTTTGTTTTTTATTAATAATTACAAAAGAGGCAGTAATGCTCTTCTACATTTTCTGGTGGGTCAGAGGTAAAACCAAACAATTTTGAGAGTGTCTCTGATCTCTTAAAACAGAAAAGTGCAGTTTAGTAAACAGAGTTGGACACAATAGAGCGAATGGATATGCATTCCAGTCTCATAAAACAAAAATAATAATATGGCATTTGTGTCGTGCACACACATCCAGGTGCCATTTAATGTCTATGACCAGCTTGGAGTCTCCTTTAGAACCTTTATAATTGTTTACACTCTATACTCAAAAGGTCATTTGCAAACATCTGATCTGCTGACTGCTCCATGATACTGTAGACACACCTGCAAAGTGATCTTTTATGGAAGGTTTATAGAGGTAGAGCCCTGCCATAAAAACAAACACTGAGTAGTCAGCTGTACGCCTCCAAGTTGCAATTGGAAGACATACAGGTAAATAGGGCTGGAAGGATTCTGAGCATGCAGGTGAAATTAGCAATGCACTGCCCTGATTACTGCCGAGAGCTGGATTGTTGGGTGACAGCAAAAACCTGATTCTGCTTCTGCTTCATAGAAAGAACCTGAGCAAATGTTACCTGATATGTAAATCAGGAAACACCGAGAGGATTTTACTTAGCTACTGATACGTGTTAATTATAGTAAAGAAGATAATCTTTGCACAGCAGGTGTGAAGTGGAGGTCACAGTCTCTTTAACATCAACACTGTAATGTAAGATCAGAATATCATCATCACGTAACCAGACAGCAACACCAGCTGACTCAGACACAAATGTGCAACCCTATGAAACATTGTCCCCACCAAACACAAAATCTGGGCAAATAAAAAATGATCCTCTTACAGTGGGGCTGTGTCTGCACTGCAAGGCTTGATTACTCTTTTTGGGCCAGATCCACAAAGATCTGCCTATCTTTAGGCAGGCGTAGCGTATCTAAGATACACTACGCCACCGTAACTTTGAGCCAGATTCACGTAGAATCGCGGCGGCGTAACGTATCGTATATACGTTACACCACCGCAAGTTTTCATCACAAGTGCCTGATTCACCAAGCACTTGCGTGAAAACTTACGCCGGCGGCCTCTGGCGTAAGCCCGCGTAATTCAAAGGGGCGTGTGCCATTTAAATTAGGCGCGCTCCCGCGCCGGACTTACTGCGCATGCTCCGTTTTGAAATTCCCGCGGTGCTTTGCGCGAAGTGACGTAATTTTTTCAAACGGCGACGTGCGTAGCGTACTTTCGTATTCCCGGACGTCTTACGCAAGAAAAAAACAATTTTGAAATTCGACGCGGGAACGACGGCCATACTTTAACATGGGCTGTGTAAAGTTAGGGCAGGTAAAACGACGACTAACTATGCGATGGGAAACTATACTAGCAACGACTTAACGAACGCGAAAAACCGCCATGGATCGCCGTAAAACCTCATTTGCATACCCGACGCTGGAATACGACGCAAACTCCACCCAGCGGCGGCCGAGGTACTGCATCCTAAGATCCGACGGTGTAAGACAATTACACCTGTCGGATATTAGGGCTATCTATGCGTAACTGATTCTATGAATCAGTCGCATAGATACTCTGAGAGATACGACGGCGTTTCAGAGAAACGCCGTCGTATCTCTTCTGTGAATCTGGCCCTTAGAGCGTAGTTTCTGTATCCTGAAAGAATTTGCGCTGTAAGTTACGGCAGAGTAGTGTAACTGTGTCGGCGTAAGGGCGCGCAATTCAAATGGATAAGATGTGGGCGTGTTTTATGGTAATTCATCTTGACCCCACGTAAATGACGTTTTTTTTAACGGCGCATGCGCCGTCCATGGGGGTATCCCAGTGCGCATTCTCGAAATCAAGTTGCAAATAGTCAATGCTTTCGACATGAACGTAATTTACGCAAAGCCCTATTCGTGAACGTTTTACGCAAACGACGTAAACGACGGAAAATTCGACGCTGTCCCGACGTCCATACTGAACATTGCATACGCCTCAAAGACCCAGGGGTAACGTTACGCCAAAAAAAGCCTTACGTAAAGGACGTAAAAAAATGCGCCAGGCGGACGTACGTTTGAGGATCGGCGTATCTATCTAATTTTCATACTCTACGCGGAAATCGACGGAAGCGCCACCTAGCGGCCAGCGAAAATATGCACCTAAGATCCGACGGCGTACTAAGACGTACGCCAGTCGGATCGAGCCCACATTCAGTTGTATCTTGTTTTGTGGATACAAAACAAAGATACGACGGGGCATCTTAGAACTTACGCGGCCTATCAATAGATATGCCGGCGTAAGTTCTTTGTGGATCTGGGCCATTATGTCTAGGGGAACAAAAAAAATATTTATTCACTCGATTTTCCGTTCCCCCCTCGCCACAGCCACAGCTAGACCAGTATCTGTAGTGTTCCCCTGAGGATGCCAAGGGACAATCCACGACAAACTGTGGGGAAGCACTTCCTGCCAGAGGATCAAGTAAGTAAAATGGTTTCTCCTCTCCCATAGACAAACTGGGCAGTCAACCCCTGCAGAGGAAAATTGCCAATTTCCCCCGGGGTTGGACTTTAAGGGACAACTGCACATTTATACCTAAATTCTTTCACACACACCCCCTCAAACACCTCCTGAGGTAACCTGCATTAACACCCCCAAGCCCAGTTTCTTACCTCCATAGCAGGACCATGTCCTACATCACTGCAGATTTCACCATAGGGTGAGGAACTCATCTTTGCAACAGACGGAAAGCTGGCCTACACCAATAAAATAAAATTCTGTTTGGAAATGTGTGTTTGTTTTCTAAACAATCATTAAATTTTTGAATGGTCAGTGGGGTCAAATAGACTTTAATTTTCGACCTCAAAGCAAAGCAAACTCACCCATTTAATCATTTAAAAAACAGTTACATTTTCAGCATGCGATGGGAACGTAACTGTCACATTAGTTGTGCTCTCAACGAACTGTCAAACCATCCAATGGCTGGTGTCATAACTGATCACATGTGCAGCATCATGGCAGTTGAAGATGAAACAGAGGCTTAGATGGCAGCTTCCTTGGCTGAAAACGATAGGAGGGTTTACTACAACTTTAATGATGGAATTTTTTTCTATATGGTGTAAAATTCTCAATGTGAATGTAGTTTAATTTGAGAAAAATCATACATATAATAAAATTTTTTAGGAGCTTTCAAACTAAATTAATTGATTCGGTGATAGCAAGAAAGAATGTTTTGACAAAGGATTCTTCTAGGAACATTTGAACGAAAGTCTCTAACCATGTATGGCGAGCTTAAAGCGGAGGTTCACCCGTACATAACATTTTTTCCCCTTAGATGGATGCTCGTTTTGTCTAGGGGAATCGGCTATTTGTTTTAAAATATGATCCGTACTTACCCGTTTACGAGATGCATCTTCTCCGTCGCTTCCGGGTATGGGTCTTCGGGACTGGGCGTTCCTTCTTGATAGACAGTCTTCCGAGAGGCTTCCGACGGTCGCATCCATCGCGTCACGATTTTCCGAAAGAAGCCGAACGTCGGTGCGCAGGCGCAGTATAGAGCCGCACCGACGTTCGGCTTCTTTCGGCTACGAGTGACGCGATGGATGCGACCGTCGGAAGCCTCTCGGAAGACTGTCAATCAAGAAGGAACGCCCGCTCCCGAAGACCCATACCCGGAAGCGACGGAGAGGATGCATCTCGAAAACAGGTAAGTACGGATCATATTTTAAAACAACTAGCCGATTCCCCTAGACAAAACGAGCCTCCATCTAAGGGGAAAAAAAAAACGAATTGGGTGAACTCCCCCTTTAAAGCATACAATATGTGAACCCTTGCCTTGTAAAACAACCCATTCATTTTAAAATTGAAATGCAAGGCAAAACTTTTGTATATATATATATATATACACACATACGCAATGTTTAAAAATTCCTACAGGTTAACAGTTTTGAGTAAAAACTATAACAGCAGTAGTCATACTCACAAAAAAACGTGTTAAAAAGGCTTGTCAGTACACCAACAAATGGAATCGTGTCCCTAGACACCTGCAACCTGGACTGGGTATTGAAGAGGACCAGATGGCATTGCAAATGGATAACGCATTTCGAGGGAGGACTCTCTTCCTCAGAGCCAAATCGGTGAACAACTGGCCTACTCTGGTTATATATCTCCACATACACATTTCCAAGCAAACACCCACCAGATCCTTCCATGCCCATCAGAGTGGACAACCCCCATTATGTGGATTAATCGGAAATGTATGCTATTATCCAATATCCTATGTTTTTCCCCTGCTAGCATGGAAGTGTCCCTAGCCCATGGACAGGGAGTCACAGCCCCACATCATGGACAGGGAACAGCATAGGTGTGCATAATAGCTACTATCACATACAGCATTGATACAGCATCCTAGCCACAAAAATGGAACCTCCGCTTTTCAGAACCCTCCCCCCTCCGGTGTCACATTTGGCACCTTTCAGGGGGGAGGGGGTGCAGATACCTGTATAATACAGGTATTTGCACCCACTTCCGCAGAATCTGCAGGGGTCTCCGTCACCCCCCCCTCCCCCCCGCTGTATTCTGGGAAACACACAGGTCCCAGAAGACAGAGGGGTCCAGTGAGGAAGTGCAGCGCAAATCACGGATGCGTAGTAGGGAACCAGGAAGTGAAGCCGCAACACTTCACTTCCTGATTCCGTCACCGAGGATGGCAGCGGGGGGCAGCCAAGCGATTGATCGGCTTCGGCTGCCAACATCCCGGGTACCCTGGACAGGTAAGTATTCATTTATTAAAAGTCAGCAGCTGCAGTATTTGTAGCTGCTGGCTTTTAATATTTTTTTTTTAGGCGGACCTCCGCTTTAATTGTGTACGCATGCCGCAATGAAACCAGGAAGTGTGAGTGGATTTGCGTTTCACCCACCACTTCTGGTTGCCGAAAATGTCACTTCCGGTCTGGGGTAATTTCCAGCATGGCGGTTTGATGTAAACAGACACACGCTGGCTTGTACATTAAACCCTTCTCCCTAGTGGATTGGCGGGCAGTTGCTAGAGGACAAGTTTGAACGCTCACACACACCCCTTACCCTCTCACAGCTGGGGAGAACAATGGTGATTTGCTAAGTGCAGGGGCCAATCAGACACCTAGCCTAACCAACATTTCACTAGGGAGGTATAGCCTTAAACAAAAAAATGTATCGTGTGCTTTCCTTTCTTCTTTATATGTTTCAGTTCTAAGGATACCCATTGTTCTAAGGAGGGTAGCAAGACCCAAGTTTTATCCAAAGGGTTGGCTGCACCACCTACCTATAGACTAAGCACCCAAGCGCAGGAGATTGTGTTGTAACAGTTTTAGGTTACAGAGGAGGTCTAGTGCTAGAATTATTGCTCTCGCTCTAACGATCGCGGTGATACCGCACATGTGTGGTTTGAACATTGTTTTTATATGTGGGCGCGACTTATGAATGCGTTCACTTCTGCACGCAAGCTCGGGACAACGGGACACTTTGGGCCAGATTCACGAAGCAGATACGACGGTGTATCTCAGATACACCATCGTATCTCAGCTTTTTTCAGGTCCTATCTATGCGCCTGATTCATAGAACCAGTTACGCATAGATAGGGCTGAGATCCGACAGTGTTACACTGTGTTACACTGTCGGATCTTTTTTTTGAATTAAAAATGGCGCCGGGGGCGTTCCCGCTGATTTACACTGAATAATATGTAAATCAGCGAGATACGCGAAATTCACGACCGTACGCGGACCCGACGCAGTGTTCTTACGTCGTTTCCGTAGCGCGGTACCCGTCGTATACTTACCCCTGCTAAAAGCAGGGGTAAGTATTGTTAAGTATAGCCGTCGTTCCCGCGTCGAGTTTGAAATTTCCTACGTCGTTTGCGTACGCCGATTCACGAACACGCGCGTCGCAAGTCTAGCTCCCGTCGCAACCACTGACGTCCTATTGACGTCAGTGGGAGCAATGCACGCCGGGAAATTCCCCGGACGACGCATGCGTATTTAAATCGGCGCGGGAGCGCGCCTGATTTAAATATGACACTCCCCTAGCCGCGGAATTTGAATTCCGCTGGGGGATTTAGGATCCGCCGTCGCAAGTTTGGAGGTAAGTGGTTTGTGAATTAGCCACTTGCCTCCTAAACTTGCGGGAGCGGATCTTAATTCACGTAGAACGAGCGGATCTATTAGATCCGCTGCGCTACGTGAATCTGGCCCTTTAAGTTTATTTTATTTTTTCTTAGTTATTTTACTTTTTATTTTTATTTTTTTTATTTTACATTCCTTCTAATAAAGGTGACCCAAAAAAGGACAGTGTAAAAAATAAAATAAAAAGTAAAATAATTAAGAAATAAAAATTAAAAGCGATCCGTCCCATCGAGTTTGCGTGCAGAAGCGAACGCATATGTAAGGCCCCATACACACGATAGAATCCATCCGCTGAAAAATCCCAGCGAATGGGTTTCAGCGGATAGATCCTATGGTGTGTACACTCCAGCGGATCTGTTTCCGCGGATATATCTCCCCTGGGATGGATTCCAGCAGATAAATATTTGCTGATGCTAAACAAATCTATCCGCTGGAATCCATCCCAACGGATGGATCCGCTGGTCTGTATAGACTCACCGGATCCATCCGTCCGAAGGGATCGGATGCGTGGAATTCCTTATATGACAGCGTCGCGCACGTCGCCGCGTCATAATCGCGGCGACGGCGCGACACGTCATCGCCAGAGGATTTCGGCGCAGATTTCAATGCGATGGTGAGTACACTCCATCGCATGGAAATCCGCTGAAATCCTCGAGAGGATTTATCCGCGGAAACGGTCCGCTGGACCGTATTCGCGGATAAATCCTCTCGTGTGTATGGGGCCTAAGTCGCGCCCACATATGAAAACGATGTTCAAACCACACATGTGAGGTATCGCCACGATTGATGGAGCAAGAACAATACCCCAGATTCAAGAAGCACTTGCGCCCGCGCAACCATAGGTTACGCAGCGCACGTGCTTACTTGCTCCGGTGTAACGAGTGCTCCTGATTCAGGAACCTTGTTACACCGACTGCAGTCTAAAATCTGCGCGGCATAAGGCTCTTATGCCTCGCAGATTTTAGGCTGCATTCTTGCGGGGGGCGCTAGGGGGCGCTCCCATTGTGTATCAGCGTGTAGTATGCAAATTGCATACTACCACTGATTCACAAGCTTGCGCGGGCCCCGCGCAAGCCAGGTACGGAGTTTCCGTACGGCTACTTTTAGCGCAAGGCTGCTCCTTCTAATAGTAGGGGCAGCCAATGCTAAAGTATAGCCGGCCTTCCCGCGCCGTGAAATTTGAATTTCACGGCGTTTGCGTAAGTGAAACGTGAATGGCGCTGTACGCCATTCACGTTCACTTAGAAGCAAATTACGTCCTTGAAAGTTTCCCGACAGAGCACGCGCTGTACGCTCGGCGCGGGAGCGCGCCTAATTTAAATGATTCCCGCCCCCGGCGGGATCATTTAACTTGCGCGCGCTTACGCCGGGAAAAAATTTGCCGGCGCGCCCTCGCAATTCACGGAGCTACTCCTCTGTGAATCGAGGGCGGCGCAAAATATTTGCGGGGGCGCAGGGCAAAATCGTTGCCCTGCTCCCCCGCAAATATCGCGCAATTCTACCTGAATCTGGGCCAATAATTCTAGGTATCAATTTACTCAGCGTAACATTATCTTTAACAATATAAATAGACTAACTTTACTGTTGTCTTATTTTTTTAGTCAAAAAAAGTATATTTTTTCCCAAAAAAAGTGCGCTTGTAAGACCGGTGTACAAATACGGTGTGACATTAAGTATTGCAACAACTTAAGCCCTGTACACACGATCGGTCCATCAGATGAAAACGGTCTGATGGACCGTTTTCTTTGGGTAACCGATGAAGCTGACTGATGATCAGTCGTGCCTACACACCATCGGTTAAAAAAACGTGTCAAAACGCAGTGACGTAAAACACAACGACATGCGGAAAAAAACGAAGTTCAATGCTTCAAAGCATGCGTCGACTTGATTCTGAGCACGCGTGGATTCCTAACTGATGGATGTGCCTACAAAGATCGTTTTTTTTCCTATCGGTTAGGCATCCATCGGTTAAATTTAAAACAAGATTGCTTTTTTTTAACCTATGGATAAATAACCGATGGTGCCCACACACAATCGGTTTGGTCCGATGAAAACGGTCCTTCAGACCGTTCTCATCGGTTTGACCGATCGTGTGTACGCGGCAATAATGTTTTGGGTTCCTTCCTCCAGATTAGACATTTTTTTACATCCCTGTCCCCCCTACTGACCCTTAGCGTTCCTACCGATTTTGAATCACTATGTGCTAGGGGCCCTCACGAACTTCACCAGATCTCCACTATCTATAAAATCCTACACTCAGATTCTCCCCTCTCTGAACACACCCATTTATATATGAGGAAATGGTCCCACATACTGGGTAAACCCATCTTACTGGGAGATTGGAGACGAATTTGGGACGCTACCTCAAAAGTATCTAGGTGTGTGGGCCAGAAAGAAACCGCATATAAAATACTTATGTTCTGGTACAGAACCCCAGAATTTCTGGCAGCACATGGATTGACCCCACATAGCCATTGTTGGAGATGTAGCTCCTCTGTGGGTACCCACCTCCACATCTTTTGGGATTGTCCATTAATTACTCCCTTCTGGTCACAGGTCCATAATCTCCTCGAGAAGGTCCTAGGGACCAGTGTACCTTTTCAGCCTTTACATATGTTGCTAGGCCTACCTTTCCCGAAAATCTCAAAAACTCTTTGCAAATTGGTGGCTTTTCTTTTACTGGCAGCCAAACGTGTCATCCCACAACGCTGGAGAGATACCTCCCCTCCAACCTTTGCACAATTCTTATCAACAATTGCTGATATTAGAAGGATGGAACGTCTTACAGCTGTCATAGACGATTCCTTACCCAGATTTGAAACTATTTGGGAGAGATGGGACTCTTCTGAGTTTAACACAGAGCCTCATCTCACCCCACCATAACAGAGTACCCATTGCCCATATCCCCCCACTGCTTCATATAAGATAATATCCCTTTCTTTCTTTTCTCGCTTTTTATTTCTCCTATGTATAGGTCATAGTTTGTCTATATAGGTTTCTACTTAGCAGAGCCATGATTAGCTGTTCTTGTTGAACTCGCTACTTAATTCCTAATTTCTTTTATTGTTATAACAAACATGTATACGTCTGGACCTGTATGTTTCATGCTGACAATGTGATTGTTTATTTCCTATATTCTCGATCAATCAAATGTCTGGATTTTGTTATTACTTTTTATGACTTAAAAATCTTTAAATAAACAATTTAAAAAAAAAAAAAATGTTTTGGGATTCTAAGTAATTTTCTAGCAAAAATAAATAAATATTTTAACTTGTAAACACAGGGTCTGAAAAATAGGCCCGCTCGTTAAGTGGTTAAAAAAGAGTAATAAAAATAAAATAATAACATGTTTGCTTTGCTATAAACTGTGCGTGAGAGATAAAAATAAATAAAAATAAAAATAAAAAAATTTAAAATTTCAATTCAAAATCTGCGAACACGTAGACAACACAGCGGTACCATAATTGTACTTGCTCCCAGATGTGGCCGCATCCCATATAAAGTGGATGCGTTGAATCTCTGTGCACAGAGAACATGCTATCCTATGTTTGTAATGTGCTTTGACAATTCATTTGTACCTCCTGCTGTTCTTGCTCAAAACCTCTCATCAGGCTCTCGGGCGCTGGCAAAGTAAATCTAGCAGGCAGCTCTGCATCCTTCCTGGTCTGTGTAGGGTCCTGAACCTCTACTCTTACTGTATCAATTTGTTACACTTTAAAGACACTCAATGTCAACCTATAGTGCCAGCATGAGATAAATGGAAAAAGATTAACCTCATACAGAGCAGAGGGGAATAATGCTGCCTCCTGCCTGCTTTCACTTCTCCAGACCTTAAAGTGGAAATGCTTGCTCTATTACTCAGCAAGTGAGCTGTCAGTCTTCAAACAGCACACAGCCACCTTCTGTTTACCCATAGCGCACGCATGGATTCCTGCATTCCTTCTAGGGACAAGCTCACCTCATTATCAGTCTTCAGACTATTTTAGCTGAAGATTTCCATCTACCGCTAAATAGTATCGTCTATAGGGGAGTACGCTCCCGTAAAAGCTATTAGATTGCTGCCCAATGTAGGAAGCTCAATGTTCATTACGCATAAGATGTACTGAGAGACAGGTGCCTGCCTGGCAAATGATCCCAGAGGATGGAAAACGTCTTGCAATTTTCTTCTCCTCTATGCGGACACAGCAGAGATAATCTGGCACCAGGTGGTAGTGCCTTAGAGGCGGTAATGAGGGGATCACCCAACATGCACTGAATAATGGCTCTACATATCAAGTAAACAGAGGATTGTTCAGGAAATATCAAAACTGACCAGGTGGCTGTTCTAGGGTAACCATAAATGTACCGATTGATGCAAGCGGTGTAACCAGGCCAAGCATTACATCCAACAACAGGCACATCATCACACTGTCTAAGGAAACTAGAAAAGGGTAAAAACATGGGGCTGGATTCAGATAGAATGCTCTATCTTTGTGCCGGCGTAACGTATATCAGATACGTTACGCCGCTGTAAATTTGGGCGCAAGTTCCCTATTCAGAAACAACTTGCGCCCTAAGTTACGGCGGCGTAACGTATGTGGGCCGGCGTAAGCCCGTCTAATTTAAATGGGGATGTTGTGGGCGTGTTTTATTTAAATTTCACTTGACCCCGCATATTTTACGTTTTTTGTGAACGGCGCATGCGCCGTTCGTGAAAGAATCCCAGTGCGCATGCTCGAAATTACGCCGCAAAGCCTCATTGGTTTCGACGTGAACGTAACTTACGCAAAGCCCTATTCGCCAACGACTTATGCAAACGACGTAAAATTTTCAAAACTCGGCGCGGGAACGACATCCATACTTAACATTAGCTACGCCTACGCCGGAAAAAGCCTAACGTAAATGACGTAAAAAAATGCGCCGGCGGGACCTACGTTTCTGAATCGCCGTAAATACCTAATTAGCATAATCCTGGCGTAACTATACGGAAGCGCCACCTAGCGGCCAGCGTAAATATGCAGCCTAAGATACGACGGTGTAAGACACTTACGCCGGTCGGATCTTAGGGAAATCTTTGCGTAACTGATTCTATGAATCAGGCGCATAGATACGACGGCCCGCACTCAGAGATACGACGGCGTATCTGGAGATACGCCATCGTATCTCGTTTCTGAATCCGGCCCTATATCGCACCACGTCCTTAAACTAAATCTCTCTAAAACTGAGCTATTAATTTCCCCCTAGCCCGTGCCCCCCTCCGTGGCTTTTTCATAAAAATCAACAATGCAACCATCAGTCCCTCCCTCCACGCCAGGGTACTAGGTGTAATCCTAGACTCTGACTTGTCATTTCAGACTCAAGTCCAATGGTTGTCAAAAGTTTGTAGAATTCACCTCCGTAACATCTCTAAAATTCACTGTTTTTAAACAAGTGGGAGGCTGGTCATCCTGTATTTGTAGGAGGAGTCAGGAGGTATTTAAACCCGCCCTCTATCCTCCTTTCTGGACGACGGTTCTCTCGTGTCCCACCCACATTTCCTTCTTTTTCATTGCTATTTCTTCTCTTTTAATTCTACTTGGGTATGCCCCCTTTTAGGCATACTGACCGTGTGTCCCTGGCACACCTCAGGTCACTTTCCCTGTTTTCCCCTTAGACCTTTCCCTAGCACGATTACCCGAGACTCTGAGTACAAATGAAACCACCCAGCTACTCATTCACTCCCTTGTTATCTCTCACCTTGACTATTGCAACTCCCTTCTCATTGGCCTGCCTCTCCATAGGTTATCCCCTCTTTAGTCTATCACGAATGCTGCTGCCAGACTTATTCACCTTACCAACCGCTCAGTGTCTGCCAACCTCTCCCCCAATCCCTACACTGGCTCCAGATCGCCCAGGAAATTAAATTCAAAATACTAACCACAACATTCAAAGCCATTCACAACTCTGCCCCGAGCGACATCACCGATCTTGTCTCCAAATATCACCCAAACCGTCCTCTCCGCTCTTCTCAAGACCTTCTACTCTCTCTACTCTCAAGCTCTCTCATCTCCTCCTCCCATGCTCGTCTCCAGGATTTCTCCAGAGCCTCTCCCATTCTCTGGAACTCGTTACCTCAACCTGTCCGGCTATCCCCTACTCTTGCTACCTTCAGGCGGTCCCTGACACCTCATTTCTTCAGAGAAGTCTATCACGTCTCCAACTAATCTTTTTACAACTATTTACCACTTCCATGAGCCCATTCCCCACAGTTACAACCTTTTGTACCACCTGCCCCACCCTATACAGGGCCCTCTTAATCCTCTTGTATTTCATTGTATTATAACTGTATTGTCTCCCTTTTATATCGTAAAGCTCTGCGTAAACTGTTGGCGCTATGTAAATCCTGTATAATAATAATAATTATCCTACCCAGAGACTTTTTTTTTTTTACTATGTTGGGAAATCTGTCTGATCATATAATCATGGAAAGGGATGACCCCCCACCCCCATGCCAACATCCAAAAATTGAATATAAGGATTGAGAAAAAATCTAAAAAAATAGGCGGATTTTGTAGGCACATCATGAGGCAGTGAATATGAAAAATCTTATGTCATGTCCTCTATGTCATGCCTGCACTCTCCTCATGTCATGCCTGCACTCCCTCCATGTCCTCCTCTATGTCATGCCTGAATTCCCTCCATGTCCTCCTCTATGTCATGCCTGCACTCCCTCCATGTCCTCCTCTATGTCATGCCTGCACTCTCCTCATGTCATGTCCTCCTCTATGTCATGTCTGACTCTGTTTATGTCATGTCCTCCTCTATGTCATGCCTGCACTCCCCTCATGTCATGTCCCTGTCTATGTCATGCCTGCACTCCCTTCATGACATGCCTGCACTCCCCTCATGTCATGTCCCCCTCTATGTCACGCCTGCACTCCCCTCATGTCATGTCCCCATCTATGTCATGCCTGCACTCTCCTCATGTCATGTCCTCCTCTATGTCATGTCCACCTCTATGTCATGCCTGCACTCCCCTCATGTCATGTCCTCCTCTATGTCATGTCTGCACTCTCCTTATGTCATGTCTCCCTCTAGTCTATGTCATGCCTGCACTCCCCTCATGTCATGTCCTCCTCTATGTCATACCTGCACTCCCCTCATGTCATGTCCTCCTCTATGTCATGCCTGCACTCCCCTCATGTCATGTCCCCGTCTATGTCATGCCTGCACTCTCCTCATGTAATGTCCTCCTCTATGTCATGCCTGCACTCTCCTCATGTCATGTCCTCCTCTATGTCATGCCTGCACTCCCCTCATGTCATGTCCTCCTCTATGTCATGCCTGCACTCCCCTCATGTCATGCCTGCACTGTCCTCATTTCATGTCCTCCTCTATGTCATGCCTGCACTCCCCTCATGTCATGTCCTCCTCTATGTCATGCCTGCACTCCCCTCATGTCATGTCCTCCTCTATGTCATGAGGAAAAAAAGTTGCGCTAACTGTAAATATTGTAAACCAGTAGCAGCTAGCACCAACAAAAGACAATATTGTGTACAAAGAATAAAAAAGAAAAAGTGCAGCGCTGAGTATTCAGTGAAATGAATCAAAAAATATGGTAAATAATCAAAATTCAGTGAAAAATCAAAGAAATTTAAAAAAGAAAAAAGAGGGGGACACACCCCCAAGTAATGTGACAGGTAAATAACCTGAAAGACAGCTAGAAAGTGAGATCTAGCTGGATAATGTGTAATATAAACACACCGTGATAGGTGAGAGGACACAAAAATAAATGATAATGAGAACCTCAAATGAAGTCCATATAATTTATACGTGTAACTCCAAAATGTAAATGTGATAGTCCAAGGTCAAAATGGCCTATACAGTCCAAAGAAATATATATATGCAATGTATTTCCTTTATTGGAGTTGGTCAAAAGTTCTTTGTGGAAAAGACCAGATGACTGTAGAGGAATGGAAGATGTTGTGATCTTCTCAGGTATGGAACTCAGATGTTCTTAATAAGCAGTTGGAACCTCATCAGCAATCCACAATGGTATCCAAATAAACAAGTATAAAGATGGGTACTCTTACCGGAAAGTGTGGACATACACGTCAGCGACGGTATGTCAAACACGCATGTACGAGCTCCTAGGCAGCCGTGATGTCAATGGGGAAGCTGTTTGATGTGCCAGCCTTTAATCCGCCAGGACGGGTCCAATCCAATGAGAGGAGACAGCTCGTGCAGGTGTGGTTCTCAGATGAAAGAGTGTAGTATGCAGGCCAAACGTAGAAACCTCCAATCACCAGGACATCACCAGCATTTACTATCAGTGTGATAGTAAATGCTGGTGATGTCCTGGTGATTGGAGGTTTCTACGTTTGGCCTGCATACTACACTCTTTCATCTGAGAACCACACCTGCACGAGCTGTCTCCTCTCATTGGATTGGACCCGTCCTGGCGGATTAAAGGCTGGCACATCAAACAGCTTCCCCATTGACATCACGGCTGCCTAGGAGCTCGTACATGCGTGTTTGACATACCGTCGCTGACGTGTATGTCCACACTTTCCGGTAAGAGTACCCATCTTTATACTTGTTTATTTGGATACCATTGTGGATTGCTGATGAGGTTCCAACTGCTTATTAAGAACATCTGAGTTCCATACCTGAGAAGATCACAACATCTTCCATTCCTCTACAGTCATCTGGTCTTTTCCACAAAGAACTTTTGACCAACTCCAATAAAGGAAATACATTGCATATATATATTTCTTTGGACTGTATAGGCCATTTTGACCTTGGACTATCACATTTACATTTTGGAGTTACACGTATAAATTATATGGACTTCATTTGAGGTTCTCATTATCATTTATTTTTGTGTCCTCTCACCTATCACGGTGTGTTTATATTACACATTATCCAGCTAGATCTCACTTTCTAGCTGTCTTTCAGGTTATTTACCTGTCACATTACTTGGGGGTGTGTCCCCCTCTTTTTTCTTTTTTAAATTTCTTTGATTTTTCACTGAATTTTGATTATTTACCATATTTTTTGATTCATTTCACTGAATACTCAGCGCTGCACTTTTTCTTTTTTACTCCTCTATGTCATGCCTGCACTCCCCTCATGTCATGTCCTCCTCTATGTCATGCCTGCACTCTCCTCATGTCATGCCTGCACTGTCCTCATTTCATGTCCTCCTCTATGTCATGCCTGCACTCCCCTCATGTCATGTTCTCCTCTATGTCATGCCTGCACTCTCCTCATGTCATGCCTGCACTGTCCTCATTTCATGTCCTCCTCTATGTCATGCCTGCACTCCCCTCATGTCATGTTCTCCTCTATGTCATGCCTGCACTCCCCTCATGTCATGCCTGCACTGTCCTCATTTCATGTCCTCCTCTATGTCATGCCTGCACTCCCCTCATGTCATGTCCTCCTCTATGTCATGCCTGCACTCCCCTCATGTCATGCCTGCACTGTCCTCATTTCATGTCCTCCTCTATGCCATGCCTGCTCTCCCCTCATGTCATGTCCTCCTCTATGTCATGCCTGCACTCCCCTCATGTCATGTCCTCCTCTATGTCATGCCTGCACTCCCCTCATGTCATGTCCTCCTCTATGTCATGCCTGCACTCTCCGCATGTCATGCCTGCACTCCCCTCATGTCATGTCCTCTTCTATGTCATGCCTGCACTCCCCTCTATGTCATGCCTGCACTCTCCTCATGTCATGCCCTCTTCTATGTCATGCCTGCACTCCCCTCTATGTCATGCCTGCACTCTCCTCATGTCATGTCCTCCTCTATGTCATGCCTGCACTCCCCTCTATGTCATGCCTGCACTCTCCTCATGTCATGTCCTCCTCTATGTCATGTCTGCACTCTGCGCTCTGACAGTATGAATCCATCGCAGTCTATTTACTAGCACAGCTGAGATCACACGGACACGCCCCCCGCTGTCCTTAATTGGTTTAGAACGCGGAAGGGATTCGCATTCCGTGAGTCTAATCCCCTTCCAATCACAAATCTCCGCCGTTCCTTCCAGCCAACCAGAACGCCGTGTACCGCCCACCTGTCATTCGCCTCGCGCTGGGGTATATAAGTGAATGCCGAGCGTCCTGCAGCTCATTCTGAGCTAATCTAGAAAAGGAAAATAGAAAGGAGTGTGAGAAGTGGAGAGGGACCGCTGAGCGATCGTCTCCCTGTCTGTGTCTTGTGTTTCGGGGAATCCCTGTCTATAGAGTCGGCACTATGAAAGCTTTCAGCCCCGTCCGATCCGTCAGGAAAGGCAGCATAACGGAGCACAGCCTGGGCATCTCCCGGAGCAAAACGCCGGTGGACGATCCCATGAGCCTTCTGTACAACATGAATGACTGCTACTCCAAGCTGAAGGAGCTGGTGCCCAGCATCCCCCAGAACAAGAAGGTCAGCAAGATGGAAATCCTGCAGCATGTCATCGATTACATCCTGGACCTGCAGATCGCCCTGGACTCACACCCCACCATCGTCAGCCTGCACCACCCGAGGATGGGCACCACCTCCTCCTCTTCACCCTCCAGCACCAGGACCCCACTCACCACCCTCAACACAGACATCAGTATCCTGACATTGCAGGTACGGGGAGCTGATCCCTATGATGATCCCTACATCCCATGCATCCTCTGTACATGCATTGTCCTGGCTCTCCTCCATCTGGACTGCACACACTTGTACCCCCCCATCCCCTATTACCCCCATAGCCAGGTGTCTCCTCTCCTCCTTCTTCCCCCTGCTGCTTTGTGTATGTGCTCCCCTCCTCCTCCTCCCCCTCTCCTAGCAGACTGTCAGCCTCTGTTGGCTCCCATCCTCTTACACGTGCTTGTTTTCTCTTGCAGGCGTCTGATTTATCGGCAGAGTTTATCACGAATGACAGCAAAGCTCTTTGTCCTTAAAAATGGTGAGTGTCTAATGTGTGATGTGATTGCGGGGTGCTTGTATGTGGGGGGCTGGGGAGAGGATGATCATCCTCACCAAGAAAGATACTCAACCTTCTAGGTGTCTTGCGGGGTGTGTGAATGTGGGGTGAGGATGATACTCCACCTTCTAGGTGTCTTGCGGGGTGTGTGAATGTGGGGTGAGGATGATACTCAACCTTCGAGGTGTCTTGCGGGGTGTGTGAATGTGGGGTGAGGATGATACTCAACCTTCTAGGTGTGATTGCGGGGTGTGATTGCGGGGTGCATGTATGTGGGGTGGCTGGGGTGAGGATGATCAACCTCACCGAGAAAGATACTCAACCTTCTACTAGGCTACGCCGTTTCATCAGTTCTGGACGTTCTAATGGACCTACTGAAGGTTCCGTTGGGATCTGCTGTCAATCTGAACATTTCTAGTACCCCCTTTGTATCCTAGAGGAACCGTTTGACATTTTCAGATCCCTGCTAAAAGTTGTTAATTGGTGGTCAGTGGAAAGAATACCCCCTTCGATTGGGTGGTCAATGGGGAAGAATTCTTCTTCCGTTGGTGGCCGGTGGGGAGGAATGCCCCCTTCAGTTGGGTGGTCGGTGGGGAGGAATGCTTCTTACGTTGGTGAGAATGCTCCTTACATTGGTGGCTAGTGGAAGGAATGCCCCTCACGCGGGGAGGAATGCCCCCCTTCGGTTGGGTGGTCGTGGGAATGCTCCCTTTGATTGGTCCATGGAGAAGAATACTTCTTACATTGGTGAGAATGCTCCTTGCAGTTGGGTGGTCAATGGGAAGAATGCCCCCTTCGATTGGGTGATTAAAGGAGAAGAATGCTCCTTACATTGGTGGCTAGTAGGAAGAATGTCCTTTGCACTTGGGTGGGGAGGAATGCCCCTTTGGTCAATGGGGAAGAATGCTTATCAAGTTGGTGAGAATTCCCCCTTCAGTTGGGTGGTCAGTGGGAAGAATGCACCCCCTTACCGTTGGGTGGTCATTAGGTAGCATGCACCCCTTTACAGATGGCTATAAAGATAACTGGTGTCATGCAGCTGGCTCTGCCAAGTGGCACAGGCCCCGGAACTATGCAGACACTATTAAATAGGAGGTCAATCAGTTACAGCTTCAAGAACCCAAACTGTAAAATTGAACCCTGGCTGAGAATGACTGCGATATTGGGGTACTGAATGTTCAGATTTATGGCACGTCCTATTAGGAAATTGAATTTCGGATATGCTAAAGGTCTATTAGACTGGTGAACGCTCTGTTGGATGTGCTGTCATAGCTGAACATTCGATTTATACTTCCCATTCAGTTTGAGCGGTCCATCTTCCTCCCTTCTGTCAGAGGCAGAGTAAGTGGCGGAGAGTCAGCCCTAATGCCTTAAATGTTTGTGGGCTCCTGCCATCACGTTTAAGTGGCTGCATTTAATCAAATAATTGATGCAAGCAGTACACTGGCGCCTACATGCGTAGATCCAAGAGAGAATGGCTTAAACGCCTTTTTTTTTTTTTTTTTTTTTTTTTATCTGCTTTAACCAGTGCTGTGCCTAAGCAGCCTGCCCAGTCTTATATAGTTTTATTTATTTTTTAATGCCCACCATGTCCTTATCACCTGTGCAGTGCCTAGCAGCATGTACTAGTCTTCATTATTATGCTGTGTCCATTTTTAATAATTACTACTATACCCAGCAGCCTGCCCCGATCTTATTCCATACTCCGCTTACGGTGTCGCTTCTTATAACCGGTGCTCAATGCCCTGGTCTCCTTTGTTTTTTATGCCCACCATGACCCTTATTGGTCCAAGTACCTTGCAGCAAAATTGGACAAATGATTTTGTTTCCTTTCTAAATGTATTATTGTGCTGTTTGTATACGAGTGTGTTGTATGTGATCTGTAGACTGTTGTAGTAAGTCTGATGGGGTGATCGGAGATGTGTGGGGTCTAGCATGTGACCTAGCAGTGTGGGTGAAGCTGCCTGTAGCGTGGGAAGGGTTAATCCTCCAGCTCCTGTGTACATCTGGAGGACTGGGTTCGCCCCCAGTGAGTGTTTGGTTAAATGTTCAGTGTGGCTTCCTCACTGGCGCCAGTCTGTCTCCTCACTGATCGCTTCCACTAAAGGCCTCCTTCTCAATCTCTTGCAGGTGTTCCGATTGACTGTTTTTCTTTGCACAACATGGCTACAAGACTTCTCTATTTCATTATTTGAGTACTGCATTTGTACAGAAGCTTGTGGAAGAGGGGGGGTCCGTGTGGCTATGAAAAGGGACTCGCATCCAGTTTTTATTTCTTTTTTTACCACCCCCCCAACCCCTGAATTTTTTTATTTTGTTCCCAGCCAAGCTTTGGACTGCTTATTTATGAAAGACTTTAATTCACCTTTCCTAATACAGGGAAGGCTTGAAATCTACTATTCTCTCCTGCAATGGGGAGTGGAAGCTAAAAAAAAGTTACCACAAGGGATTTGCCACTTTACCAACAGCTATTTTAATGCCTTTTTATTTAATAAAAGGTGAAGCATCAGGCAACGTGGACGGGAGTTAAAGTTGTATGGGATCAGATGTCTCCTCCAAGACTGAAATTAAAGATGTGCGTGTACATAGATTATTAAATGAGAAAATTGTGAACTCTTTAACATTCCAAGTCTTTTCCCCTCCCTTGTACAGTGGCAGAGATTTTGATTTCTGCAAAATGTGTAATAAGAATTTAATCATGCTAAACTTTTTATAAAAGTTTGGTTGTAAGCTTTTTTTTTTTTTTTTTTTTTTCTTTTTTTTTTTTTTTTATACAAAATAAATCAATGGTGTTTATTGAAATGAACAAGTTTTTAGTCTTTGTGGGCTTATTCTAATAAAGGTATTGCGTAATATGTTAAATAGTTAACGAAAATCCTTTTACCTGTGTACAGATATTCCTCCAGATCCTTTTATATGAATCACACTAATTGACTTGAGCAAGTAAATGATTGTCTAACAGACTTTGCCCTGCTCAGTTGGATCAGGTCACACATGATCTATAAGGTTATTGAACAAACCATGCAGAACATAAAAGAAACTTGTAACACTCCCCAGCCTTGTGTGTACCAGCTTGGAAGTGACTTGCTGTCCTTCTGTCCCCTCAAAATAGGCTGTATATGGTTGGGAGGTGTTGGAGATATAAATTCTTTGCACCCAAAGCAGCTGCCTTTGCATGTCATGGGTTTTATTAGGTGACTGGGGAATAGGTTGCACTCAATGACCCACTTCTTTTTTTTTTTTTTCTCTAGATCAGGCTGGAGTAATGGGAGTTGGGTTGAAATAACCATTATGTTACTGATTAAACCTTGGCTCCTCTTGGAAAAAGACTTAACGTCTCCCATAAGAATTGAATTATTCCCGTAATAGGATTTTTGTTTTTTTCCCAAGATCCAGTTGGAGAATTCTAGGTTATTTTACCCTAGTTTGACCTCTGCATTGGTGTCCAGCATTATTTATGCTTGTAGTAAGATTGAGAACTCCTTATCCAAGTTAGTCTATCCTTATGGTGGTAGACCTGGTGTCGTCTGACAAGTCATCCAATTTGAGTACATTATACAATTAACCCAATGTAAAGTATTAAGCTGGTCATACAGGAGAATGTAGTTGGCACATAATTTAGGACCATACCTGGTTTAACCACTATATACCCATGTTGGCCACTGTAATTCACTAAACACACCCACAGTGCGAGCTGGATTTCAAGTACTATATTTATTGGCGTATAACACTCACTTTTTTATCCTGAAAATTTAGGGTAAACTGTGCCTGCGTGTTATACGGAGGGGGTTGTGGAAAGTTTTTCTCCTGAAGCTTCCCTCTTAAAGTTAGGGTGCGTGTTATACACCAATAAATACAGTAAATAAAAATTTGCTCAACGTGGGGCTGCCTGTAGAAGTACCATGTAATCTTTAAATGATCAGCTATTTCTAGTTACCCTTATGGCTGACCAGAAGATGCTGGACAGAGCAGATTTTGGGACTAATGTGTGGGGGAAAAAAAACTACCTGCATAGTTGGTGCAACACTTCAAATCTTTGTCTGCAGTGTTGATGTAGAGCTCAAAACCCAATGAACCTTGCTCTTTTTGAAGCCTATATGCCAACACTTAGAGGTTGAATGCTATCTGACCCATGTACTAACCAAAATTAATTGTTGGCCTCTTCGATAAAATACACATTATTTTGGTTAATAGTGGTACCATCATCCTTGACTTAACTGAATAGAGGTAGGGCTCAAGGGACCCCTAAACCCGAGAGAACCCAAAGGAAAGAAAATGGGCAAAAGGACTTTTCCGGTACAAGATAAGTAGATAAAGAGAGTAAATATATAAAAAATTGATAAAATTTATTAACATAGTATCAAAAAAATAATAAAAACAAAAACAATACAAATATCGTGACAACCATACACGTCACCGAAACTACAGTCCCCTGTAGGGGTCACAATGCAGGGGGTCTCAGATACTATTCAACATTTCTCCATTATCATATAAACTGCTGAAGGTGCGATCAACACTTTTTATTGCTTTTGGAACTGACTTGCCTCAGACTTAACAAATGCTATTCATATATGGGGAACTACAGATGTTGGCAGCTACTACTATCCCACGTCTATGGGGTCGTCATGTGCAATAGTTGTACATGCTCGTTATCTGGAGGCAGAAGCGGCATTCCTTGTCGCGTTTCTTTATCTGTTCTGCTTCTATATTGAGGCTTAATGATTAATAAAAAAAAAAAAAGTATACTAGTGAGCTAATAATAAAAAAAAAAAAAGTATACTAGTGAATAAAACTAACATCCCAAACGTAGAATAAGTCTGCAAGGTGAAAGGACTTTTGCACAGGCTAATCCTATAGCAACTACTGCCAATAAGACCACTAAAATGTGTAATTTTCCCCCTTTAAATAATCTTTAGTAGTGGAGAGTTCTGGTAGGTTTTTAGTCTTGTTCTACTGGAAAGCATGGATTTCCCAAACAATCGCAGCTGTTACCGTACTGTAAGTCCCAGCATGCCAGGACAACGCGGTTTAGGAACTCTTAGTGACCGGCAGGCTCTCCGCAGTGAAGGAATGCAGTTTCGCTGTATAATAAGCAGAAGAGTTTTCATCCTGCCGACAGAAGGGGTTAACGTAACTGCCTGGGGATTGCCTGCTGCAAAGACTCTGAAAGGAAGCCTCCTCACCTGTATGCTGGAACACTTTAACCTGAGTTAAACAGGTGTTTGGGAGGCGCCAAACAGTCTGGAGCAGCTGCCCTTCCTTGCCCTTGACACAAAATCCATCTCCCAAGCCTGGGAGCCAGACCAGTACTGATCTAATCCAAACACTGCACTGACAGCTCTGCAGCCAAGAAGGCAGCTGAGGGGGAGAAAGCCTTTCATGGTTTATCAGTGAACCCAAAACATGAACAAACGCATACAAGAAATCTAAGGAGAGGCTCTTTTCTGGCTGTGCTTCTCTAACCACACAAAGTGCTCACATGCTCTACAAACATGGAATAGTTTTAAAGGTAGACGTGGGTCCCATCATAGTTCACGGGACCTGATAATGATTTCATTCCCCCTCAAACACTGCTGGCTGTCTTAGGCTTCATTCACACCTATGCATTTGTAGTGCTTTTTGCAGATTTGCACACAGAACATCTTCCATAGCAAACCATGTTAAATGGACTTTGGTGCAAATCTGAAAAATGCAGAAAGCACAAAAAAATCCATAGGTGTGATTCAGGCATAACATTGCAAATTTGAGAAACCCTTCACTATAACAGGGGTTTATTAGTGGCACATTGCAGGCGATGGGATTGGAGACCTTGCTCCGAATATTTTTTTTTTTTTTCGACGAAACATTATTACTGTCACTATAATTACAGCAAATTTATAAAGAAATACCACCAGATCAGTGATAATAAAAGTGGAAGTAAATAAGATCTCTTACATTTTGGAATACATTCTAAAGTCTAAAACAACATTTTACTGTAACAGATTTACATACCCCTTACTGGCACGTACATAAATCTGTCTCTTGTTGTGCCATTTGTCACACTACCCTGAGACAGATTTCTATTAAGTGTCCTAAGCTGGCCATAAATTATACAATTTTCTTATTCGATTTCCTTTAGATTTACCTTCAACCACTGTATTTTTCGCACTGTAAGACTAAGACGCACCTAGGATTTAGAGGAGGAAAACAAGAAAAAAAATATTCTGAACCAAATGGTGTACTAAAATATTTACCAGTGCCCACGAAATGCAGTCTGACCATTGCCAATTAAATGCAGCCTTACCAGTGCCAATTAAATGCAGCCTTACCAGTGACAATTAAATGCAGCCTTACCAGTGCCAATTAAATGCAGCTTTACCAGTGTCAATTAAATGCAGCCTTACCAGTGTCAATTAAATGCAGCCTTACCAGTGACAAATAAATGCAGCTTTACCATTGTCAATTAAATGCAACCTTACCAGTGCCAATTAAATGAAGCCTTACCAGTGACAATTAAATGCAGCTTAACCAGTGCCAATTAAATGCAGCTTTATCAGTGTAAATGAAATGCAGCCTTACCAGTGTCGGTTAAATGCAGCCTGACCAGTGTAAATTAAATGCAGCTTGACCAGTGTCAGTTAAATGCAGCCTTACCAGTGCCCGTGAAATGCAGCCGAATCAGTGCCCGTGAAATGCAGCCACACCAGTGCCCATAAAATGCAGCCTCACCTGTGCCCATAAAATGCAGCCTTACCAGTGCCCATAAAATGCAGCCTAACCTGTATCTTGCGAGGACATCTTTACATCCACCTGTCACTCAGATAATAGACAGAGCCATTTGGCTGCTCGGGCTGCTCTGTCTTCTATCTGTGACAGGCTAAGTCGGGAGATCGCTCGGCGCTCGCATGAGATGGCCGACCTGGTATTCTAACATGGGGGGTTGGGGTAAAAGTACTGGTCAGTATTTGCTCCATAAGACGCACAGACATTTCCCCCCATTTTTTTTTGGGGGGGGAGCGTCTTATGGAGCAAAACAATACGGTATGTAGTGCAAGGGCCTGCCTGATTGCATTCAAATGGGAAGTGTTTAGGTATGACCTCATATTATATGATTTTGGTAAATCTAAAGGAAAATTGTAATGTATGGCCAGCCTAAGGTGCTTTTTAGATTTTATAGTATATGTTTGTATCTAAGCTGAGCTCCCATTCACACAGCATACCTAAAACATACTTAAAAAATCTTTACCTTTTCTGGAATTTTTAGGTTTCTTTGGAGCAGGTTTATACATAGGAATCTATGCACAGTTTGTATTGCTTAGAATTGTTTGCATTGTGCAATCAGTGGACAGATTTGTTTAAAAGTGCATTAATATGCAATGTATGACCCAAGCCTTGAGATCTCTAATCCAGACAGTGAGGACATCTAGAGGGAGCACTGTGCATGTGCAAGGCTTGGAAGAGGGAGTGCCCTTGTTCCAGTAATGCTACTTCAGCCCTAGCCAATATAATGTAAACTGGGACTTCCACGAGTACTACTTCTAGCCCCAACCAGTACAATGAGACTTCAACAAATGCTAATTCTAGCCCTAACCAATGCAATGTGGACTGGGACTTCCACAAGAGTTAATTCTAGCCCTAACCAATGCAATGTGGACTGGGACTTCCAAAAGAGGTAATCCTAGCCCTAACCAATGCTATGTGGACTGGGACTTCCACAAGCGTTAAATCTAGATCTAACCAATGCTTTGTGGACTGAGACTCCCACAAGTGAATGTAATTCAGATAGTTTGTGGGTACCCCTAGAGCCTGCATCTCCTGTTTTTTAAAGACAGAGCAGCATTATATATAATGGTATCATAATTCAGTCCGTTGCTGAACCCTGCATAGAATAAATATTAAATATTATGATTTCCATAGTGAATGCCATTTACAAACACGTTTACTGTGCCCATCAAGTGTCAAAGGAGCTCTCAACACACCTCAACATACTGCAAACTTACTTGCAGGGCATGCTGGGAATTCTAGTTCTCTATTCAGTACTATATACATTAGTATATTACTTCTATATGCTCATACATTAATATGAAGGTAATAGCATATTCCAATACAGACCATGGAACTCCACGTACACAAAAGTTTACAAAAAAATAAATAAATGAAAGCTGATTTTCTTAAAAACAATCATCTGTTAAAGCGGGGGTTCACCCTATCGACAGGAAAAAAAAAAAATTTTTTTCTTTTACCTTTAAATCAGGCACTGTAGCGCGAGCTACAGTATGCCTGTCCCGAATTTTTTCCCCCCATACTCACCTTGTAGTCGTCCATCGAAGATACCGGGGAATGGGCGTGCCTCTGGAGACGGAGGATGATTGACGGCCGGCTCTGGCGCGTCACGCTTCTCCGGAAATAGCCGAAATAGGCTTGGTCTTCACGACGCGTGCGCATAGCCTGTGCGCACGCGCCGTGAAGAGCCGAGACCTACTCCGGCTGTCTTCGGGGAGAGTGACGTGCCAGGGCCGGCCGTCAATCATCCTCCCTCTCCATAGGCACGCCCATTCCCCGCGGGAGCCGGAATCTACGATGGACGACTACGAGGTGAGTACGGGGTTAAAAAAATCGGGACAGGCATACTGTAGCTCGCGCTACAATGCCTGTCTCGATGGTAACATCATGTGGGTCAGGGTGAACTACCGCTTTAAGTCCATATGTGCAACCATTAAATCAGACTAAGACCTGGTTCACACCTATGCATTTTTTAGTGCATTTTTAGTTTTGCAGAAACACACTACAGTCCATTTAACATGATTTCCTATGGATGTAGGATCTGTGCATTTTATGGAAAGGGTCAGGGACTTTTTTTCGGGCTTTGGTTCCATAGACTTCAATGGTTTTAAGAGAGAGAATGGCAACACTGCATTGATCAGGACTGAGCTCTACTGAACTATACAGTGCTATTAGCAAGACACTTAGTGCTGGGATGGAAGGTGCTTAGACCAGGGTGAGGGGCCTGCTCCAATGACCTGAGGTTCAGCAATGACCCAGTGAGCAGATACGGGGAAGGGACACAGAAAGCTGCATGTCCCGACCAGTGGAGTCACCCTCCAGCTATATAGTGTGGCAGGGGTGTGTGTGAGTGCCTGAACAGAATTACAAATATTTTGGCAGATAGATCAGGTCACATCTTTAATCGCATAGTTAGCTCTTTGCCTGGAGTTGTGGTTTCACACGTATTCAGTGGTAGCCTACAGTTTTATTCTCTTTATCTATGTATTTTCTCTACTAACACCATTTTTTTCCAGCTGATAAAGATTCAAGTGCCCAGTCCCAAGAGTTACAAAGCAGACTTTTATTGTAAATGCAGAATTCATGTAGAGGTCTTAACTGCATACACCTCCAAACACATATAAAGTCTATGCACAACCTCTTTAAAGATGTAGTAAACTCATGCACATTACAAAAAAAAAAATCTCCCTATCAATTAAGAGTATAATGTGCTAGTATGCACTGCATACTGACACATTATGAAAGACTTACTTTAAAATGAAGCCATCCAGCAGCACTCTGTCACCGCTGTAGAAGCCTCCATATTCACCTGGTCTTCCGTCCGGGTTTGTGGGCTCTGGCCACTTGAATGGCCGGCCGCAATGACGTCACTCCCGCGCATGCACACGGGAGCCATGGCATGGGTATGCCGTTCCTTCAGAGTGCATGCGCTGGTGACATCAGCTGGAGCAACATTTAATACCTACAGGTATTTATTGTACCTACAGGTAAGCTTTATTATAAGCTTAGCTGTAGGCATAAGTATCCCAGCAGTGTTTAATACCACTTTAAGTATATGTTTACAGTAAATTGATGGGAGTATCATTGGGACATACCAAGAAAGTATTCAACTGGGAGAAAGGTTTATCACAACAACTTATGCGATTGGCCACACAAGGGTTATGACACGCTGTATTATGTCATGAAGATCAGCTGGCAAAAACAAAACCCAAAATAGTTTGTGGAAGTGGATTCCTCTTTCCCATGTTTGTGGCACACATTCACAAATATAGTTTTTTTTTTTTTTTTTTTTTTTAAGTTTAGAGCATTTTTTGTTTTTTACTTTATAGTAGAAATAATAGCATACCTCCTGGCCAAAAAATACGTGCCAGATTTTAGACAAAATGTTCTCATGCATATTCACAACTTCAAATAAAGTAATAAAGCATAAATGTAAAGATGTATTCATTCAATGTGCAGTGCATGCTTCCATATTTCATCTGCAACAAGCACTGTATTATTATTAATTATTATTATTATTATTATATAGGCTTTATATAGCGCAGTGCTTTAAAAAAATAAAGGCATACAGTAGAGTTTAATTTGAGAATAGAAGGTTAGAAGGTCGCTGCTCATGACAGTTTATAATCTATAGTGATCATCACCTTGAGGTTTTTAGAGTATAGTCAGCACACAATGCAGCTTGTTCCCTTCTAGCAGGCTGTCAGCGCCAACAAAATCGTGTTAAATAGCTCTCTGGCTCCCTCTAGCGGCCACACACCAGTTTGCATTGAATGGTATGTGGAATTTGGTGGTATATGGTAACTCTCCTGCCAGTGACTCTAGCATCCTGCTGATAAACACTTTGCTCTCCTTCCTGTTCTGCTAATCTTGAAACAAACCTCCAAAGTGTCAGAAGGCTGCTGAGCAGAGCCACACTTGCAGGACTCTTGTCTTAACAGTGTCCCTTGTTAAAACAAAGCTGATCACTAAACTGCAGTCTGGGTATTTTTAGGTAGACGTTTCCTGGAGAGGAAAAAAAAAAAGTAAAGCCACACTTCCTATAGCGATGTTGTGAAAATGCTTTTATGCAGAGCCGGGTGTGCTGAGAGAGGAGATCCGGACCAAATAACAAACCCTCAAGATGATGAGGTGCAGACATCGAAGATTTAGCCGGGATCAGACCAGAAAATAGGTTCAAAGTAGAGCAATTAGTGGATTATTAAGGTTCTTCATTGCTTTGGTTGAGGAGGGGTAGGGTTATCTTTATTTATTTTATTAGAAGTGAACTGCTTGACTTTAGCAAATGCATGTTACTGTGTATAAAACTTTTTTTTAGCTTTAGACAGAGTAGGAAAGTGTTAAAACTGCTTTCATCTTATTTTTTTGCGGTCTAAATTCCATTGGGTAGATTTTCTTTCACTTCCTGTCCAGAAGAGACAACAGGAAGTGAAAGGAGATAACTAAAAAGTGAGAGGAAATCCCCTCTTAGTAATTTTCACTCACTTCCTGTTCTGATGACAACTGTATCCAGAGCTTTTTTTCTCAGAAAATAGGTACAGGAACTCAACCACGACCCCGTTCAGATTTCAAAAAGAGTAGAAGGGTCTTAAAGGGGCATTAAATTTCAGGGGGGTTACACACAGAGTGCAGAGCTGTCACTTGTAAACACAGAAACCAGACTTTTGTGTTTACAAGTGATTGTGGAGAGTAGGCACCAAAGGGTCTGAGGTGGTGGAACTGAGTTCCCCCAAGTTCCCCCTGAAAAAAAGCCCTGACTGTATAATTTTCTGTCTCTGTGACTATGGTCCCCATGACAAATAGTGCAGGTAAGTCTACACAGAAGGCAACAAAAACTTGACAGAAGTTCTAGTCCTTCCCCACTCTACTGAACACCAAAACGGCTTTTCATTAGGTACACTTTAACCCCTTGCCGTTCACTTACAATAGATATACTGCAAGTGGGTGGCACAGCAAGGTAGTACCCATATGTCATGGTGTATTTTCTGGTTTGGTGGCACACATGCACGCCCCTCCTGCTGACCTGTGCTGTGATTGGACACAGCACAAGTTTGCCAGCAGATTTCAGCCAATTCAGTGATTTTGGCTGAAACATGCTGATCGGCTGAACTCTGTACATAAACTGCAATCTGTCTGTTTCTTCTCCCTGAGTTCAGGGAGAAAAAGCAAATAGATCTGTTAGTGAATGCAGCACACATTACATGTTGTTAGGCATACAGTTAACTCCTTGATGCTAATCCCCTTCCCAGCCAGTGCCATTAGTACAGTGACAGTGTATAATATTGTCACTGATCACTGTATTAGTGTCACTAGAGACATCAGTGTCAGTTAGCGTCCCTTCCAGCCAGTGTCAATTAGCGTCCCTCCCAGCCAGTGTCAGTTAGCACTAGATTTCTCTCCACATTATTACAGTCACACTTTAGGGCCCCTTTCACACTAGGGCGGTTTGCAGGTGCTATTGCGCTAAAAATAGCGCCTGCCAACCGACCCTAAACAACGACTTTCACACTAAAGCGGTGCGCTAGTAGGACCGCTTCAAAAGTCCTGCTAGCAGCATCTTTGGAGCGGTGTGTTTACTGCTCCTTCCCATTGAAAGAGGCGCATTGCGGGCAGTATTAACCCTTTTTCGGCCGTTAGCGGGGGTTAAAAGCGCACCGATATGAGCTGAATACCGCTGCAATTTCGACGGTATACCGCCGCTAAAAATATTATGCTCAAAATTTTCAGTATTTTTTTGTTTATATAATAAAACAATAACATGATTTGGGGTTAATCAGAGACACTTTAAATGATGGCAGGTGTACTCCTATTTAAAGTGGTGTTCCGCCAAAAAAAAAAAAAAAAAAAAACATTAAAAGCCAGCAGCTACACATACTGCAGCTGCTGGCTTTTAATAAATAACCATTAATTTGGAGTCCAGCGATGTTTCCATCAGCTGTAGGGTGATCCGCTGCCATCGCGGGTACGGGAACCCGGCAGTGTAGCCTTTCGGCTTGACGCCGGGAACCCTACTGCGCATGCGCGAAGCCCCGCTCCTCTCTCCTATTGGCACAGCGGCCAGGGGAGGAGAGGGAGCCCCGTGGTGACGTCAACAGCTCCGCAGCAGGGACTCCCGGAATTGGGAAAGGATACCTGTCAAAGACAGAAATAGGTCAGCTGAAAAAGTTGCTACAGATGTCCTGTTACTTTGGACTGATCAGTTTAGGTATCTGGGTGTCCAGGTTCAGCGGGAATTTGCCAGTTTTTGTACCTTAATTTGGTGCCGGTATTGTCTCAGCTTCATTCCAAATGCGCTTCTCGGAATTCGTTGCCACTGTAACTTCTGGGCTGCATAAAGCTGCTGAAAATTAGATTTCTTCTGAAATGTTTGTACATGGTTCATAACTGTCCAATCTGGATACCCACCTCGCTTTTCTCTGAAATAGATAGATGTGTTGGGACATTTATCTCGGGGGGTTCTCTACCTAGGTTAGCCAAATCGACCCTAGTTCCTCCTGTGCGATGCGGAGGGTTTGGCTTGCCGGACTACCGGACCTACTATTGGTCAGCCATTTTGGTCACAGTTCGGTGGTGATTTGTGCTCTCTCTCGGCCCATGCAGTGGTGTGTCTGGAGGAGTCCATTCTTGGGTCGCTCCAGGAGCTGGGCAGCTTGGTCTATAGGGGTTGTCGGGGTTATGCTGACCTTCCACTTCCTACCAGAATGACACTGAGCGTCTGGGTGGTGGCCAGGCGTAGGTTTGGCCATCCCAATCATTGGCCCCTTTTTAACCCCGCTGTGGGGGAACCCCAACCTTCCACAGCTCTGCTCTATTCCTGACCCCCAGGTATGGGCCTGCTATGGCATTAAAACTTTTGGGGATGTGTTCTCCGCGGGGGCCTTGCACCCCTTCCCAGGTCTCAAGGCCAAATTTCACTTACCTGGTTGGAGGTATTTCCGATACCTGCAGTTGCATCATGCTGCTAAGGAGGGGTCTGGGACACCAGCCGCCATGTCCTTAACAACTGATGATTTATCAGCTGTCAGCGGGATCCCCCAAAACTTTCAGCTGATTGGATAATGAGAGGCCCCCCCCCCCCCCCCCCCATCCAAAGATAAGGTGCTGAGGGAAATCCAGAAAATAGCAGTAAGGGCGCCACATAACTAGAGATAGAGTGCAGAATATATTTTTTTTATTGTGGACAGATCAGCAAGATAAGAAAGCCAATGTATTTTGTGGGTTGGATTTAGAAAGGTTTAAAAGCGTTTGCAGGTAAAGTTAGGAGACACCTCCCAATCCCATGATGTCACATGCAACTCTTCCATGTTATTTCTACTTCTTAAGGGATCCTTTCCCCTTACACATTATGATCCCCTTATGTGGGCTTGCAAGTGGTTGTAAGGCTATGTGGGTCTATTGTTTATTATTAGTAATCTGTTGCACACATATTGTAAGCTTTAGTTCAACTGTACACCACTGTGAAACAAAATACATGTTCGATATTTGTATACGTGTAATATTTAATACTGGCATAAATAGAAAAAAATAGCGCACACCAGAGTGAATAAAAGTGTAACAGCTGCGTCTCAGAATGTCATACAACATCAAATAAACATAAAAAAAGAAGGAGTCGCACTTTGCGACGAAACGTTGGGAGGCGGCGCTTTGACGTCACCGCGTTACACGTGCGAGGACCCGGATCTCTGGGCACGCGCTTCCTTACACAGACCGGCCGGCTGTGTGTTATTTTATCTGTTACATGCCATTATTCATCGGATTGATGTAAGTGCACCACTTTTTTTATTAATAAAACATCTTGCAGTATCACGCTATGAGTTCCTTTTAATCTTGTTTCATACGCTGGAGCATTTTATTGGGCTGTCATCAGAGAGGAATACTGCTTATCATGGCGATTTATTGAATGAGAGTGTTACCTGTTCCTTAGTGGAGGCTGGATATCGTTTATGCTGATCATTGATTGATCTCTGGTAAGAGTCAGTGTGATCCATTGGTGGAGGTCTCCTGTCTGCTATTCATCACAGCATCTGTGGATTTCCCCCTTTTTTCGGCACTTTCGGGACACTCATTATTTGGGACTGTGTCTTATTTCTTTTTAGTTCATTTTGCCTTTTGGTTCATTCCCTTTTTTACGTTTTTCACTTTATGGACTATTTTATGTTGGAGCTGGTATGAGAACATCAGTTCATGCCCTATATATGTACACTGTTCACTCACTGTGTTCATTTTATATTTGCATTCACTTCAATCATTTAGCGCGACTCCTTTTTTTATTTATTTTTTTATATTTAATACTGTATGCTCAAAAAAATGTATTGAAACAGAAAACAGAAAAGGTTTTTGTAGATTCATAGCATCTGCATTACTGGCTGATATTGAATGTGAAATCAACAAACACTTTTGTGAGAACAGGCATTCCTAAAGTGGCTTGACATGAAGTGATCTACAGTAATATACAAGCCTTGATGAAGAGAGTGTGAACCCCGAAAACGTGTTGGCTTTCTTATCTTGTTCTTGCACTATTTGAAAAAAAAAAAAACGACTTTGGGGGCTGCCTAAAATGGGCATGTCTTGATAAGCTTCATGTCGAGTCTTACAAAAAAAAGTAACTTTTCGTAGGATCACAACTCAGTCCACAAATCAGGAAAGCAATGCACGTAGATGGAGACAAGAAATCAGGAAAGAGACCTAGTAGCCAGGTAAGAGAGAAAGAGAAGGAGACACTCTATCACGGCTATAAAGAAGACGTAGATGTTTTGCCTTCATCCAACAGTACAAACTCAGAGGAGTACCATAACATGAACCAGGAGGTCTAAGTGAGGGAAAACTGTTCCTCTGTCATTTTCCTGGGCCAACAGACATTCCAAGTCTCGTATGTGGCCTACTTCAATAGCCTATTCCCCAAGGGAGGGTAAATCCGTAAATTTCCAGTGGTGGGGAATTTGCATCTGTGCCGCAGCAAGGAACTGACGGAGTACATCTTTTTAAATTAATTTTAGAGGGCTAGGGGATGATGTGGCTCTCGCTTCTGTTCCACATCGCACATTAATAGAAATGTCCTCTATTGCTCCTGATAGGCATCCAATCACAGCACCTGTCGCTTCAGCCAATCAGGTGACAGGGTAACCAGACCCGGTGCACCTAATTGGCTGAGAGGTGGGTCAGTGTTAGGGAAGAGATTTGCTTCCCTAACACAACACTGAGTAAACAGCGAACGCACAGCATTGCGCCGGCTGTTTACCAAATCGGAAGCCTATTAGAGTCTATGGCTCTAATCAGGCGCTTCCAAAAAACTAAAAAAAAATGCTGTAATTCAGATGCCGGGCGCCCGACAAGGGGCCGGTCATCTGAAAAGGGGGCGGCGGTGGCAACAATAGATAGATTCATACAATGCATGAATCTATCTATTGGTGATAGACAGGTGCAGGAGAGAGGGGGTGGTGCTCCTGCACCCTTTATGGATGCACCGCCACTGGTGTATTCACAGTATTATTTTATGAATCATAGTATCTAATTTTCATGTAATTCTTTCATCTGAAGCACTTGGTTGAACTTGCCAGTAACCTTTCTTTCTTGTTCTGAACTGACCGCACAAAGCACAGAAGCCAATCTCTGTTAGCTTTGTCAGTTTTCATCCTTTGTTGGCTATTCAGAGATACAGGATACCATGCAGACACCCAGCATGTCTTTAATGGGTAGTTTGTTCAGCCACCACACCCCCTAACCAATCACAGCCTTCCTCTGGTGCACACACCCCCTTTCAATCTCAACCTGCCTTTTGAACATGATCCCTGCTTAAAGTGGAGTTTCAGATGTTTTTGTGTTTATTAAAAGCTATCAAAAAGTGTAGCTGCTGACTTTTCATAAACACACACTCACCTGTCCCCGGCCCCAGTGATGTGGCGGCCCGAACCCTCGGTCCTCTCCTTGGCGCCGGCATTACAACTGTGGGCACCGGCTGTGACGGCTTGCGACTCCACAGCTGAGTGCAAGTTGTGCTGCGCCTCCTCAATGGTCGGGCAATCTTCTGGGACCTGAGATGTGTCCCAGAAGTTTGCAGGGAGGGAGGGGAGAGGAGAACTTTTGCTCGGATCACCTAGCTGGCCTGAGTGGAAGTGGGAGCGGCTAACTGCCAAAACTAGATACTCGCTCCCCCCAAAAAAAATGACATGCCAAATGTGGCATAAGTGAGGGAGGAGTGCTAAAAGCAGAACTTCCCATTTTGGGTGGAGCTCCACTTTAAGCATTTCCTGCGACTTGCCTCAGTCTGAACAGACTATAGAATGCAGGCAATGTGTCTGCACAGTGTCCTGTAACCCTGCCCACAAAAGATGCATGGTCACATGACAGAACTTTTTTATCACTTCAAGTTTGGATACTTTCACCCCCTTCCAGTCCGGGCCAATATCCAGTATTCAGCACTATCTTTGAATGTCAATTGCGCAGGCATGCAGCACTGTACCCAAATGAAATTTGTATCATTTGTTTTTTAGACAGATAGAGCTTTCTTTTGGTAGTATTTAATCACCACTGGGTTTTTTTTTTTTTTTTATATATATATAAATTAAAAAATACTGAACATCTTGAAAAAAAAGCAGTGTTTTTAGAATTTGTTATACAATTTTGCAAATAAATCTTTCTTTATAAACTTAAGGCAAAATTTATTCTGCTACCTTTTTGGTAAAAAATAACCCAAATCAGTATATATTGTGAAAGTTATAGTCTACTAACCATGGTATATATATATATATATATATATATATATACAGTACAGACCAAAAGATTGGACACACCTTCTCATTCAAAGAGTTTTCTTTATTTTCATGACTATGAAAATTGTAGATTCACACTGAAGGCATCAAAACTATGAATTAACACATGTGGATCTATACATAACAAAAAAGTGTGAAACAACTGAAAATATATTTCATATTCTAGGTTCTTCAAAGTAGCCACCTTTTGCTTTGATTACTGCTTGGCACACTCTTGGCATTCTCTTGATGAGCTTCAAGAGGTAGTCACCTGGCGCAGCACCCCATCACTCTCCTTCTTGGTAAAATAGCCCTTACACAGCCTGGAGGTGTGTTTGGGGTCATTGTCCTGTTGAAAAATAAATGATGGTCCAACTAAACGCAAACCAGATGGAATAGCATGCAGACTTTTGGTCTGTACTGTGTATATATATATATATATATATATATATATATATATATATATATATATATATATATACACATACATACATACACACACACACACACACACATACATACACACAGTAGTACCTTGGATTACAAGCATAATCCGTTCCAGAAGAATGCTTGTAATCCAAAGCATTCATATATCAAAGCGAGTTTCCCCTATAGAAATCAATGGAAACTCAGATAATTTGTTCCAGTGTCACTGCTAGTGTATGCAGTACCGCATGTGGCCAGAGATGGGGGCGCCGGAGACACTCTGCGAAGCTTGGAGACCACTTGGAGACACTCCAAGCGCCTCCAAGTGTCTGAGCGTAACCGGCGCCCCTGCACCTCTGGCCAAATGCGGTACTACACTGCCCTAGAGGCTTAAATCCTGCTCGTCTTGTGAGACAACACTCACAAACTGAGTCAGGATTTAAAAAAAAAAAAAGAATCGGCTCTTACTGCAAAACACTTGTAAATCACATTACTCGCAATCCAAGGTTTTACTGTGTGTGTGTATATATATATGTATACACACATGCATTGCACATTAGACTATCATCAAAAAATTTATTTATTTCAGAAATTCAATTAAAAAATTGAAACTCTTATATAATATAGCTTCTTTGCACACAGCGTGATATATTTCAAGCATGTCCATGTTCAGTATAGTATGCTCTCAATACTTGGTCGGGGCTCCTTTTGCATTAATTAGTGCATCAATGCGGCGTGACATGCGGCCTGTGGCACTGCTGAGGTGGTATGGAAGCCCAGGTTGCTTTGATATCGGCTTTCAGCTCGTCTGCATTGTTGGGTCTGGGATGTCTCATCTTCCTCGTCTCAATACTCCACAGATTCTCTATGGGGTTTAGGTCAGGTGAGTTTGCTTGCCAATTAAGCACAGTGATACCACGATCATTAAACAAGGTATTAGTACTTTTGGCAGTGTGGGCAGGTGCCAAGTCCTGCTGGAAAATGAAATCGGCATCTCCATAAAGCTGGTAAGCAAAGAGAAGCATGAAGTGCTCCAGAATTTCCTGGTAGATGGCTGCACCGACTTTGGACTTGATAAAACACAGTGGAATAACACCAGCAGATGACATGGCTTCCCAAATTATTACTGACTGTGGAAACTTCACACTGGACCTCATACAGCTTGGATTCTGTGCCTCTCCTCTCTTCCTCCAGACTATGAGACCTTGATTTCCAAATGAAATGCAACATTTTCCACAATTGGTGACAATTTGGGGAGCCATGTCATCTGCTGGTGTTGGTCCACTGTGTTTTATCAAGTCCAAAGTCAGCGCAGTCCTTTACCAGGAAACTCTTGTCTTCGCTGACAAGCTTTATGGAGATGCCAATTAAATTTTTCAGCAGGACTTGGAACCTTCCCACATTGGCAAAAGTTTTTTTTACAAATGAGAGAACTTTATTATTCATCAGTATTTCAGTAATACAAACATAAGCAGAATGACAAGAGATCAAAAGCGTACATGAATATAAGACACGTGTAAACATTATGAAATGGTAAAACAATCAAAACTTATCTAACAGAGCACTTAATGAAACTCAAATACATGAGGAGACAGAACTAATCCAACACCTTAAATACGCATGCAAACATACAATGCAAACTCTAGTAAGAAGCGAGTTGGGGGGGGGGGGGGGGGGTCGGCTAACAGATAAAAAGGAGGGGAGTGAAGAGGAGAGGGAGGCAAAGAGAGACAAAGAGAAAAATATTCATAATGTGGATGCAACCCATGTGGACTGTATTGTCTATAATTGGGGGTCTGCTTCCAGACTATGTGGGGGAATCTCCAACTGTATAGATCCCCAGGAGTCTATCCAGGAGGACCAGATCTTGTCAAATTTACTCGGACATTTCCTATTAACATATATGATCTTATACAGGTAAACAGAGTTAAGCGTGTTCCACCATGTAGAAACAGTAGGTGGTGATGTAGCTTTCCATTTACGTAGAACCTCTCTGCATGCATAAAACGTGGCATATGTTAAAATAAATAAATAAAACACATCTTTGTTTCTAACAATCAGAAAGGCATGAAACAAATGCAAAAATATGGACAATATCAAGAGGTGCAATATACATGGACAGTTCTAGAAAAAGCAAAGTAATAATCAGGTGAACATATAGGCTATTAGTTCCAACACCATGGGTAAACCCTAAACGGAGAATAAACATCAATAAAAAAAGAAGAGAAATTTAACAAATTCCATTGCCCAAATAAAGCCCTAAAGAGACAAAGAAAAAGCAATGCAGCCACCCCAGCGTCAAAGCAAGGCACATGAAGGCAATTGCCCAGCCTAATATGTCCATGGTTGCCACACCTTTTCAAAATGCTTATATAAAAGGAAGAGCAACATTAATTGTTTTTTTCCCTTGAACCTACAGAGGGAGTGGAATGGGCATTCCATTTTAGAATATTTTCCTGTTTGGCATAATAGAAAGGGTATGCCAAGGCCAAGTACAGAGTCGACAATGATTTAGATAAGTACTCTTGAGCTTATAATTCTTCAATGGGATCCATAGATGGGCTCGGTAACTGGGCACGAGCAGCATGATGCAACTGCAGGTATCGGAAATACCTCCAACCAGGTAAGTGGAATTTGGCCTTGAGACCTGCGAAGGGGTGCAAGGCCCCCGCCGAGAACACATCCCCAATAGTTTTAATGCCATAGCAGGCCCATACCTGGGGGTCAGGAATAGAGCAGAGCTGTGGAAGGTTGGGGTTCCCCCACAGCAGGGTTAAAAAGGGGCCAATGATTGAGACGGGCAAACCTACACCTGGCCACCACCCAGACTATTAGTGTCATTCTAGTAGGAAGTGGAAGGTCAGCATAACCCCGACAACCCCTATAGACCAAGCTGCCCAGCTCCTGGAGCGACCCAAGAATGGACGCCTCCAGACACACCACTGCATTGGCCGAGAGAGAGCACAAACCACCACCGAACTGTGACCAAAATGGCCGAACAATAGTAGGTCCAGTAGTCCGGCAAGCCAAACCCTCCGCATCGCACAGGAGGAAATAGGGTCTATTTGGTTAACCTAGGTAGAGAGCCCCCCAGATAAATGTCCCAACACATCTATCCATTTCCGAGAAAAGCGAGGCGGGTATCCAGATTGGACAGTTACGAACCATGTACTAACATTTCAGGAGAAATCTAATTTTCAGCAGATTTATGCAGCCCAGAAGTTACAGTGGCAACGAATTCCAGAAAGCACATTTGGAATGAAGCTGAGACAATACCGGCACCAGATTAAGGTACAAAAACTGGCTAACTCCTGCCAAACCTGGACACCCAGATACCTAAACTGATCAGTCCAAAGTAACAGGACATCTGCAGCAACTTCTTCAACTAGCCAAGATCTTAGCCAAAATCTTGGTGTCCACATTTACGAGGGATATCGGTCTATATGAGGAGCAGTCCTCAGGGTCCTTGCCTGGTTTGAGCACCAGCACCAACACCACCACCGCCTCAGACAGAGACAGGGAGGGTATCTAGGAAGAAAAAATGTTCAAAAAAGGAAACAAGCCTAGGGGCTAGCAGCTCCAGAGAATAGGAGTAACATTTATTTGGGAGGACATTCATTTCCCCCCGGGAGTCTTCCCAGCCTGGAGTTGCAAAAGAGCAATCTGTATCTCCTCCAGGGTGATAGACTCCAGTCCTGCACTCACCTCAGGGTCAAGAGCAGAAAAAGCGACCTTGTCCAGGTAAGTATCTAACTCAACAGGAGTATAGTCTACCCTAGAGGAGTACAGAGCTCTGTAGCATTGAAAAAAATCTTTCATTGATACTGCTAGGTGACCTCAACACCTCCCCACTTGAATTCCATATGCCACTAATGTGGCTTCAAAGATGTTTAAGAGCAAAGCCCTGGGATCTAACTCAAGGGTTGAATCCGCCACCTGATTAAGATCATCCAGGACCTGCTCCCAAATTTGTTGTAAAGAGGGACAAGACCAAATCATATGAATAAAGGACGCATCCAAGGTCCCACAGCAGGGACACTGCGAGTGGGTATCAGGGTAAATGGTCGCTAATCTATGTGGCGTATAGTAGGCCCTATGCGGAAATTTCAATTGTATGAAGTGGTCTCTAGCAGAAATCATAGTTGTGACATAGGAGACACAGGTCCCACATTCCTCCTCAGAGCAGGAAGGTATATCTTGTTGCCATTTCAAAAATAATTTAGTCAGTTTAGTTCAAGCAGTAGCCAAGGGGCCCATGGTAACTCTGGAGGAGCTACAGAGATCCACAGCTCAGGTGGGAGAATCTGTCCACAGGACAACTATTAGTCGTGCACTCCACCAATTGTTGAAAAAAAGCCTTAAGAAGTCCCATTTGCAGTTTTCCAGAAGCCACGTGGGGGATTCAGAGAACATGTAGAAGAAGGTGCTCTGGCCAGATGAGATTTAAGTTGAAGTTTTTGGCTTGAAAGCAAAACGTTATGTGTGACAGAAAAGTAACACTGCACATCACCCTGAACACACCATCCCCACGTGAAACATGGTGGTGGCAGCATCATGTTGTGGGGATGCTTTTCTTTATCAGGGACAGTGAAGCTGGTCAGAGTTGATGGGAATATGTATGTAGCCAAATACAAGGCAATCTAATGCGACAAGATAGAACCTCACAATTCGAATCGCGTTCTGCGATCCACCGACCAAAATCTGGTCAGGGTACCAAAAACCAAATACAAGTCCAAAGGAGAAAGAAGGTTTGCTTTTCAGGGTCCTAGACTATGGAACGCTTTACCAACCAGCATTCGGTTGGAGGAAAACCACCTGACTTTCAGAAGACGGATCAAAACTCTGCTCTTTTGATGTCATGAGACACGAACAACTAGCGCCCAGAAGTGATTCAGTTCGCATGCGCCGAGCTTTATAAGTTTTTCATTCATTCAATGCCGCGTACACACGGTTGTTTTTCGGCATAAAAAGAAATTTTTCAGCATGTCCACAAAACAAAGTTTTTCCAACTTCATCATTAAAAACGATGTTGCCCACACACCATCGTTTAAAAAAAATGATGAACAAAGCGCGGTGACGTACAACACGTACAACAGCACTCTGAAGGGGAAGTTCTATTCGCCTTTGGGCTGCTTTTAGCTGATTCCGTGTTAGTAAAAGACGATTCACGCTTTTCTGTCTGTTACAGCGTGATGAATGTGCTTACTCCATTATGAACGGTAGTTTTACCAGAACGAGCGCTCCCATCTCATAACTTGCTTCTGAGCATGCGCGGGTTTAAAATGTCGTTTTAGCCCACACACGATCATTTTTTACAACCCGAAAAACGACATTTTAAAAAACGACATAAAAAAATGCAGCATGTTCGAAATTTTTTTCAGAAGCCGAAAAACGATGTGAGGCCCACACACGATGATTTTAAATGACGTTTTTAAAAATTTCATTTTTTTTCATGCCGAAAAACGACCGTGTGTACGCGGCATTAGAAGAAAACCTGTAATGCCCTGTACACACGATAGGTTAGTCTGATGAAAACGGTCTGATGGATTTTTTCATCAGTTATCCGATGAAGCTGACTGATGATCAGTCGTGCCTACACACCATCGGTTAAAAAACTGATCGTGTCAGAACGCGGTGACGTAAAACACAAAGACGTGCTGAAAAAAAATCAAGTTCAATGCTTCCAAGCATGCGTCGACTTGATTCTGAGCATGCGTGGATTTTTAATCGATGGACGTACCTACAGACGATTGTTTTTTTCTATAGGTTTTTTATCCATCAGATAATTTTAAAACAAGTTCCTATTTTTTTAACCTATAGATAAATAACCGATGGGGCCCACACACAATCGGTTTGGTCTGATGAAAATGGTCCATCAGACCGTTTTCATCAGACTAACCCATCGTGTGTACGCGGCATTAGAATCTGCAAAAGACCTGAGGCGGAGGTTCACCTTCCAGCAGGACAATGACCCTAAACATACAGCCAGAGCTACAATGAAATGGTTTAGATCAGCCCGGGGGCAAGATTTGGCCTTTGCTTGTCTTTATCAGGCTCTTGGGCACTATTTCATCCACTGATACCAACAATGAGGTATAATCCCCCCCCCCCCCACTGAGACCAGTGAAGGGGCACACTTCCTTCCAATTATACCATGAGGCAGAATTCCTCCCAATTACACCAATAACTGGGGGAAATTACACCAAAACTGTGTGTAGATTGGGCAAAATTCCTCCCAACGACACCAACGATGGTGCACAATTCCTCCCATTGACATCAATGATGGAGCGCAATTCTTCCCACTGTCACCAAAGATGGCGTATTGTTTATTCCCACTGACGTCAGGACCTTTACTACTCCCAATGGCCACAGTCCGGCCCCCCAAAGAATTTCAGTGGGTATGAATACTTTTTAAAGACACTGTGTATGTATATATATATATACACACACACACACACACACATATATACAGTGGGCCAGATTCACAGAAGAGATATGACGGCGTATCTCCTGATACACCGTCGTATCTCTTGTCGTATCTATTCGGCTGATTCATAGAATCAGTTACGCATAGATAGCCCTAAGATCCGACAGGTGTAATTGACTTACACCGTCGGATCTTAGGATGCAATACTTCGGCCGCCGCTGGGTGGAGTTTGCGTCGTTTTCCAGCATCGGGTATGCAAATGAGCTTTTACAGCGATCCACTAAGGTTTTCGCGTTCGTTACGTCGTCGCTAGTAATTTTTTCCCGTCGCAAAGTTAAGCCTGCTTTAACATGGCTTAACTTTAGATGAGCCATGTTAAAGGATGGCCGTCGTTTCCGGGTCGAATTAAATTTTTTTTTTTGCGTAAGACGTCCGGGAATACGAAAGTACGTCGCTGTTCAAAAACTTGACGTCACTTTGCGCAAACGGAGCATGCGCAGTACGACCGGCGCGGGAGCGCGCCCAATTTAAATGGTGCCCGCCCCATTTGAATTAGGCGGGCTTGCGCCGGACGTCTTTACGTTACTCCGCCGCAAGTTTATACTCAAGTGCTTTGTGAATCAGGCACTTACGAGGAAAACTTGCGGCGGTGTAACTTAAAGACGTTACGTTACGCCGCCGCAGTTCTTTCTGAATCTGGGCCAGTATCTTTGCTTCCGCACCCTGCTCCTGTGTATGTAGAATTTTTATTTTACTGTGGCTTGGATTCCACATCCTGCTCCTGGGGAACTTTACTAAAATTGAAATCTAAAATGGAGCACTTGCCCAGAACAGCCACTGACAGAAGTTACTGTTATCAGAATTTTTGTTCTGGTCATCATGAATTAGCCCCAGTCTTAGACCCCTTTCACCCTGGGTCGCATTGCAGGCGATATAACGCTAAAAATAGCGCCTGCAAAGTGACCTGAAACAGCCGCTGCTGTCTCTCCAGTGTGAAAAGTCCTGCTAGCCACATCTTTGGAGCGGTGAAGGAGCGGTGTGTATACTGCTCCTGCCCATTGAAATCAAGGGGCACCGCCGCCAAAGTGCCTCTGCAGAGACACTTTGTGATGGGTTTAACCCTTTCTCGACTGCTAGCGGGGGAATAGCGCCGGAAAATTGACAAAAAAAGCAACGCTAAAAATAGCGGCGCTTTGCCGCCGACGCCGCCCCCGCCCCAGTGTGAATATATAGCCCTTATGTGACCAGGTCCCTGCCAGGTAAAAGTATGTTCCTGTGTTACCAGCAGTAACTATACAGCTCTCCCACATAGGACTTGCCTCATTCTCATGATTTACAGAGTCATTACAAATGTAGGAAGTGTCTCCTGTGCGGTCTTTTAACAAAGTAGTCTTCTTTTATCGTATGACTTTGCAACACTGAATTAATGATCCCGTATCTCATTACAAATGGATGAAATTAGCTTCCCTATATAAAAAGCTGAAGATTTAATAAGTAGATCTTTTATAAACACATTAAACCTCAAGCTATTTTGTTTTATATATATATATATATATATATATATATATATATATATATATATATATATATAAAATTAAAAGAAGGTAAAGTGGCGCTGTTCTGCAAACATCAAATAATGAAAAAATAAAGTGTCCAGTGCTGCAAGGTAACAAATCCCCTGAAACTATGGTAAACCGTGTGCACTATATATTAAATGCCATAAGCTGGCTAATATAAATGTGTACTAAACACCACAAAATCACAAGCACATGTATGAAGCTATGTGCACTGTGTAGTGCAGGGGTGCCCAACCAGTGGTCCGGGGGCCACACGTGGCCCGCGGAGCCCTCTGATGTGGCCCGCGATCTCCTGCTCTGGGATGACATAGAATACTGTTATTAAAGGTCCGTTTTATTAATAAAATCACAATGTATATTATGAGACTTCTGTTATTACCTGCGAGTTTGGTGAGATTTCTGAAAGTGCACCAAACCTTCATAATATAATAGAAGTCTATTGCAAAGTGCAGGAAAGCCAAAGGTACACTGCGTTGCACCAGTGGTGTCGGTAAACTGCAGCGCATCAGTGTGAAAGCAGCCTTGGGCCCCTTTAACACGGTCAGTCTGACCCAATCAGATATCCGATGAAGCTGACTTTCATCAGTCTTGCCTACACACCAAAAGTTAAAAAAACGATCGTGTCAGAACGCGGTGACGTAAAACACAACGACGTGCTGAGAAAAATTAAGTTCAATGCTTTTTTTAACCGATGGACGTGCCCACAGACGATTGTTTTTTTCTATCGGTTTTTTAACCATCAGATAATTTTAAAACAAGTTCCTAGTTTTTTCACCGATGGATAAAAAAACGATGGGGCCCACACACGATCGGTTCGTCTGATGAAAACGGTCCATCAGATCGTCCCAACGTATATAGTCGTGCGGCGGTCCGGAAGTGGTTACCACAGTTTGGTGATACTTTAGAAATCCTCAGCCATGATGCAAGCACTGGGCCAGCTCTTGGGTGTTTTGCAAATATCAAAGTGCCTTGGTGGGTAAATGTTAGTATGGAATAGTGGACAAGCTCCATTGGCTTCACCCACATAGTAATACTGAGCCTCTATATTTGAAATACCTGAAATCCAGTGAATGAACGGGGTGGGTGGGGATAGTCTGGCTGGGAAATAATAAACTAAAATATGTTGGGCATGCTCCTGCTGCAGATTACAATGCACATTAAGAAGTTCACAGTTTGCAGTGAAATAAAAAAAAAATTTCAGTAGATGAGAGAAGCATGTACAACCATACAAGAGCGAAGGTAAGGCTGGAGTTAAGCTTAAAGGATTGAGGGGCATTAGCAGTGAGAAAAAAACAGCAGACACTATAGGACCCTGTTGCTACACCACTGATGATTTACCATTGCCCTTCAGCCTCCTATACACATATATGGCTTCTTCTCGGCATAGCTCCCAAAGTTTTTGTTTTGAAAGAACAATTCCTCTATACTTAAAGTGCCCTCTAGTGTATAGTGCAGCCATTTTGAACCAGGGCTCCGCCAAAGGTTGCTAGGAGTTCCTTGAGCTATTGCTTGCTAATTGACCTCACATTTGATGGTGCCTACATAGTTCTGAGATCAATGGCACTTGGCAGAGCCAGCTGAATGAACCCAAATGGTCTGTTTAGCTGTCTAAAGGGTGTCATTCTGACCACCCCTGTAAGGTGGGCATTCTTCTCTCTAGTCATCAGAATTTTTATGCTGACCACCAGTGAATGGGTTTTAGCAAGGGTTCCCCTAGACCTGAAAAATTATTTCAAGGGTTCTCTGGGGTAAACATGTTGAGAAAGACTGGTATAGTGTATGCTCCATTGGTGCACTTTGAAAAAGCAGAGGCTTGTGACAACAAGCCTTACATGGCCATTATGAGCCCACGTTGGCGAGGGTCTCACCAGCATGCTCCATGTGGAAATAGATCCCACTCTTGGATTCTCATGTAGGTAGAGGTTCTCTAGGTCAGGTTCCCATGTGGGGAGCAACTCCTGGTCAGCTGGGCAGTCAGGATAAAGGATTAAAGCTGGGCCCCACTTTGTGCTTTGAGGTGAGGTGACCTGCACTTTAAATCTCCTTCCTACAAAACGATCTGTGTTTTAGATTTGTTGTATAAAAAATGATGTATTGGCACTAAAGATTGTTCTCACTTTTTAACTTTTATCAAAGCACAAAATATGCATTTTGGGTTGCCATTAAAACTTTTTGTTATACCAAATCCCTGTGTTTTACTGCGTTTTGTAGTATTTTAGGTATTGTTGTAGTTGTTGATTTTGTAGTCAGACCTCTGTGTTAATAAAGAATGACATTTACATATCTTAAGCGGTGGTAACATGAGGCTGCCTCTTTTTTTCTATTTTTTTACATTATAGTTTTTATTAACTCTCTCATGAAATTAAATACAATCTTTCACAAAATCCCTTAGGCCCCGTACACACGGTCGGTTTGGTCCGATGAGAATGAACCGAAGTTCATTTTCATCGGACCAAACCGACCGTGCCTATAGGCACAAAATGTCTAAACATGCTTCAAAACCGAATCGATGGACCGCTGCTCCATCGGACCAAACCGATGGTTAGTACAGAAAAGCATCGGTTCAAAACCCGCGCATGCTGCGAATCAAGTCGACGCATGCTTGGAAGCATTGAACTTCGTTTTATTCAGTACGTCGTGTGTTTTACGTCACTGCGTTCTGACCCGATCAGATTTTGAACTGATGATGTGTACACACATCAGGCCGTCAGGCCACTTCAGAGGTGAACCGCTGAAAACGGTCCGACGGGCCAGTCTCATCGGTTTGGTCCGACCGTGTGTACGGGGCCTCAAAGTGGTCGTAAAGCCTAACGATTTTTTACCTTCATGCATTCTCCCCCCACCTGAGCCCCCTCTCGATCCAGCGATGTGCACGAGAGCCTCGGCTGTCGCAGGATTCCCTCTCCTCATTGGTTGAGACAGTAGGGGGAGCTATTGGCTCCCCTTGCTGTCAATCACACTTAGTGAGCCAATGGGGGGAGAGTGGGGCTGAGCCGCGGCTCTGTGTGTCTTATGGATGCATAGGGCAGGGCTCGGGAGCAAGGAGCTTGCTATAGGGGGCACTGAGCAGGTAAGTATGGTATGTTCACTTAAGTCCAGGTTCACATTGGGCTGTGGGAGTGAAGCCGTGCGAGTTCAGGTGAACTCACACGATTTCACTCGCGCTTTTCAGTCCCAATTTCGGCCGCAATTTCAGAGACAATTTTGCAATTTCAGAGTCAATGTAAATCGCGGCCCAAAATCGCAAAAAGTAGTACAGAAACTACTTTTTGAAATTGGTGCAGCGCGGCAGATGCAGCGTCGCACCGATTAGGATGGAGCCATTGCCGACAAATACCGCCGATTTGAGATGTGATCTGACATGTCAAATCACATCTCAAATCGTAGCAATGTGAACCAGTGCTTAAGATGCAAATCACACATATAATTACTATAAACCATTATTTTAGCCCTGGTTCACACTGGGTACGATTTGGAACGATTTGAGATGCGATTTGACATGTCAAATCGCATCTCAAATCGGCGGCAATTGTTGGCAATGGCACTGTCCTAATCAGTGCGACGCAGCATCTGCGATTTCAAAAAGTAGTTCCTGTACTACTTTTTGCGATTTCGGGCCGCGATTTACATTAAATTGCGGCCAAAATCGCGGCAAAATCGCAGCCGCGAAATCGCGGTAAAATCGCGCATTTTACCACGATTTTGAATTCGCAGCAGTGTGAACCTAGGCTCACACACTTTTAATACTTGGCAACAGACTATTAACAGTTTATAACATGTTATCCAAGGTTTCATTCCATATAATATGGCACAGATGAGTGGAGGAGACGCCACTGCCTTCTCCTTTTCTGATGATGGGAAATCTAATAGAACGGAAATCTTTCACTGGGGACACTTATTTTGGTGGCAGCTGGCTAAGAGGATAATTTACTTTTAGAAAGAGTTCCTTTTACTTCCTATTCCAGGGCAGGAAGTGAAGAGGAATCTCAACAGGTCAGAAAAAACTATTTAACATGGGTTTTGGCTAGACACAAACTTTAATAGCTCACAACATGGAACAATGAACTCAGACTTGTAAGAACATTGAGTAGGATTGGTGGACCAGCCATAGAAGACCTCCAGTCTCCAGGGTCCATCCATCATCCCAGGGGACAGCCTTTTATATTCCATGGTGCATTCTGTGTTTCACAACATGCGATTGTTATGTAGTCCCCCTTAGAAAACAAATTTATGTGGTTGAGCCAATGAATGCACCATACTGGGACCACAAGCAGCACGAGACACTGCAAAAGACACCCACATATTTCAAGATGTCAGGCATGGAAATTGATCATTTATAAGTTTATTCTGGCACTTTAGAGGCACATGTTTTTTAATGTGCCACTGCCCCAGCTTGTTGAGTGTTATTACACCACTGATGCTACTGTGGGCGAGGAGATCATTTGGATGACATTTTCGTAGCTGCCTCCTATAACGTGAGAGATTGAGAAGGAATATTATGCTTGGAAGCCGCCTGACTACGCATAATATTTTAATGTGCACAACTTCCATTTACCTGTAGTAAAATTTTTTATGAAGGTTTTCATTATGATAGCGGAACTAGCATCATAAAGCTTTATAGGTTGCATTTAACTTGCAGGTGGAGTGGGTGATGGATGAGCTTACTGATGCCCATTATAATATGGGGCCAAGTCTACATTTCATAGTTCCAGCAATGAGGTGCATCGCATAGGGGGGAATTAATGATTGTTTCCTTTATTTATGCCTTGCAACCTCGCAGGTGTAAACAGAAGCAACGACATGTGAAGCGGTATCATGTCCAGCTTTAACTGCTGTCAGTTTGCAATCCTACAGCCTATTTTGCATCGCCATGGCGACAGTCAAAGAAGAAGGCGGCACACTAGCATGCTAATAGTAAATGGTACAAAGCCAGCACACCAAACACTTCAGGCTAGATAGGTATTTTGTATTGCAAATCTCATAATTGCAAAAAAAAACACCCATACAATTATTACAGCATGTAGTATGTATAAGGGATTCATCTACAATGGCCGCTAAACAATACCCTAAATCGTACAGGGTTACAATAGAAACCTAATAGTAGTAGTGCTAATAAGCATAGGACAGAGAGGAGGATAACAAACCACTACATGTCAACATATACAGTACATAGCAAAGGAATGTAACGAAAAACACCAAGAAGAGTAGCAGTGAAACCCCAACCCCCTAGCAGAAGGGGTGGAGGTGGAAGGGCATTTGTCACATTAAATCCCACCCATGGTTAATGGGTGGCAAATTCCTAAATTTGTACGCAGGCATGATAACTCCAAAATATACGAAAATGTAATTCATTGAAAGTTATTTAAGGTCCAGCATACTTGTGGTGTCTTGAAGAATTGAAGGATGACATCTTTACACCTTCTATAGCCTGAAAATGTAAAAATCAGCTACTGAGAACCAAGGATAAGTTTTTGTTATTGGGTAAGGGTTGAGGCTCATATATCAAAGCCCACTTCCACCTCCCCCATACAAACATTTTGTTTTTTAATTCTTATACATAATTTTTTTCATCAGTCTTCCATCTGGTTGTGATGTGAGGGGATGTCCCAGGACCTCTCCTTCATGTTCCTCTGGTGGTGAATGGATACTGAATGCTGCCATATAATGTGGTGGCACCCCCAATTCTCCCATGCTTCCAGGGTGAACTGGTGGTGCTCCCCAAGAGGGCAGATTTTTGACACCCTAGGCTCACAGGATGTCAAGCGTTATTCAACCCAAGGGAGGACAAGGCACTTGACAACTGCAGCAATAAGAGCTACATTTCCTATTTAAATCCTGGCGGGGCTATTTTTTCTTTTAAATAAACAAATCTAAGAATGGGCTTAATGGGCAGTATATTTAATTTTTAATGGTACATTTTTCAAAATTAAAAAGCTGCAACCAGTCAACAGCATTTTCAGTTATACATTTGTGGTGGCTGAATTCTGTATTTTTCACAGTGGCGCTCCTGGCTCTTCCTCTTCTCGGGTGCCCCATTGGAGAAGCGCTCATTCTTGGGGTACTCATGTGGGCGTGCTCTGCTCCCGTGTCCTGCTGCTGCGTTTATTGACACAGACAGCAGGCCTTGGCTCCGCCCCGGCGCTGCTATTAATCTATCCAATCAGGACCCGAGACAATGGCTGGAGTTGGTGTGCTCGTTCTCGGCACTGGAAAGACCGTGTTCAGGTAAAAGGGGGGGGGGTCTGGGGGGCGGGGTGCTGCACTATAAAAGGTTTGTCACCTTAATGCATAGTATGCATTAAGGTGAAAAACAAGGGTTTACAACCCCTTTAAATTACCAGAAAAAAATATATAATAATAATAATAATATAATCTTCCGAAAGTGTTGCAATGCTTTTCTGAATTACACATGGGCCATTTTAAAGAGGCAATACGGCCCTTATTGAATTCCTGCTAGGTTGTGTTTTTGAGCTTGAATTGACAACTGAAAACTGCAGGTTAATGCACTGAAATGCAGCAGCGCTCTGGTTTGAAGATAGATAGAATCATTTTTCATCCCATTTTTTCCATGCGGTGAAAGAAAGGTTCTGCTGTTTAACATAAGAGACCATTGGCCTTCTAAAGCCTTGCAAAGGTACAGTACTTATATATGTAGTACTACCCCTGGAGAGCCTCTAATTAGACACCAGGATCCTTTTTCCTAGAAATTTACTTGCAGCAAAACACACAGTTCCAATCACACTTCAGGCTCATTAACCAGTCTAGGGGTATGCTTTTTCTGATACTTTAATAAGAACTTGGATACGTAGTTGGTAATGGTAGGATACTCCAGTAACCCATAGTAATGTTTTGAGGACACTATTTTCTTTTGTAAAACTGTGAGCCAAGTCCTTGCACAAGAAAACAATGGACTGAGCTTTGTAGTAGCAACTTAAGGAGATAAATCTTCCTCTCCAGACATTTCAAGCAAAGTCCTTTAAGAATTAAATAGACTAAGCTCTTCAGGACGCAATGTCCTTTTTAAACCCGCTGGTCCTAGCACACGAGGGATGGCCTCAACACAGTCTCTAGAATCTCTCTCACCAGTCTGTACTCACTAATGTCCTTGGAAAAATTGGTGGTCTCCTTCCAAAATCCTTCAGACGCTTTCACCCTGTGGGATCAGTCTAGAATCTCAGACAATAGCCCCTCAGTCAGCTTCAGCAACTCCCAGCAAAGTAGGCCTCCAGGTAGCCCAACTGAGGCATTGACAACCCACAGGCACATGACAGAATAGGCTAGGAGGCTAGTAGCCTCCTTAGGCTGTGATCCTCTCCTCGGGGGAAAAAAAAGAAAAAGCTGCATCCAGGTCTCAGAGTACTAATACAGACTCCCAGTCAACATCTGGGCACCTCTCACCAGGGATTGGCCAGGGCTGTGTAAATATTCAGCTGCTGATTAGACTCTTCCTGCCCACTAACTTCCAAAATATTTCAGCACAACAAAGGGAAAGCAGTCAATCCCGCAGCCACTGAAACACAAAACAGGCCAGAACAATCAAACAGAGCCACACTGTGAGCCAGAACTAAATTTGCCTATTGATGAAATGCAGCTCCACTGGATACAGCGAACCAGAACTAAATTTACTTAATCCTACCTCCTATCTAGGGCGAGCGCTACATAGATTTCATAGTTGGCCTCCTCTCCTGGTTATTCTGGGACAAATTACCTTTTTCCTATGTTAAAAAAGGCCCTGTGCATGTGTACAGCCTCTAAAATAGAAAATCTCAAGCTGACAGCAGTAGCTCTTCAACATTTTACAAACATTGGACAGCTAAATATTTAAAACAAACACCTGCACAAAAAGACAAGGAGGGTATCCCGAGCTGTCTACCATCCATTCCAACCCCCAACTTCCAGAGCAGAAAGAAATTAGCGTAGGAAAGTCATTAAATTGCTGGTAATCCATCGTGACAGTAAGGCAGATAGGAGATCCTTGCCAGCACTTGAAAAAGTGCATCCTTTGTGTGGAGCACACACCTGCCTACATGCTGTTCCAATGCATTACCAGTGGACTGCCTCTTGACAGACACTTCTATTTGTGATGCATGAGATAATAAAGTTGTTTTTTGCCAGAAGGGACAGGCCGAGTCACCGCTACACAGCATTGCTCATTCATCAGCAAAAAGAACACCTCAATGCCAAGCCAATGCAATATGGATTTACAATATGCTTTCTGCAGTGTTTCCAAAGCTGCAGATACAACTTGACTTTCCAATAATATGCTGCAAAGAGTAAAAGCTACAAACAACCAGGTCTTGTTAGTCTTCATACCCTTAAAGAAGAACTCTCAATCACCTAAACCCGTAACCAAATGCAACTTTATTAGAAAAACAAAACAAAACATTCTTGTAAAAGAAAAAAGGCTATTAGAAGGGTTATCCGGCGATAACATTCATGTACATGTGGGAAAAACGTACCAACCAGCCAGCGTCCAAAACGGGTTTTTAGTTGCACACATTTGCAAATACAGGCGTAAGCTGCAGGCCCTGAATAATCTCCTAAATGGTGCATGTTTAGGTAAGCTTTATTATACAGTGCATCCGGAAAATATTCACAGCGCTTCACTGTCCACATTTTATGCTACAGCCTTATTCCAAAATTGATTAAATGCATTATTTTCCTCAAAATTCTACAAACAATACCCCATAATGACAACGTAAAAGAAGTTTGTTTGAAATCTTTGAAAATGTATAAAAAAAATATCACATGTACGTAAGTATTCATAGCCTTTGCCATGACACTCATAATTGAGCTCAGGTGGATCCTGTTTACACTAATCCTCCTTAAAGTACAGGTTCACCCTTTAAAAAAAACAGAGTTGTGCCATCCTACCGACAGAATGCCGGTGTTTTTTTTTTTTTCTCAGCACATACCACTTAATCCCGATTTTCACCTCACGGCAATCCCACGGGAGTGGGCGTTCCCAAGCACTGCCTGTGATTGACAGGCTTCCGAACGGCGCATACTGCACGTCACAGGTTGCCGACAGAACCCGAACGTCGGTGCGCAGGCGCCGTATAGAGCCGCACCGACGTTCGGGTTTTTCCGGCAACCTGTGACGCGCAGTATGCGCCATTCGGAAGCCTGTCAATCACAGGCAGTGCTTGGGAACGCCCACTCCCGCGGGATTGCCGTGAGGTGAAAATCGGCATTAAGAGGTATGTGCTGAGAAAAAAAAAAAAACACCGGCATTCTGTCCGTAGGATGGCGCGACTCCGTGTGATGTCAGAATTTTTTTTGAGGGTGAACCTCCACTTTAAGATGTTTCTACAACTTGATTGGAGTCCACCTGTTGGAAATTCAGTTGATCGGACATGATTTGGAAAGGCACAGACCTGTCTACAGTATCTCACAAAAGTGAGTACACCCCTCACAATTTTGAAAATATTTTGTTATATCATTTCATGGGACAACACTGAAGAAATTACACTTTGCTACAATGTAAATTAGTGACTTTACAGCCTGTATAACAGTGTAAATTTGCTGTAGCTCAACAAGCAGCCAATAATGTCTAGACCGCTGGCAACAAAAGCGAGTACACTCCTAAGTGAAAATGTCCAAATTGGGCCCACTTAGCCATTTTACCTCCCTGGTGTCATGTGACATGTTAGTGTTACAAGGTCTCAGGTGTGAATAGGGAGCAGGTGTGTTACATTTGATGTTGTCGCTCTCACTTTCTCATACTGGTCACTGGAAGTTCAACATGGCACCTCATAGCAAGGTACTCTGAGGATCTGAAAAAAAAGAATTGTTGCTTTACATAAAGATGAACTAAGCTATAAGAAGTTTGCCAAGACCCTGAAACTGAGCTGCAGCACGATGGCCAAGACTATACAGCGGTTTCACTCACAACAGGCCTTGCCATGGTTGACCAAAGAAGTGCACATGCTCAGTGTCAGATCCAGGAGGATTTCTTTGGTAAATAGAGATATGAATGCTGCCAGCATTGCTGCAGAGGTTGAAGGGGTGGGGGGGGGGGGGGTCAGCCTGTCAGTGCTCAGACCATGCGTAGCACACTGCATCAAATTGGTTTGCATGGCTGTTGTCCCAGAAGGGAGCCTCTTCTATAGATGATGCACAAGAAAGCCCGCAGTTTGCTGAAGACAAGCAGACTAAGGATGTAAAAAATAAAATAGAAAAAGTGCAGCGCAAAACTCAAATATATAAATGATACTGGTATACTCAAACACCAATACCATAAGTGTGAATATGAATATGCAGAAAAAATGAATGAAAAAAAAAAAATATTAAAAATTAAATACAATTCAAACAAACAGTCCAAAAGTCCATAAGTGTCAGAAGATGAGTGAATTAAACGAAAATAAATCTCCACCACGTGACAATCCACCAAAATTTTGAAGTGATCTCTCCACCGTTGTAGATGGCTACTCTCACCTTCATATATGGACCACTGAGTTAACAGATGGTCAGTAAAGCAAATCAAATAGGCAGGTCATGAACAGGAACCAGGCTGATGTATTAGATCCTCATAAGACAACCAAACCGCAAAGGACAGGTGCATGTAAAGAGATAATCACAGACTAAGTGCTCACTGTTGCAATGACTAAGGATGTGGATTACTGGAACCATGTACTGTGGTCTGATGAGACCAAAATTAACGTATTTGGTTTAGATACTGTCAAGTGTGTGTGGCGGCAACCAGGTGAGGTGTACAAAGTGCCTACAGTCAAGCATGGTGGTGGGGGTGTCATGGTCTGGTGCTGCATGAGTGCTGCCGGCACTGGGGAGCTACAGTTCATTGAGTTACAGTTCATTGAGGGAACCAACATGTACTGTGACATACTAAAGCAGAGCATGATCCCCTCCCTTCGGAGACTGGGCCGCAGGGCAGTATTCCAACATGATATAGGACCCCAAACACACCTCCAAGACGACCACTGCCTTGCTAAAGAATCTGAGGGTAAAGGTGATGGACTGGCCAAGCATGTCTCCAGACCTAAACCCTATTGAGCATCTGTGGGGCATCCTCAAAACGGAAGGTGGAGGAGTGCAAGGTCCCCAACATCCACTAGCTCCGTGATGTCGTCATGTAACAGTGGCTACCTGTAAAGCTCTGTTGAACTCCATGCCCAAGAGGCTTAAGGCAGTCCTGGAAAATAATGGTGGCCACACAAAATATTGACACTTTGGGCCCAATTTGGACATTTTCCCTTAGGGGTGTACTCACTTTTGTTAGCAGCGGTTTAGACATTAATGGTTGTGTGTTGTGTTATTTAGAGGGGGCATCAAATTTATACTGCTATACAAGCTGTACACCGACTACTTTACATTGTAGCAAAGTGTCATTTCTTCAGTGTTGTCACATGAAAAGTTATTATAAAATATTTACAAAAATGTAAGGGGTGTACTTACTTTTGTGAGATACTGTATGTAAGTCCCATAGTTAACAGTGCATGTCAGAACACAAAACAATCCATAAAGTCCAAGGAATATTCTGTAGACCTCCGAGACAGGATTGTATCAAGGCACAGAAAAATGTCTGCAGCATTGAAGGTCCCAATGAGCACAGTGGCTTCCATCATTCATAAATGGAAGAAGTTTGAAACCACCAGATCTCTTTCTAGTGCGGGCCGTCTGGCCAAACTGAGCGATCGGGGGGCAAAGCCTTAGTCCGGGAGGTGACCAAGAACCGATATGGCCTCTCTGATAGAGAGAGGAAAACCTTACAGAAGAACAACCATCTCTGCAGCATTCCACCAACCAGGCCTGTATGGTAGAGTGGCCAGACAGAAGCCACTCCTCAGTAAAAAGGCACATGACCGCTCACCTGGGGTTTTCCAAAAGGCACCTGAAGGACTCTCAGACCATTAGAAACAAAATTCTCTAGTCTGATGAAACGAAGAATGAACTTTTTGGCCTGAATGGCAAGTGTCAGGCCTGGAGGAAACCAGGCACCATTTATCACCTGACCAATACCATCCCTATAGCGAAGTATGGAGGTGACAGCAGAATGCTGTGGGGATGTTTTTCAGTGGCAGGAACTGGAAGACTAGTCAGGATCGAGGGAAAGATGAATGCATCAATGTACAGAGACATCCTTGATAAAAACTTGTTCCAAAGTTCTCTGGACCTCAGACTGGGGTGAAGGTTCATCTTCCAACAGGACAATGACCCTAAGCACACAGCCAAGTTAACAAAGGAGTGGCTATGGGACAACTCTGTGAATGTCCTTGAGTGGCCCAACCAGAACCCAGTCTTGAACATCTCTGGAGAGATCTGAAAACGGCTGTGCACCGACGCTCCTCATCCAACCTGATGGCGCGTGAGAGGTCCTGAAAAAAATAATGGGCGAAACCACCTAAAAATAGGTGTGCCAAGCTTGTAGCATCACAATCAAAAAGACTTGAGGCTGCAAATGGTGCCAAAGGTGCTTCAACAAAGTATTGAGCAAAGGCTGTGTACATGGCATCGTTTTAATTTTTTTTATTTTTAATAAATTTGCAAAGGTTTTAAACATTTTTCTTTCATGTTGTCATTATGGGGTTTTGTTCGTAGAATTTTGAGAAAAATCATGAATGTAATCCATTTTGGAATAAGACTGTAACATAAGAAAATGTGGAAAAAGTGAAGCGATGTGAATACGTTCCCGGAAGCATTGTAAGTATCCAATCGGAGTTTACTACTGCTTTAAGGAGATTTTCAGCAGAGTCAGAGTGAAGGAGGTCTTCTGTCAAGCAAGTAGGTACAGACACCAATGATAAGTTTAGCTCCCACTGATCACCAGCTTAAGTGGGCCTACCAAACTACCTATCACCAATGTCATTGGGGGCACTGCACTGGTGACCAAATTGCACTGACCACCAAAGAAGGATTCACTGTCCACTAATGTAAATGGAGGCTCTAAATTGACCACCAATGTAAGGGACACTACACTAGTTACCATTGTAACTAGGAGCACTACACTGAACACTAGTGATATGCCAAACATACCCGAATTTGGTTCAGGGAGGGTTACGTTTACCATAATTAACCATGTCTGTACTGTGTTCGCAGATCTTAATTATTTAGTTTAAACTAAAATGTTCTCACGATCTCTGCTAATAGAGTTAAATATCTCAAGGCTTGGGTGGTACTGTATATTGTATGTTAATGCATTAAAAAAAAACGCGGCCCCAAAATTGGTAATTGCAAGCTATTAACTTCAAGTTGCCTATACTGGAGAGTATATGTATAAAGCAGCTCCAAAGATACCGATAGAAAAAGTTTTTTTTAGTTTTAGGTATGCTGTTTAAATGTGAACACATACAAAAAAAACTTACTGTATAGTGAGGGTGTAAGCGGGTGCAGCAACAGTAAACACACATAATCCAGTTGCAGGAACAGAATTTGTATTAAAGATGTTAAGTTTGGTAATAAAAAGGAAGCCCAGTGGGTAACCTCCCGACCTGGAACACTCACAGGATATGACAGCAGTGTATGGTGGAACAGGTCTTGAGGTGCTGACAGCATCTGTCTTTAGGGGCGGAATGTGGCCTGGCAGTTTGGACCCAAGCAAGGAGGTTTCTAGGAAGGATGGAAGGTCCCTATCCTTTGTCTACTCATCTAGGAACTTCTCCCTACCGCTATTCACTGTCCCGATTAGACTGGGGACCTAAATAAACAAAAAGCCGCGCTAAGTTAATATAAATGAAAAAACCTCTCCTTTAAGGAATAGAGGTTAACAGAAAGTCCAAAGAGAGTCCTTATACTTATAAGCAAAAGCTTCTAATATGAGGTTCAAAGAAATATTCCTTAGAAAGTTGCTCGTGCTGTGATAATGGATCTTTCAATCACCCAGTGACATGTTATACAAATCGTGAGGTCCCTCCACCGAGAATAATGAGCCTCTTACCAGATGGCAAGTAACCAGAGCAATTGGCTATAGCCCAGCCACGGCCTTTGGGTTCCCCAGAAGTCACAGGACAAAACCAACAGCGTCACGACCGTTTCTGAATCGATCGCTCCAATGCAGGGAGTATATAAAAGAAAGGACGCATATAGTGTAATACCGCCAGTTTTAAGCTTTATACATTTCTTCATCAATGTTACTGGTGACGCATCCTCAAGGACATCTTCACGGATGTATATTCCAAGAGGTCCCCGCAGCACAGCTCCTCACCGACCGGCAGATCATCGTCCAGGGCGCACAGTGGGGGGAAGGGGCTCAGTCTGTAGCTGCAGCCAATAGAAAACCGAGATACCGGCACACAGAATGCTGAAGTTCAATGTAAAATCCAGGAAAGCCAGGAAATGAGCGGCCATTCCGCTCACGGCCGCTCATTTCCTGGCTTTCCTGGATTTTACATTGAACTTCAGCATTCTGTGTGCCGGTATCTCGGTTTTCTATTGGCTGCAGCTAAAGACTGAGCCCCTTCCCCCCACTGTGCGCCCTGGACGATGATCTGCCGGTCGGTGAGGAGCTGTGCTGCGGGGACCTCTTGGAATATACATCCGTGAAGATGTCCTTGAGGATGCGTCACCAGTAACATTGATGAAGAAATGTATAAAGCTTAAAACTGGCGGTATTACACTATATGCGTCCTTTCTTTTATATACTCCCTGCATTGGAGCGATCGATTCAGAAACGGTCGTGACGCTGTTGGTTTTGTCCTGTGACTCCTGGGGAACCCAAAGGCCGTGGCTGGGCTATAGCCAATTGCTCTGGTTACTTGCCATCTGGTAAGAGGCTCATTATTCTCGGTGGAGGGACCTCACGATTTGTATAACATGTCACCGGGTGATTGAAAGATCCATTATCACAGCACGAGCAACTTTCTAAGGAATATTTCTTTGAACCTCATATTAGAAGCTTTTGCTTATAAGTATAAGGACTCTCTTTGGACTTTCTGTTAACCTCTATTCCTTAAAGGAGAGGTTTTTTCATTTATATTAACTTGGCGCGGCTTTTTGTTTATTTATGTTTATTGTGTATCTCGCACGATAGCTGCTGCCTTGAAATCATTGTGTTGCAGCGCAGTTTCTTGTGTTTTTTCTAGACTGGGGACCTGTCCCTACACTATCCACATGCGAAATGTGCGCCAAACCCGGGAGCCAGGGTCTTAAATAAACTCTGCCTGGCCTAAAATGAATGCCAGAGTCACATGGGCAGCCTGCATCCAACTGGATCACTGCTCCAGTGACCCAGGAAACCAGAGAGGAATGTTTCTCTTTCCTTTTTCTCCCTCTGCAATGCCACGGTGATTGAGCGCCACCTGCAGTGGAGAAAATAAACTGCACCTGTCTACAAGGCACTTGTAGTAGTTGCACACAAAAAAAAAAAAATATATATATATATATATATATATATATATATATATATATATATATATATATATTCTCACAAAAGTGAGTACATCCCTCACATTTTTGTAAATATTTTATTATATCTTTTCATGTGACAACACTGTAGCGAAGTGAAATTTCTTCAATGTAAAGTAGCGAGTGTACATCTTGTATATATAATAATATACACACACACATATATATATTGTATATATAGACATACACACACACACACACACACACACACACACACTAGCCCGCACACCAATGTATATATTACCTACCTTGCAATGGCTGTTCCCTTCCAGCTTTTCAGTCAGAAAATTTCATTCATTAATCATGAATCCTTCTGTGTCCAGAAGAAACCTGTTAAAGTATCTCCTCTATCATAATTTCTTGAACTACTAGTGAACATCACTTCTAATTGGGCATAGGTTACCCAGCATGTAAAGTCAGAGTGGGGAAATGTGCTAAACGATTTTACCCACCACTGAGCATTTTCTGACTCTGAACCACCATTTTATATATACAGTATATAAGTACAAACATTTAGAGCTAAAGAACACAGAGGCCAAATACTCCTGTAAGGAAACTGCCCCTCAAAAATAAGCACCTATATATTCACATACTGCAGTCCTGGGAAGTCATTGATAGTATTGAAGTCTTTGATAGCCAAGAAACCAGTATGGAAAAGAGATGGGAACAGAAATTCTGCTTTATTTTCTACACAATGCAATGTGAGCACACAGCCGGCAAATACAGGAAGTAGTAGTCATAGTTGGGTTCTCTCACCTCATGGACCCAGGAACAGCTGCCCCCTCCATGCCCTATATATCTAAATCATAGAAGTGTTTTATAGCTACATTTACACAGTGTATATAGACACACTTTCATTTCTAGGATCTCGCCTTTCCTGTTCACGAAAGCATGTAATGCAGTGAAATAGGATGAAGGACAGAAATTTAATTTCACAGTGACCTACACAAGTGGAACAGTGGATAAAAATGTGGTGGAGGCATTTTGATGCCGACTAATGCAAGCAATACATCAGACATCAAACAATTATAAGCGAAGGAGAGAGAAGGAAGCAGTGTAATGGAAAATGACCTCAGGCTGCTAATAAATAAACTAAAATGTGATCACAGTGTACTGCGGCAGACAATTACCAAGTGTGACATGAGGAATGAACTTCATTATTTTCACAGAGAAGCCCTATCATAATTTGATACACAATTTGGCAGCTTCTGTTGCAGGAAAAACATTACAGGACTTCCACGCCGTTATCAATGACAGAGAGGGAACTGTGATTTTATTCCAGGGAAATTACGTTCTGTGCTGGATATACGGGCCGTAATTCTTTAACGTTCAAAGCACAAAGTCAGAGGTAACAGCGCAATGCACAGTTTCACTTGCTTTAGCAGATCACAGAATCCCAATGGCCAGAGGACAGTCAGAAAATCCCTATTGCGATTCTTAAAGCACATCTCAATTTTGGAGGTCAATCCACCCCAAAAAAATGTATCTTGGTATTCAGGCCCCGTACACACGTCCGAGGAACTCGACGGGCAAAACTCATCGTTTTGCTCGTCAAATTCTGTGTGAAGCCGCCGAGGATCTCGGCGAGCCAACTTTCCTCATTGAACAACGAGGAAATAGAGAACATGTTCTCTATTTGGCTCGACGAGGAACTCGTCGGCTTCCTCGGCCCGAAAGTGTACACACGGCCGGGTTTCTCGGCAGAATTCAGCTCCGATCGAGTTTCTGGCTGAATTCTACCGAGAAACTCGGTCGTGTACGGGGCCTAAGATGCAGGTCAGTCAAAGAATCACTTGCTTCCTACATACACTCTATTGCCAAAGGATAGTGGACCTCACCGCCAGATCTACATGAGTTTGTTGGACATCCTCCTAGAGTGAATAACACCCTCTACTCTTCTGAGAAAGCATTCCACAACATTTTTGAGTGTGTCTGCGACACCCCCCTTCAGCCAAAAGAGTATTATTGAGGTCAGGTTCTGATGTTGTATAGCGATGCTGCAATGGAGTCGTTCAAGGTGTTTTGGTGGCAAGCACGCTTCAAAAGCGGAAGAACATCACTGGAAGACGATGCAAGATCAGCAAGACCTTCAACGAGCTCAACCCCCTGAAAATGTTATATGTGGCAATGTGGTTTGAGATTTTACCAGAGGCGTTTCTGTATCTATGTGCATCGCACACTTCCGGGTACAACCTGAATTCAGGGCTATACTGTGCATGTGCGATAATCGCACGGCACAGAGTCCATCAGCAGATTATGGGTATTTCTTGAGGAGGAAGGTTCTCCCCCCCACACTATACCCTGAATGGTAGCGCCGCTACAGCTGAAGGAACTTGGTAATCAGCTGTTTTTACTGCTACTGGCCAGCCCTATTTAAATCCATACATCTGATAGCAACTCTAGCAGTGGCATGCCTTGTCATGATGAATCCACAGGTCTGTGTATCTATCAATTTTTTCTCTATATCCACCCTTTTTTCTTGGGACTCTGTATATTTGTAATATAGTGGCGGGTTCCCTTCAGGAACTAACACGACTGCTTTGACTTACATCATCTGTGCCTGATCAATACTGGACCTCAGTGTACACGGATTAGTATATTCTTGATGAGTCTAGATCTAGGCAATACAGATTATATTATTTTTATGATTATTAAGTCTGCATGCATCCATTTTTGGGCAGGCCATGTGGAACAACAGTTCTGTAATCGGATCATCAAATACAGTAAGCTGTTCCCGGATTGTCTGAGTGCAAGATGGCACAATTGTTAGACTCTTCACCAACCCCGAGGAAGCCGCCACATGGCTTGAAACTCTGCTTAGGGACCGTTGATTCACCAGCCTAAAGGTATTGTCCTATATGCCCTCTTGTCCCTGTGTGATGGGGTGCCGGACCATGGGGGCAGCTGCACAACTCCACCTCTCCCTGGCTATTTTCTTGTGACCTTTTCACGGTTTGAGGAGAACGTTTCGGGGGTGGAGGAGAATGTACACTACCTGCTCTTGGGAACAGTCCTGCTCACTTTGCTCTACCATACTCAGGTTTCTGACTGGAAGGTTTTGCTTTATCCAGCTATGAGCGATATGTTTTATTGACTTTACCTAGCGCTAGACTTTTGCCAACCCTCGTTCACACCACTACTCCTTTGTTGCTTGGGGGTTTGCCTTTATTGTTTTTCTACTAAGCCTGTGCCCTCAGAGGGTCCCTCTGAGTGAACTGCATTCCCAACAATTTCTGCATGGACCATGCTCTATTACATGAACTCTACTAGTTGACCTTACTTCGACCACCTCACCTGTTCCAATGGACTATTCAGCTCATGCCCTACATGGGTGTCACACCCTTTGTCATTTTGGGATCAAAGAACTCTCAAGTTGGGGTTGGGTTTCCTGGGAATGTTCTTGGGACTACAAGTTTGTTGCTGGCACGCCTTGAGAAGGCTTTTGTTTAAACAACTATGAGCTCTGTCTCTGCGTTTAGTTATCCCAGATGCATTGTATGCTGGGTTGGGACATGGGGGTCAGGGCTACTATGCCTCACAAAGTACATTGGGTCCTCCATGGATAAATCCCAAGTTATTTGCCACTGCATCTATTTCATGGCTCCTCCTATTACTGTAGTGTCATGGAATGTTAGGGGGTTGAATGCCAAGATCAAACGTTTACTTATCTTAAAACTTACAGCCCTCATATTTGCATTTTACAAGTAACCCATCTCCCCAGGAGTAGAGTCCTCAGCCTTAAAAAAGGGTTGGACATTACTACAATGCAACAAACTCCTATGCGAGAGGTGTTAGTATACGGATAAGGAAAAATCTGGCTTTTTTTCATTGGACCTTAAGCTGGATCCAGAAGGCAAATGTGTGGTGCTTAATGCAATGATATATATAATGTGGATATGGTGATCCTTGGGATATACCTTCCTCCGCCAGTGCTCTCTTCCCACATCCATAAGTTGACATCTCTTCTGACGAACCATGTAATTGCGGTAGTGGCTGGTGACTTAACTTCTCCAGGAGCTGCATAAGCGGACTCTGGATACTGCTAATGCCTCAGTCTAAATGGGCCACCCTTTATAGGCTGTGAGATGCCTGGTGTTGGAAGCACCCCAGGGACAGATAGTATTATAAGAAGAGGAGAAAAATGTAAACTATGTCTTGTATTGACATTATTTGTGTGCCCACCCCTTTAAATCGCAAAAATTAGGGGAGGTGTCTATATGCTCGAGGAGTATCTCTGACCACGCCCGTGTTGTTGTTCATTCAGTTGCATAATACCCACTCGGACAGGGTGTGGAGACTTTCCTGATACTGGATTTCAGATGAGAAGGTGGAAACGCCAGCTTTTTTTGGGGGGGGCGGCTGGGTACCTGCTTTCAGAGTGGGATTTCCTATCCCACTTCCTCCATCCGACCGCCTCAGCAACTCCTTCTGTCCCCCTTGGCAGTCCCTCCCGGCAATGTTCTGGGACATGTCACAGGTCCCAGAACATTGACGGAGCGCAGCACAGCTCGCGCATGTGCAGTGCACGCCCGGCTGTGGTACCCCTTTCCCCGCACCCCACTAGGGCTCCTCATCCATGAATAGAAGCCGATTTCTCATGAATATATTTTGTATAAGCCTACTTCCGCATTCCTGAGTGGTTCATCCAAGCCACCGTAGTGGTGCTGTCCACAGTACTCCAGATGCCTGAACCAAAAAGTCCGGAGTAATAACCACATGGAGGAAACAAACAATCCCTTGGCTCAGTCTTTGCAAGCAGTGGAAACTCAGTAAAGCGGCTTCACATTCATACTACATGACCGCCTCTACAGAAGACACACTGAATGGCACTAATTGCGGCATAATTAACCGAATACAGGAGTAAGCGCCCGTTCAGGACAAACTTTTTGTACATGCCACTTTCCTATATTGTGTCACTTTGGTGATCATTCAAAGACTGAAATTTGTTGACATACACTGTTAATACTAATCAGTGTAGAATTGATATTGCTGCCGTTGCTGCGATAGAGCAATGATTCAACACCCCTCATTTCTGTTGGAACCCGTGATTGCTAGAACCATAGAATCATTTTCCTGCCTAACTACAGGCAGAAATGTTATGAACTCCTAAACCATTCCTTTTCCAACACCCATTGTTGTTATATCAATACAAGCCTTTTCAATGGACAAAAGGAATTCGACCTAATGACTATTAATAATCCAAGGGTGGATTCAGTACTGGGGTTCTTCTTAAAGGAGCAGGGGATAAATAGTAGCACCATCTTTTGTCCACATCCTGGCTAGAAGGACTTCCATGGTGGGGGTAGCGGGGCATCCGGGTTCAGCTGGGTTTTTAACGAAAACATTGTCTATTACTGCAGTAATTATTTATTAGTCACTGTGTACTTTGTAGAAACGAGGTCCACCAGTATGGTCACTGTACCAAATTGGTTGGACTTTATTCATTAATTTTTGTAATTCATCAATAAAGCCTTGTTTTTTGTACAATACCATTGTTGACCCACCCTTAATTGCTTTCTGTGGACACCTTTGTCCCTCATTTTTTCAATAAATGGACACTTATGCAATTGCTGGGTATTTGTGTCAAGATGGCCACCATGTACTACAAATGTTTGTTTCTGTTTTATGCATTCTATTATGCCAGGAAAGCCATGTAATAAAAATGGAAAGTGCTGGACCACCTACAATATCCCAATAGTGCACTTTAATAAATAATGTCCTCCCATTGTACAAGCTCACCTACTTGGGTCGTAACTGCACCAATAAAATTCAGCAAAATATGGATTTCCTGGTTTGACCTATGACGATTTGATGGTCTTCGAAAAAGTATTTTCCTCACCCTCTCCAGCTTACCCTTTTTTATTCTTCTTTTCTTACTCCCCCCCCCCCCTCAATTCCCCCGATACTCCACATTATGTCTGCTTTATTATGCTTCCTTTCTCACCATGCTATAAAATTTTATGAATTACTCTTCTTGGGTATACTCTTGCATACTAGAAGGTTTTGTTACCACTTAATGTAATGGTTCCTTGTGTAGAACAGTCTTTGATCGATCACTGGGGTAATCTGTTGGTTTCTTTGACTTGTATATGTGATCAGCTGGAATGTTACTGTCAACCAGCGTGGATTGGGTCTTGGGATTTATAGCCCCCCTTTTTTTCTCTTTTGAGCAAGTATGGTTGTTTTACTGTTTTGTAATGTTATACAAGAAATAATCAAACTTCTGTTATTAAAAAAAATCTCCAGTACATTTTAGTAGACTAAAATTTCTGACTCTGACATTAGGGCAAACTTTAATGGGTCTCTGCTGTGGAAGGGGGCTCTAATGGGCTGACATTTTGAGGAATATCTTTGCTTTGTTTTACTTAACGTGGTAAACTCTGTTACACCACTTGTACCTACAGGTAAGTATAATAAGGCTTTCTTGTAGGTACTGTAAATATCTCATCACACGCTCTGAAGGTCTGGCTTACAGTGTCAGACCTTCAGAGCTCATTCCGTAAATACACAGGAGTGACGTCATCGCGCCCCTGGCCACTCATGTAGTTGGAGGCCGCAAACCCAGAGGGAAGACCGGGTGAAGATGTCAGCCCTCTCAGTGGTGACATTGTGGCACTGGAGGGTTTTGTTCTAAGGTAAGTTTCTCATAATGTGCTAGTAATGTGATGCATACTAGCACATTATGACAATGCCTTGCAGGGATTTTTTTTTTCCCCAGCAGCTACGGGTTTACTACCGCTGTAAGAGCTTTTTCTACAAAAAAAAACTCCACGCTACACATATACATTTAAATTTTATTCATTTTTAAAAATTTGTTTTTAGAGCATGTAAATATTTGTACAACCTTATGACCCTTGTACTGTACCCTTGTGAAAATTTACGACACCCCTGAACTATTCTATAACACAACTTTTTTCATTCTAAATAAAATCTTACAGATTCGGGTTAAAATGAACCTGTACTGAGAGAATACAAGGGTTGCCATTGGTGACGTCTCCTTCAAAAAAAATAATAGTTGCCTGGCTATGATGACCCACTGACTTCAATATTTGAGTAACAAACAAAACAATTATTCTTAGAAGGCTGGCAATGACTGATCCCATGTTCATCTCAGGTATCCTTTAAGTGTTAATGTTCATTAAAAGATTCACTTTAAGCGACACCCAAGAGGAGAGTCGATGCAGCCGTCCCTCTTCATTGCAAATGATTCTGCTCCTGTCTTGGGGGTGCTTAAATCGGCCAATGTTCTGCAATTGATAAAGACCAGTCTCTTTTTTTCTCTCCTGGACTGCATTATAGTAAAGTAAGGATGACACCAAATTCCTAAAAATACCACTGTACTGCCAACGAGATCCACTTATCGATCATCTAGTATACCCGTTTCTACACATATTACTATGATATCACTGTAGGCGGTATTATTTCTACTGGTGACTACAGTAAATGCAATCAGGAAAGACAGAACACAACACTGTTTACAGTTTGTTTTATTTCAACATTATGAGACAGTTAACAGCACTTTTATTAGGTTTTGAAATACTGTCATCATGCAGGCTTGGGGACAGGTAAATGGCATTTAAACACAGTCTGACAACAAGAGACACTAGCACATACCTTTTTATATTAACCACTGTCACATGAACACTTCTCAGAAACTGTCTTGTGCTGGCCGTGAAACAAAGCACAGATCTTATGACCAAGGAACTCCGCTGAGCTGTACTGACCGGCAGCACAAGTCAGTGCCAGGAGCTCTGGCAACCACATCAAGACCACTGTCAGCCACCAGTCTATTTCACTGGAGTGCCCAGGGCATGGAAATAACTGGAATTTGAGGGACTTCTTTACATCCTTCATACTTTAAGTACATTTAACTAATCAGTTAATAAGCAGACTGTATATTTTTAAGGTCTGCTTTTTATGAAAAGCTTTTTCATTAGCCACTTTTTGAATATGAAACAATCAATAGTGGCCCTTTAAGGGTAAGTGGCTTGTCTTTTTTTGTGAAAGCCAAATCTCATATTTCTGTGGTGAATGGGGCGGTTATTGTTAAAGTTGCAGCATCTTCAGAGCAGTGTTCATACATCTGACACCTGCACTCAGGCCTGTCGCTACAGGACAGGCAAAACAAACAATTGCTTGGGGCCCCGAGCTGGCCTGGGGCCCCCCAACTTCCCCTTCCCAGGCTGTAGTGTGGCTGAGCTCCTCTTCCTTCCTCCTGGAGTCCTGTCAGTCTGGCTGGGTACTGTGCGTGGTACAAGAGATTCAATTTCCTGTTCCCGGCCGGACTGACAGGAAGTGCACACTGAGTGCTCACTTCCCTTCAGTCCGGCCAGGAACACAGGAAACTAAATCTCCTGTACCGCGTGGTACCCGGCCCGGGTACTATCTGATAGGGGACTGGGGACCCATAATGATAGAACACCGGACTGACAGGAGGAAGAGGAGCTCGGCCACCTACAGGGAAGAAGGGGAAATGAGAATAGAAAAACATAGGGACTAGGGAGTGCTAACGTAGGCTTTTCGTGCGGGTGGGGTGCTTGGGGGCCCCCATTTTGCTTAGGGCCCCCCAAATTCCTTCAAACGGCCCTGCCTGCACTCACCATAGGAATAAATGATTATACAGATATATTATCTTAGGTTTTAAGCATACCATGAACCATACCAATCCATAAATGTACATTAGTCTTAAGAGAAAAGAAGGATGTACTGAAGACAACACACCAATATTTGCTTTAGTTTTAGTTTCTAAATGGCACTGGAGAAACGATGTCTTGCTATTGGTAGCACACATTAACGTGTATCCAGTTTTTTTATTTTATTTCAAAAATCCCATTGCCAAGTGTTTTAATGCAACCCTTTTACTAGTGTTGTTGACTGCATTCAATTATATGGACATTTTTGTTGTGCTGCTGAATAACTCCCCATTTTCAAAACTGGATAAATTGGCCCTTTAGCCTGATGATGTTGAAGAATTCCCCCGTGTTTTATTCCTATATTCGTTTGGCCATTAGTCCAGCATGGACAGTTTCAACCATTCTACCATGATATCACTTCATTCAAGCTTGCATGAGTTCTCAATGTCTGTTGTGAACTGGGCAAACGTTTATGGACAATTACATATTGTATTGTCGTATTAGAGTTGCTCCTAAAATACAGACTTGACAGGTGACAAAGGTTCCTGACCAGGAAGGATATCTATAGGTTTACAGCATGCAGTTCACCAGGACACCATCGTCAAGGCATGCATCACAAACACTTAGAACATCAAACATTGGTATGGCACAACATAATCTCACAATTACCGAAACAAATGACCACTGGATAAAAATACTATTGTACAGGCATGTTTCACTAATGTTTGCTCAACACAATGTCATCATTTGACTTTACAAGAGACAAGGTGACCCTAAACTCTCATTAGCATGAAGATCAAATAGACTTATGTGAAATCAACCTGGAAAATATTTGAGGGCATAACATAGCACAATTATTAAAGAATTCCACTTTAAAATACAAAAAGGGATTCATGAATATTGTGTTGTCCACTGATTGCAAACCTCAATGTCACAGATTTCCAAGGCTCATGGCCTTCAACTGAATCATCAGATTTTCCCCCCAGAAGAGAAGCCCAACACTTAAAGTGGTTGTAAACCCTTCACATATACCCAGTGAAGAGACTATCCTCAGGTAATACAGAGATGAAACGTGTCCTACATAAATTGTACATGTCCACCTGCAGTCTTCTCTACATCCATTCAAAGGGCTGAATTTAGAAGCGTGTCCGAGTCTTAAAAAAAAGGGGGGGAAGGAAGGGGAGGGGAGGGAAGGAAGAGGAAGGAGGAGGAAGGAAGGAAGGAAGAGGAGAAGGAAGGAAGGAAGGAAAGTAAGAAATAAAGAAAGAAAGAAAAGACCCCCCTTTCAAAGCTCAGGCTTGAGGTCCTTCCCCATCACCCTTTTTTCTCCTGGTGTCATCCTACAAATAAAAGAGGAACAAAGCAGTGCGCAGAAATGACACTTTGTGCTTTTTAATTGAGAAAAGTAAACACTATAGAGGGATATATTTCATGTCTGAGGTTTACAACCACTTTAATATTGAATAGATACATAAAATGGCTGTAGATATAAGTAGTGAATCACTGGGTTATAATCAGGGGACAAATACCATGGGGAAAGTTTGCTGTCACACTTCTCAGATTTCTGCTTCGCGCTTTAAACTGGTAGTGTTAGCCAAGACACTGGAAAAGCCTTTAACAAATTCCCAGGCAAATTAGGGGGGGGGCCACGTTGTAGTGCGACACCCTTCTCAAATACAACGTTCTGGGTCTTTCAAAAAGCACCATCAATGCACAGGGCAAACTGTGCCAGAGACAAAAGAATGAGCCATGGCTGCCTTGCTGAAGATACACAGATCAATGCACCATATCCAGGCTTCCACTAATCTTGCCTATGAAGTCTGGCATTCGTGGCATCAGCAAGCCATGAGCCAAAGCCATATGTTTTCAATTAACTAAAAACATGAAATAGTCCACAAAATGGCTGCCTACTGTGTAGCTAGGAGACACATGCACTTTAACCCCTTCAGCACTGTAAGGATTTACCCACTTCCTAACTAGGCCATTTTTTGTGAAATGGCACTGCATCGCTTTATCTGACAATTGCGCAGTCATGCGACGTTGTACCCAAACAAAATGAATGTCCTTTTTCCCCCACAAATGGAGCTTTCATTTGGTAGTATTTGATCACCTTTGCAGTTTTTATTTTTGCGCTATAAACAAAAGAAGACCGACAGTTTTGAAAAAAATAAATAATAATTTTACTTTCTGCTATAAAACATTTCCAAAAAAAAAAAAAAAAAGGAAGTATTCATCAGTTTAGGTCAATGTGTATTCTGCTACATATTTTTGGTAAAAGAAAAAATAAAAATAAAAAAAAATCGCAATAAGCATGCATTGATTGGTTTGCGCAAAAGTTATCGTGTCTACAAAATAGGGGATATATTTATGGCATTTTTATTATTTTTTTTTACTAGTAATGGCAGCGATCAGTGATTTTTAGCGGGACTGCGACATTGCCGCGGACAGATCAGACACCCAACTGACATTTGACACTTTTTTGGAAACCAGTGACATTATTACATTAAATCAGTGCTAAAAATATGTACTGTTATTGTACCGACACTGGCAGGAAAGTGGTTAACATCATGGGCGATCAAGGGGTTAAACGTGTTCCCTGTTTGCGTTTTCTAACTGTATTGGGGACTGTCACTGGGGAAACACACAGATCCATCTTCCTGCATAGCAGAAGAATTGGATCTGTGTGATCTCCTCTGTCAGAATGGAGATCTGCCTTGTTAACACAGGCAGATCCCCGTTCTGTCACTGCGGGGAACGATCGTGGGTGGCCGGCAGACAGAGTCCACCGGACCCGCTTATTGGCTCCCCCGCTGGCCAATGAGAGTGCGCACCCACAAAAGCAAGATCACAAGCCGAGTACAGCTATGGCAACTCGCGGGATCGTGCCACATTGCCGCAGTATAAGAACGGTGGCAATTAATATATAAACAGCTCACGATAAAAAATAAACAAACTGAAGTTTCTGATTAGACTTATGATTTTTGGAACATTCATTTTAGATTTGTAAAAAAAATTTTAGTCACTAGTGTGAAGAATTTTTGCTTGGGAAAATATGTTTGGGGCCCTCTGCATTTATATGTAGATATTTGATATTTTATGCCGTTTCAGCAATTCAGTTACCATACGCACAGGTCATAACATTAGCTGGTATTCTGACAATGCTGCCCATTGTATTAATATAGTCAGTCTTAGAAAGTGTAGTGGTTTGCACAGATTTAAAATCTCAAACTACCTATTGAATTATTTAGCATTTATACTTCTCATGAGCAATGCAGATTCACCCTCTTTAAAGCGGGGGTTCACCCTATTGACGAAAATTTTTTTTTTTTTTTTCTTTTACCATAAAATCAGGCATTGTAGCGCGAGCTACAGTATGCCTGTCCCGAATTTTTTACCCCCGTACTCACCTTGTACGCGTAGATCGAAGATACCGGGGAATGGGCGTGCCTATGGAGACGGAGGATGATTGACGGCCGGCTCTGGCGCGTCACGCTTCTCCGGAAATAGCCGAAATAGGCTTGGTCTTCACGACGTGTGCGCATATAGCCTGTGCGCAGGCGCCGTGAAGAGCCGAGACCTACTCCGGCTGTCTTCGGGGAGAGTGACGTGCCAGGGCCGGCCGTCAATCATCCTCCCTCTCCATAGGCACGCCCATTCCCCGCGGGAGCCGAAAAATACGATCTCCGATTACAAGGTGAGTCCGGGGTTAAAAAAATCGGGACAGGCATACTGTAGCTCGCGCTACAATGCCTGTCTCGATGGTAAAATCGTGTCGGGGGGGGGGGGGTGAACTACCGCTTTAATACATTTTGGATTGCCTGTGATATTGATTTGTGAAGACCACTCAGTGTAAACCCAGCAAACTTTCCATCGTCACTGAATCAGATTTTAGCACAGCGATTCTGATCTATAGCCCTTACTGGCATTGAACAGTATTATGTTACCTAGAATTTCAGGAGAAAATGCAGCTTGGTTATGCAATAATAGCTACAAAGAACAGTTGATATTGTAGGGAGATCTGAAACACATGCACTGCTGGCAGCCACCAAGGGAAAAGAGTTGAGAAACACTGCTATAGATCTTTATATGGTTTCTCCACCCGGCTAAGGATTTTCCTGGCTTCTAGTGTAAACGCTAGGAATAAGTACTTTTATATTGTAAATGGTCCGTGCAAGTGATGCACAATCTTTTGCTTACCACACCTGGAGGGTGGCTGAGGATGCTAAAAATGTATTTTTTTATAATGCCAGAAACTGAATGCATGCCATGAACTTGTGCAGCTCAGATCGTTCCCCTTCCTCTGTCATCAACAAAAAGCTTTGTATTTTATTCAATGAAAACAAGGCTTGCTATGAATGGGTGAGGGGAGATCTCATGGAGGAAGGGAAGCATGATAAACTATATTTCTCTGTACACAAGCTGGAGCAGTCAGTCTCAGCTGCAGAAGCTCACAGTCAGTTTGCTGCTTAAAGTGGTTGTAAACCCCTTTAACCTACGGGTAAGCCTAGATTACGGCTTACCTGTAGGTGCAACAAATATCTCCCAGGTTTAGGAGATATTTGCAGAAAAGACAGGCATCGATATCTATGGCGCATGCGCCGTAGACATCAAGCGCAGGCACACTGAGCGTGCCGCTTACAATGGCGATCATGCCGTTAGTGGCGGCACCCACGCAGGAGTGACGTCATCGCTGCTCCAGACAGTCGCAGCCCTGGAGCAGCGATACTCGAAAGTTACTCCGGGTATCATGGTGGCGACAAGGGGAGGTGTCAGAGGACCGCTGTGGGGGCTTGGATCCCAGGTAAGTAATTCATAATGAGCTAGTATGCTATGCATACTAGCTCATTATGCCTTTGTCTTGCAGGGTTTTTTTTTTTTTAAAAGAGGGATTACTTCCTCTTTAATACAAACATTTTTAGCATCCCCAACCAACCTCCAGACTTTTTTTGGCAAAGAAACATAACATTTCTGGATAATTCACAATAAAAAAAGAAAAGTAATTTTTCTGGATGTCTGCTTTAAGCCATCTTGACATTAACTTATTAAGAAGAAAAAAAAAATAAAAATTCAAAGCTCAAATGATCTTTTGGACTACATCTGGGATGACAAAAGTTTTTATTTCTTTTTTTAAAGACTTCCCAAGTTGATTTGATTTATGATGCAATCGATATTGATCAGATTTGGTTAGGTTAATCCAAATCTTTCTAAAAGCATTTTATTGGCACCCTAACTATTTCCTGATTTGCCTTTCAGCTAAGCGATAAAAACCTAGTATGGAAAGTCCAAACTTTATAGTTGAAATTTGTCCACTAAGGAAACTGCTAACCGTTTAAGAAATTTAGCGTGAATAAAACATTGTGCTACGTGGAAAAACCTTATAAAGTATTAAATTAACAGCTCTAATCTCACTGTCCATTACATCAGGTCATGACGGTTCAATAATGCTTATAAATGTGACTGTAATGAAATAATGAAATGGCTAATGAAGAGCACAAAATCTAATGGTCATAACACTTTCTGGAACAAGATGTTCTCTTCTTGTCACATTAAAGAGCAGTAGAAAGATCTGCAGGAGGTATTATGGCTGCGGATAGGATTCAGTGCTCTTTACTAGGTTAGTTGCTGGTTTTTGCTTTTACATATTTTCCAGAACATTTTAAGAAAGATGTGTTAAGGATCACAAGTACTTAAGGTTTAAGGTTGGATGAGGTTGGCAAAAAATGGTAACGGAGAAAGAAAAATAATGAAATAAAAAAATGGATGCTGACAGGGACTGAAACGATGGAGATTGAGTTTAAAGGATACTCTCTCGTTCCTCCGCAAAGCCAGCAGAGTCAGATGATGTGACTGTGTGCAGCTCTGAGGAATCTTTTGCTAGGCGGCTGTATCCTGATCGCTGTCCTCTCTTGTGGGTCAATCTCTTCAGGTTTTCGTTGTGAACTGGGCTGGACCCAGGCACCACTATGATTGGTGACTCTTCTTTTGCTGCTTCTGTTTCTTCAAAGTTTTGGTTTGCAGTGTTATTATTTAGGGTCACTGTGCTGGGAGTACGGTTGAGATTGTAGCCTTTCTGGCAAGTTGGCCAATTCTCCTCTGGGCTGCTGGCTATGAGGCTGCTTTCAGATGGGCTCTTCCTGCCTTCCGAGCAGATGGACATGCGTGCTATTGCGGAGTCTTGAAGACCGCTTAGACTGTTTGGTATTCCCCTCTTTGCACGCAGGCGGTCATCCTCAAGTTCAATAAGGTTAGCCTTTTCAAGCTGTGGGTCATCACTGGCTTCGTTGTTGAGTGAATGGTTTGGTGAACTTTCATTGGACCTCACGCCAGAGTCGGAGGAGTCTTTCTTGTCCAATATAGCATCAGACAGGTATTCTTTTGTTACGATGAATGTCCTCACGTTTTCTGGTGCACTTTCAGACACTTTCTTGTCTGTGGTAGTATCTGGATTTTTGTCCTTGCCATCCTTTAGAAGAGGGGTGTTATCAGACTCCTCTGGACCAGACTCCTCTTCATCGCTTGGAAGCTTCTGGTAGCGCATTCCATTTCCCTTAAGCTTTATATCAGCTCCCTGGAATATGCTTGCCCTCTCTGCTGTCTTCTTACTGGGAAGAAGCTTGGAACCAGACTGATCAGACTTTTCATCCTCTTCTGTGATCGGGTCCAATGGGGAAGCATCAGTTGTAGAAGCTGTGGAAGATGTGTAATCAACAACATCATTTCTCTTCAGCAAAAATGGCTTCCTTCCATCTTCGAGCTTTTGCTCTTCTTTTCCTTTGTCTTGTTCTGAAGTGGAGTGTATGGAGCTCACAGATGTGCTCTGCCCAATGTAGTATGCACTGGAGCTCATAGGAGAGGATCGGTCACTAGTAGAACTTGCAGCACCTTCTATATTTGCCATCTGTGCAATATATTCCCGATAGGCATCTCTGTATTCTGCCTGAACTTTATCAGTCAGCCGCAAGATTTCCTGGCTTTCCTGCGAGTTGAGACTGGTTAAGCTTGGAGTTCTATGTGCCTTTCCCTGAAACAAAAATGCACTTCATCAACAACTCACCAGTTACTGCAAATAAAAAATAAATTCTACAATTAAAGCAAGATATGGATTACTTTTAAGTCATTCGATTTTCCATGTACAGTACTTGGCCATCTTCTACAATTCCTTCAATCTATTGACTATTCTTTGCATATCCAAGAAAAAAAGCACAATATCGCTAAATGCACGCAAAATCTGCATTACCAGTTATGCGGCTGCATGTACATTTATTTCTCAAACGTCTGTTTGTCAAGCTGCCCTATCACTATTATGGATTTCTTCACCAGCCAACATTAATCTGTAGGCGATGAGGGGGGAGGGCATGCTTCTGCACTACCAGGTGGTACCAAACCCTTGCATAATCAGACTTCTCAGACATGCAGGCAGAGCATGGGGCACTGTAAGCTGCTGCAAGTATGTGCAAACATGTTATGTAAATCTCCCTTTATATCCTTCAGAAGATTTTTCTTTTAAATATCAGGAACCTGTAATGATATATGGGAACTGCTACTTCCAGCAGTTATTTAAGTAGCACACTGCTGGACTGGCATCATTACGTCACCATTAGCGGGTCATTGACCTAGAACATGAAACAGGTGAGGCGGGGACTCCTGACAGCCACACTTCATTCCAGACCATAGACTCACTAAAAGGTAAAAGATAATCAATTCAAAACTTGTATAGGAAAATGTGAAAAGGATAATAATGGCACTGTCCTTAGTAAAAAGATGATAACTAAAAACCAAGCATTAACCTTACCTAAAGGTAGATATTTTATGGAACTAGAGAACCTAACACTATATACATCCAGAAAAAATATATAGCATAGCAAGTTAAACACAAACAAAATGGTTTTAATTGTTGCCTATTTTTTAAAAAGGTGGTCCGCCCGTCCCTTTAAAAATTAAGTCAGCAGCTACACATACTGTAGCTGCTGACTTTTAACATTAGGACACTTACCTGTCCTGGAGTCCAGCGATGTGGGCAAAAACAGGCGATCTTTGGATCAGCTGGTCGGGTGCTGCCATGGCCAGAGCTACTAAGGGAACCCGGCAGTGTAGCCTTTTGGCTTTATGGCCGGGCCCCTACTGCGCATACGCAAAGCGCGCTCTTACTATCCAGCAGATGAGGGAGGAGCGAGGAGGGGGATCGAACTCCTGACGTAGATCGCCGCGTCGCAGTCTCCCGGAAGTGGGGACAGGATACTTGTCAAAGACAGGTATAAGCTCCCCCCCCCCCCCCCCCGTAAGGTGCCAAATGTGGCACCGGAGCGGGGGGGAGCAATCAGATGAGCGGAAGTTCCATTTTTGGGTGGAACTCCGCTTTAAATTCTAATGCGGTCAACCAGAAAAAATGCAATACTCCCAATTAGACAACTACCAATCAGCTCCAAGAGAACAGAGAAATAAATGACTCCTAACCTACTTAATGGCAGTTTTTTATACACTGAAATTAACCATTCCATTAATGAACTGTAATACTTACAGCTGGAGATGCCCAGCTTTCTCAGGCCACATTCAGATTGATACTATTGGACATCAAGTTAGAAAATAGTCCCAAAGGCTAATCACTCTTTACAATGGAATTCAAAAAATTAAGTTGCTGTGTACCTGCCAATTACGTTGTGGTGCCTCCTCAAATCCAAGTGTGTTAAGTTCTTCAAAGCTGAAGCTGAAATCGTAGTTTTGACCAGCGAGGTCAGTATGTGGAAGTTCTTGGTTTGGCATTGAACGCCGGCTAACCTCATTGTGAGCAACTACATTTCTCACTGGCTCAGTTATACGGGTATCATCATGATGTATCTGTGTCTCACCAGTTCTCATCTCTTGAAGCTTTAGCAGAAATTAAAAAAAAAACGCACACAAAATTACTTGACAAGGCAAATACAATTTTCTAGCGCCCCCCTACAATAATACAGATAACACTACCACCATCACATATCACAAGCGAACGGGAAAGTAAGACAACAGTTTCTTTTCAAAAACGTTTTGTGATTCTATAGCTCACTTTCAGGCTCACGTGTCAAGTTAGCAGGCTGGAGATATAAGGGTGGAATGTTGACCAGCCTTCTTTTGCACCGCCTTACATCTCTTTGAGGAGTTGACCCATGAGATTTCCTGCTGATGTTCCTATTTTTTTAATGGCCAACAATATAGCAATACTGATAAAACATGCAGATTCTCAATTATACTAAATTACCCTTTACTAATTAGATTTTAATAACGAAAAGGAAGTAATGATGGCCTCAAGTGCCAGAACAAATTTTTCCCTACAAAACAAACTCCAACAGAGGAAGGTTTGCAAAGTACAGAGTCCTTGACACTGAAATCCCTGAATAGAAGATGTCAATTGGCTAAATTAACCTCACATCTACTCAAGTATCAGTTTTGGGTAAACTGACCCATATCTGTTTGTATGATCTGCATACAGGGTGCCGGACTATGGAGATTACAATGGGGGGGGGGGGGGTTTGAAGCACTTGATTAAAGCCAGAGGCTCTAATGGACTTCAAAAAAGGGTGGGCAGTTGTGTGGCAATAGCGAATGAATATTCGCTATTTTCACACTAAATCTCTTGCCTGCCAATCAATAAGCAGTTCGTAAGACCCATTTCCCGATTTTCCAAAACGTCAGGTGATCCTATTGGACTCCTAGCACCTAGGAGGAGAGAGGAGATGCACGGTGGAAGCCGCCCTGCTGGAGAAAGGGACACCGGAGCCGCCTAGATGGGGTCTGTGTTGGAGGAGGGGACACTGGAGCCGCTGGCAGTCAGCGACCGTGGAAGGGAGGGTATGTTGGTGCAGCCTCCGGCCTGGATCAAATCTCAGCCGGTCCCAATCCATCTAAGGTTGGCTTAAAGAGGAACTGCAGTCTGCTCACAATTTGTAATACAAAACATTTTTGACATTCTGAAGCTTCCCTCCACGTTGCATATTTTATATATACTGTGATTCTGAACTTGCCAAATATGCTGCAGAAAGCTCCCTCCACCAAGTCTGGCTGCATCCATTTTAACTGTGGGTAGATGAAGCTGCTGCCTGTGCAATTCCTGGATTTACACAGAGGCACACCTCCAGCCCTGCAGCTCTCATTACCCTCTTATGACTCATCCCCCTCCCTTCCTGGCAAACTCTCACAAGGGAGAGAGAGCGCTGTGCATGGTGTCAAAAGCCTAGGCTTTTTATCAGACAAGAAACAGGAAGTGGGCTGTAAAAGGTATTTACTGTCAGAAAAAAAAATGTTTTACTATCCAAAGTTACAAACAAGGGCATAAGATTTAATAGATGAAAAAATTACTGAAGTTCCGCTTTAAGCAACTTCATTTAGATGGCCGAGTGTGATAAATATGAGATGAGACTGGAGATGCAGGAAATCTTCAAGAACGCAATACTCTGAAAGCGATTTTTCCCAGGAAGCAAAACGAAAGAAATGCAGGAAAATAATACAGCTAGAGGGTGCAGGCACTGAGGCTCAGCCTGTAATAAGCAGAACCAACTATGAAATACCACATGCAGTCAAATGACTATCAGCAGACCAAACAAGTACAAATGTGACTAGAATCCTTACTGCACTCTTGAAGAGGTGCCAATCACCAAAGTTCATGCTCATCTCTTTCTTTAGCTCGTCCATGCTGCACTGTACCAGGACACGACCATTGATGTTTGCCTGCAGAGGAGACAGAGTAGTGAAGTGAAAACAGGACAACTCTGCCCTAAGCTCAGATAGAAAAGATAAATTCTACCTGCTATGGCATAGTTGTCAGTAGCAAAATGTTCCACAAAGCTAGCAATCCAATGGTTATATTCAATCTATAATGATGCTGAAAACATACATTTATAGCAATAAAAATAAACTTTACGTATTAGGGAATGTAGATGAACTAGCTCTATTATAAAGTTAAGCCTAATAAATGAGCTGGCACCACCAGGTTACTGTATATACAACTTTTGTTTTCTGGCAAGTGTCCCCCTGAGCACCTCAGATGCCAACATTTGGCACCCAATATGCCAATATTAAATTTCAGAACCCATAGCTCTGACAAGTTCCCCCTACCAATGCAATTCATCTGTCACAGTCGCCCACCTCACCTCCATTACATACCCTGGTGCTCGCAGGGAGATCACATATCATCCATGCTGTGCGCCAGGGAGCCGTTTCCCGCCGAATCCTTCCATTCTGTCCTACCCTAGTGCCAGGCAGTCTGCCTCCCTGCTGTGCCTGCATATGGATTCGCCACATGCAGGCTACAGGTCTGTCACTGTGCGCTCCACCCCTAAGTCTCTTGGCGGGCCCAGCATGGTCCCACTGTTGCTACACTTCAGTGCCCGAAGACAAAATGTCGCACCCCTGTGTAGGGCAGGAGCTGAAGGGGCGGACCCTGTTGCCAGGTCGACCCGACAGCAAGTTTGGGATACCCGGACACACAGAATCGCACCCAGCTCTGTAATAGCTCAGATCCCACCTTTCCAGGACCAAGCAAACTGGGGAAGACCCCTGCCTGGCATGCCTCCTCCAACGACCTCTGGATGTTCTTGGCTGCTGGCTGGGGAGTCCGTTAACCCTTGCTGTGCCAGACCACTGTGCACCCTTGATGAGTGCCCAAACTGCTGCCCTGTCATAAGGACTTAATCCTTACTGTGCCAGACTCCTTTCCATCCTTGTACCCAAATTGCTGCTCTGTGCCAAGGACTCAACCTTGGCTGTGTCACCCTGTGGTGCCCAGATTACGGCCCGTGTGCTGGCCCCAACTGTACTACTCCTACTGGGTAATACCGCAGTGTAACTTGCTGTGTCTGAATCGCTGCTATGGGTTTATGGACTTTGCCCATTGCTGTGCCTTATTACGATCCCATATTGTTACTACATAAGACTATCTTTGCTGTGATATATTGCTGCTGGTGGACTATTTTTTTGTGCGGTGTCTCGTTGCCCCTCCTGTACACCCATATTTTCCCAACACCTGCACATCAGGTTTCGTGTGATTGGTCTACGTGATGCGTGTGGGTACCCACAACTCCAAGTTTGGAGCTGGGGTCTGCAATGTAAACATGTAAGGTGGACACAGTGTCAGAAAATCAAAAAAAAGGTAGATGCAGGCATATCTTGGGGACGACTTAGCAAAGATTATGCTGGCTTGACAGCCGATAAAGGTGCACTTTAAAAAAAGGCCATGTAAAAATCTTTTATGGAATTATTCCCAGGATAATTGAGACCTAGAGGAAGGAAGGCTCAGCATTGTATGAGCTGTGAAACACCTGAATTCATGTCCTACTTTCCCTATGGCTTGAGGTGGTGGTTTTTACAGACCACAAAATCTGCCACTGGAGTCTAAGGGATGCCAGTAGCCGTGCACAATTTTTAAAGGAGTTCTATGATCACAGGAAACACTTTCATTTTAAAACATCAGCATTGTAATGGTAATATAAACAGTTATACTTGACAATCAAATCGTTCATGTTGTGAGTGCTGCCCGTCTGCTGACAATCTCTTTCCACAACTTCCTGGATTCCCTGCATGCTTTGCAGCTTCTACTCTGCTCTTTACTTTCAATTACTTTCAAGGACTACATATCCCATGGTACCTTAATGCCTGCACGTAGTGATTCCTGTACAGACTCCGCCTCCTGAAACTCCTCCTCTCAGCACCTCTGCAGTTCAGAAGGCAGGCTCTGTGAAATGTGACAGCAGTGCCTACTCATAGGGCATAGTGAAATACATGTCACAGAATTCAAGAAAGTAATTTTCTGGGGATCTTCACAAAGTCTACAAACTTCAAGATCATTTAAATAGCAGTAGGCTAGAAATTATTGAAATATATTGTGGAAATTAATATAAGATTTTACAATTTGGCAAGAGAAACCAACTTTAATTTTAGAATTATTAAAAATAATACATTAAAACTCACCTTGCGGATGGTTGCAGTGTACTGTGCCAACATGCTCTGATCAATGCCTTCAATTTGCTTCAGCTTTTCACACACTGCATCCACATTCAAGGCACTTAGTGCAGAAGAGTGCGCAGTTGCCACACCGCCACCACTAACCTGCTCACAGAGGAACACAATGTAAGCAGAGAAGATAAAAAAAAAAGGCAAACAGATAAGCCAATAAAAAGCCAAGTACCCTCATTATTATAACCCAGTTATGGGACCATCTGAGCTCTTCCTATAGAAAGCCTCCTATCCACACTCCCCACCCACCTCCGCACCCATTAGATACAGAGCATGTAGTCCTTTTGCATGTCCGATTTCAATTTGCAGCTAGCATACAGCAATTCAGAAAGCAGACAAATTTTAGGTAATTACACTGAACCGAAAAATTATTTCATTAGCTTTAAAGAAATACATAACTAAAGAATGTAGTTTTGCACCAGAGAGTAATAGTGCTTCTAAAACACATTAACGTTTTTTAATTTACCTAGGTGCGCAAGCATTTCTGAGCAACAAAATAAAAACGTAATCGCTACTGCCCCAAACAAAAAGACAGCTTTTATGATGGGTTGTTGATCACATAATAAGCACCTTTGAAAATATAACCTCTTAGGTTCAATTTCTTCCCCTACTGTCAACCATGGTCCAGGCCATCCCAAGCACAGGAGGAATGAAAATTGGTTGGAATGCATACAGAATGCATTGTTTACATATCAGAAAATACAGTGCAGAACACATACAGCTCAGTACACAAGCTATACGTGTCAGTATACACGGTGCAGAACACATACAGCTCAGTATACAGTCTATCCGTGTCAGTATACACAGTGCAGAACACATACAGCTCAGCACGCAGTCTATCCGTGTCAGTATACACGGTGCAGAACACATAGCTCAGTACACAGTCTATCCATGTCAGAATACACAGTGCAGAACACATAGCTCAGTACACAGTCTATCCATGTCAGAATACACAGTGCAGAACACATACAGCTCAGTATACAGTCTATCCGTGTCAGAATACACAGTGCAGAACACATACAGCTCAGTATACAGTCTATACGTGTCAGTAAGTGCCTGAGAATTTGCACACACACCAGTGCCCCCAGAGCAAGCAACTTGCTATTAGTGGCACATAAAGAAGAAGAAGAAGAAAAAAAAAAAAAGGAACGGCTGCACTCCCAATTCGATGCAAAGGATTTATTTCAGGAGATCATAAAAACAAACTACCTGAGCATAAGGCTCAGTTTCTTAACAGGCGACACGTTTCACACGACTAGCGTGCTTCATCAAAACCATTTTGCTATTGGTGGTACTGGCTAAAGAGGAGGAGCCAGGAGCGTAGATGGGGGACCCAAAAAGAGGAGCATCGGGGCTGCTGTGTGCAAAACCACTGCACAGAGCAGGTAAGTAGAACATATTTATTTTTCTAAATAACAGACTTTAACCACTTAACACCCGCCGCACGCCTATTTACGTCCACAGAATGGCACGTACAGGCAGATGGGCGTATATATACGTCCCTGCCTTCTAGTGGGTCGGGGGTCCGATCGGGACCCCCCCCCGCTGCGTGCGGCTTACCTCGGGGGAGCGATGGCGCGGCTATTCGTTTATAGCCGCTCCGTCGCGATCGCTCCCTGGAGCAGAAGAACGGGGAGAGCCGTATGTAAACACGGCTTCCCCGTGCTTCACTGTGGCGGCTGCATCGATCGAGTGATCCCTTTTATAGGGAGACTCGATCGATGACGTCAGTCCTACAGCCACACCCCCCTACAGTTGTAAACACACACTAGGTGAACCCTAACTCCTACAGCGCCCCCTGTGGTTAACTCCCAAACTGCAACTGTCATTTTCACAATAAACAATGCAATTTAAATGCATTTTTTGCTGTGAAAATGACGATGGTCCCAAAAATGTGTCAAAATTGTCCGAAGTGTCCGCCATAATGTCGCAGTCACGAAAAAAAAACGCTGATCACCGCCATTAGTAGTAAAAAAAAAATAATGAATAAAAATGCAATAAAACTATCCCCTATTTTGTAAACGCTATAAATTTTGCGCAAACCAATCGATAAACACTTATTGGGATTTTTTTTACCAAAAATAGGTAGAAGAATACGTATCGGCCTAAACTGAGGAAAAAAAAAACATTTTATAAATGTTTTTGGGGGATATTTATTATAGCAAAAAGTAAAAAATATTGAATTTTTTTCAAAATTGACGCTCTATTTTTGTTTATAGCGCAAAAAATAAAAACCGCAGAGGCGATCAAATACCACCAAAAGAAAGCTCTATTTGTGGGGAAAAAAGGACGCCAATTGTGTTTGGGAGCCACGTCGCACGACCGCGCAATTGTCTGTTAAAGCGACGCAGTGCCAAATCGCAAAACCTGGCCTGGGCATTTAGCAACAAAATGGTCCGAGGCTTTAGTGGTTAATGTTACTTTTAAACAATTACTCCTGTTCAGTCTTCTCAGAAATTAACTGTACTAATATCAAGTTGGGAAATCATAGTGGTTCTAGTAATGATGGTTTATTTCCAAGATTTCTGGAAACCGAGGTAGCAGAGGAACTGGAACTTATCAACCAAGCATGGTTCTCAGATTATCATCATTTATAAAAGACAAAATAAGTCCACAGAGGGGTAACAAAAATGGTGAAAACATGTTTAAAAAATATGGCAGACTTGGACCACTTGGTCTTTTTTCTGTCATCAGTTTTCTATGTTTCTTTGTCATCAGTGGTGGACGTCTTAATTGTTATAGGGTCCTCAAATGCAGACCTCCAAAAGGGCCACACATAATATTCAATGAATGTACAGGTAATAGTTACAACATTCTAGAACTCACGGTAGAATACTGCGAGTCGAAAGAATGCAGTATTCAGTGTTTTTTTGGTAAGCTTTGAAAGCTGCTTACAATGTTTCCTAGTTGTTCTGCGTGTTTGAGTAAAAATACTTTTGCCTGGAAGAGAGGTCAGTGCCTGTTAGTGAGAGTACGTGATAGGTCGGGAGTGAGTTTCAGTGGAGCACCATAAAAATATCAGTATAAAGGGCAACCGATGCAATCAGTTATTTCTCGACTTCTTGATGTCTGAAAAAAATATTACTTAGTTTTCCATGGTGTTAGAAAAAAAAAAATATATATCTTTGCCAACCAGTTGTAGGAAACTTTCTTGGGGTTGCAAGTGCTATAGCCTCCTCCCATGTCAGTTCTTTCCCCAGAACTTAAAGCGGATGTCCGCTGAAAAAAAAAGTATTAAAAAAGTCAGCAGCTACAAATACTGCAGCTGCTGACTTTTAATATTAGGACACTTACCTGTCCTGGAGTCCAGCGCCGTCCGCAGCAGAGGACGAGCGATCGCTCGTCACTCTGCTGCCCCCCTGCCATCCTCGGTGAGGGAACCAGGAAGTGAAGCGCTCTGGCTTCACTGCCCGGTTCCCTACGGCGCATGCGCGAGTCACGCTACGCCTGCCGATTGGCTCCCGCTGTGTGCCCAGAACACAACGGGGACGACGACGGGAGGCGACGTCATGCCCGAGACTTTATGGCCAGAAGTGGGTGCAAATACCTGTCTTTAGACAGGTATCTGCACCCCTCTCCCCCCTGAAAGGTGTCAAATGTGACACCGGAGGGGGGAGGGTTACGATCAGCGGGAGTTCCACTTTAGGGTGGAGCTCCACTTTAACCCAAGGGGACAATAAGGGTCAGTTCAAGTCCGACCCTGCATATGCATTTATTGTGCTTAGTACACCCTTTTCCCATTGTTGCTGGAAACTTACAAAGCGTGAGAACAAAGCGTCAGGGTTGATGTTTTAACCTCTGAGTGTGCAAAATTAAAGAGAAATCACTAAAGAGACACAATCTCCAAAGTCATGGCTCTGAATAGTAACCCCACAGCCAGGATCCTGGTAATAGCCTCTATCCATCAAAAATTTAACATTACAGGAATATTCCCAGCCTTCCCCACTTCCCATCTATATTTGACTCCATCTATATTTGACTATAGTTCTTCAGAATAGTTCCTTTGCAAGTTCCAGAAGATCTCCATCAATTTGCCTAGTGCCTACTTCAAACATGAAAGAAAGATCGACAGCTTTTATATTGAAAATGACAACATGTGTATACCTCAGATCTTTAACAAGACCCAAGCACTTAGTGGGGGTAGGTCTCCTGGGCTTCACTGCTTTATAGTGAACACTCCTTACAAGCTTGACTTTTAAAACGCTGGGAGCATGGAGCAACTCATATGTGCTTGTTCCTGACTCGGCCCCACCCCCTGCTCCCTCGTGACTGGCTTTGTTTGCGAGCACTGGAAGCCTATAGCTCCCTGTGCCCCAGCAAAGCCAGCGAGACCTGGAAATGAGGGGAGAGAAGAAGAGCTGCAGACATGCACAGCGCTGGATCGAATGAGGGCTTAAGTAAAAGGGGGGCTGCTGATGCCTAAACATTTTTAAAGTGGATGTAACCCCCGAATAAGAAATTTGAGTGGAACACATATCTGCAGTGTTTTCTTATCTTTCTTCAAAGCACCATGTCCCGTAGCCGTCTCCTGCTCTGTTCTTCTGTTATCAGCCTGTTAACTGTTAAGTTCTCCGTCACATATGATAAAAGCAGCCCGAGTTGTGTTGGAGAGGATGCTATAAATAGATTAGCCCTATACGATTAAAAAAAAAAAAAAAACAGAGCTGAAAGTCTCTACATATGAAGGGGGGGGGGGGGGGGGGGTGTGCGTGCCTTTCCTTCAATCAGCTGTCTTGGTTGTATGCCCACGTTTAACTGAAGTGCTAGCCAAGAAAAAAATAAAATCTAACACGATGTGCACTTTCTAAACAGTACATAAAGATGAAGACAGCAGATACACATGTAAACCTTATGTAGCGAGATTTGTTTAATCTCTTTGTATCATCTGAGGTTGTTCAATTCACTGGGTATATGTGAGGGTTTACATCCACTTTAATGCAAAGAATGCATCAAGGTAGAAAATGTTTAGGTTTTAGATCTACTTTAAGTTCTCAATTTTCATGACTGTCTGGATTGTAATTTACACACATGGCAAGACCTTCAACATTGATTTTCAATTAATTTGGACTTTTCGGATGTTGTTCTCAGCAGTATATAAAAGTGTGAGAATGTGAACATGTTCTACCACAAGTGCAATGTGTATTTTGTCATCATACACATTTACAAGCCACATATTTGTCTACTGGCTTAATGTTGTGCTATACTGTGTTACAATTTCCCCTTGGTGTTGGAACACACTTCTGAAGAAGCTTCAAGACAAAAATACTGAGAACACTGCAGTACCGGAGGTTTCATAATGGAGATGGCTTAATCAAGTTCCTCACAGGAGCCTTCTGTATGCGCAATGGAACTGTAACATTTACTTCAATAAAGGAGTAATACTAATTGTAAGTACACTGATGTACAGTGTTATTACACCATGTACGGTCTTATTGCAAACACCTATGAATATTTTCCTGACCACTCAAAAAAATAAATAAATAAAAATAAAATTAAAAAAAGAGCCAAACCTCTTTGAATGTTGCTACTACGATCTAATAATGGCTAAAACCAATGGACACCGTTCTGTAATCCATTGTGCTCCTGGACTTCTCTACTGCCTTTGACAAAGTTGACCAACCCCTCCTCTTCCCCAAGGTTCTATTGTTGGATGCCCCTTCCTAACTAATGACACTACAGTTAATTCACTCCCTGGTCATCTCTCGCCTCGACTACTGCAACTCCCTTCTCATTGGCTTACCTATACATAGGCTATCCCTTCTTCATTCCATCATGAATGCTACTGCCAGACTCATCCCCCTTACCAACTCTTCAGTGTCTGCTTCTCCTCTCTGCCAATCCCTCTCACTGACTTCAGCTCATCCAACAAATTAAATAAAAAATACTAACAACTTACAAAGCCATTCACAACTCAGGCTCCCCAGCTACATCACTAACCCGGTCTCAAAGAAACAACCAAATAGTTACTGTATTTATCGGGGTATACCGCGCGCCGGCGTATAACGCGCACCCCAAGCTTAGAACGGTAGTTTAAGGAAAAAAAGAAAACTTCCATTTTTGCCCTGCGTCCATCGGCGGCCTTGTCCGGCGTCCGGCTGCGGCCTTGCGCGGGGTCCGTCCAGCCTTGTGGCTGTCCGTCTGCGGCTTTGGAGGTGTCCGTCTGCTGTCTCCGTCCAGCGTGTCCATCCGCACCTTGGCCGGGGTTGCAGCGGTGTTTGTTTTTTGGATTTGGCGCAGAGAGGAGACGGATTTCCTATGTGTTCGGCTTGTCTCGGCTCCTCTTGCGTAGCTACGGGCGGAGCCAAGCATAGCCTAGCCGAGTGCGCAGTACACTCGGCTCGGCTCTAGGCTGCGGTAGGCGGAGCCAAGTGCTCGGCTCTAGACAGCGGGGATCAGCGTATATCGCGCACCCAAGATTTTCCCACAATTTTAAGGGGAAAAAAGTACTCGGTATACGCCGATAAATACGGTATTTGTTCCTCCCAAGACCTCCTGCTCTAGTTCCACTTGTAACTTCCTCCCAAGCTTGCAAGACTTCTGCCCATCATATGGAACTCCCTAACCCAATCTGTTAGATTACCTCCTACTCCACTCTTGGGTGATCCCTGAAAACCCTCCTTTTCAAAAGAAGCCTATCCTGCCCCCACCTAACAACGGTACTTATTTTCTCCATCAACCCATCCCCCAATTATTACCTTTTGTATTACTTGACCCTCCCTCTTAGATTGTAAGCTCTAACGCACAGGGCCCTCCGACTCCTCCTCTATTGAATTGTATTGTAAATGTACTGTCTGCCCTCATGTTGTAAAGCGCTGAGCAAACTGCCGACACTATATAAATCCTGTACAATAACAATGACTACAAGCGCAGTTGTAATATAGACCATAGAAATATTTAAAAGAATCACCCTTCTGAATACAATATATACTGTACACATATACTACTAAGCATTATCTGTGCCTTTGCTCTTTTTCTGTGGAGGTGTCCATTATGGGTTTTAATACGGTCTCATCTATGCACAGTCATTATCTGGTCTCACAGAAAGACTACCCCTGCTATAGGTCAACGAGATTTGGGTTAAGATATAAATGTCTTCTTCCCTTATGCACAAGTATCTCCTTAGCTTGCTGCCTCAACTATAGGCTGGTGATGGCCAGATCCATCACATAGCCATATCATACTTAACATGGCAGCCACTACAGAGAAAGCTTCTGAAATTACAGGATTTGGCCATGCATGTGGATAGTTAGAAATCACACCAATATAACCTTGGACATCTGATTTAGAAACAGTTCCATGATTTTGGGCTGCAGAAATGTGTCTCCATTCAGCCAAAAAATTATTTGTGAGATCAGATACTAATGTTGAAAAAAGTACTGGCCCGCAATTCATGTTCCAATGTATACCAAAGTTGTTTAGTAGTGCTGAAGTTATAGTTTTGTGAAGGTCATTTTAGTTTGTACTATAATGCTTTACTGGAGACACCTAAAGTTAATTCAGAACGGGTGTCCCGATACCTTTGATCACAAACACGTGAGAAATATGGCTGCCTTCAAAATTACACCCCGTGATAATTGTTTTCTTTTTCAGGCAAACTTCAGATCTTTATTCAAACAGTGCAGATAGATAAAATGTGATATAATTGAACAAGAACAGAAGGAAAAAAAATGCCCTTTCAATAATTTATGCAACAAAATAAGCAAGCACACATTTAGCATCAAAAGCTAGTACTGCCCCCTAGCAGAAATTACTTCTCGTCTATGACATTGCCTATGAGTTCAGATGCAGCCACACACAGAGAAGTTAGCTGTGGTAAGGGACAGATATCCGAGCCTGGGCGCAGCTTATTGCATCCAGGCTCAGACTTCTGTCCCGAACTGTAGCCATCTGTTCTATGTGTGGCTACATGCAACTAGCAAAATATAAACCCCTTCCCCTATAATCTGTGCCTCAACAGCCAAGCCGATAAAGTCAGCGATTGAGCAGCAGGATGGTGGTTTGGTCCTTGGGCCAGAAGGCATGGATGATCCAAACTGCTGCACAGAGTTTGCCATGAGTCCAAGTAGGTCGAAAAACAGCATCCTCCTGGGCCAGTTCAGCGTGATGAGAATCACTGGGTTTCCCTCCATCTGCGTAGCAGGCGGGGGAGAATTTGGAGTGTGAAAAAGCATACAACAGGTAGAACTGATCCCATTGGGTTACTGGAGAAATTACGTGGCAGGCCTGAAGGTCCCTGCAAACCAGTCCATTTTTTCTCTCCAACACCACATCTGAAAGTCCTCAGTCTGTGACAGAGTTTAAAATGCATTCAGATGGTGAGTGCCCCCTCAGATCCTGGCGAAAAAGAAAGTCTGCCTGCCAATTTTCCTTGCCTAGGATGTGGATCGTGGAGGAGGCTGGAATGTATCATTCTGCCTGAGAGGATCAAGCACAATTAACTTTTGAGTAGTGTAACTCTGTAGTCTGCATTGTTCACTGAACCTTGGCCAATAGGCATAGGGAGGACTGATCATTTAGCAGAAGATGGTCCAGGTAACTCACAAAATGCATGTCCTGGCAACAGGGCAAAGCGAAGACTGAGACCTAGATGAAAATCCAGGGAGCAAAAAGGATAGGCCAAAAGGTAAGGGTGACAAATTGGTAATTCAGATCACCTAGAGAAAATTGTGAACAGTGTTGAAGAAGAAAGGGATTGTGCAAGTAAGCATCCCGGATAGTCTACTAAAGCCAGAAAATCTCCCAGAAGGATGAAGGCAATAACCAATGTGGCCGATTTCATGCTGAGCTTTTAAACCCAACGGAACATGGTTACTATTGAACAAAACGCTTTGGAGTAATGAATAGCTGTCCAAAGTGAGGCCAGTCACCATATAACTGGGTAATTGTAATGACTCCTTGCGGGAGACCTTAGGGAGTGAAGACTGGCTGCTCTAAAGCTAAACAGGAGTGTACATCATCAAAGGTTGCAATGACAATTTAGATAAAATTTTGACCAAAGGCGCCACATCCTGATCCAATTCTTTATAAGGACAGGGAGACTCTTTCAGCTGTGATAAAAATGGGTTATGAACCCTTAAACCAGCGCACTCTGTATCAATAGTGCATAGGTTCTATTATAAAGTGAAATGGTACAAATACAAAAGAGAAGGTCATGGTGAGACCCAAACAAAGTCTAACATGAACAGAAAAGATAAAATAAAAATAATATGTATATACACAGTGGGGAAAATAATTAATTTGATCCCCTGCAGATTTTGTACGTTTGCCCACTTACAAAGAAATGAAGAGTCTCTAATTTTTATCATAGGTGTATTTTAAATGATAGAGACAAAATATTAACCAAAAATACAGAACACACATAAAAATCGAGTTGCAGTTGTAGCGAGTAAAATAAGAATTTGATCCCCAAGCAAAACATGACTGTTTGCCAACAAGGGTTTCTCCACCAAGTACTGAGGTAAGACTTTTCTTTTAGTTGGTGATGAGGTTTGCACGTTTCTCATGAGGGTTTTTGGTCCACTCTTTTACAAATTTTCTCTAAATCCTTAGGATTACTTGATAGTCGCTTGGCAACTAGATGTTTCAGCTCCCTCAATGCATTTTCTATAGGATTAAGGCCTGTGGAGACTGGCTAGGCCACTCCATGACCTTAATGTGCTTTTTCTTGAGCCACTCCTTTGTTGCCTTGGCAGTATGTTTTGTGTCATTGTCATGCTGGAAGACCCACCCTGAACCGATCTTCAGTGTTCTGGCTGAGGGAAGAAGATTCTCATCCAAGATTTTACAATACATGGCCCTGTCCATTGGCCCTTCAATGTGGCAAAATTGGTCTGTACTTTTAGCAGAGAAACAACCCCAAAGCATAATGTTTCCACCTCCGTGCTTCATTGTAGGAATGGTGTTCTTATGGTCATAGTCAGCATTTTTCTTCCTCCAAACATGGCGAGTCCCCCTCTCAGGAAAGCAAATGGTAGCCATGCCAATGAACATCTAAATGATTCTGAGAAAGATTGGGAGAAAGTGCTGTGGTCAGATGAGACCAAAATTGAGCTCTTTGGCATTAACTTGGCTCACCGTGTTTGGAGGAAGAAAAATGCTGACTATGACCACAAGAACACCATCCCTACAGTCAAGCATGGAGGTGGAAACATGATGCTTTGGGGCTGCTTCAGGTACAGGCCGACTTTGTTGCATTGAGGGCCCAATAAACCGGGCCATGTATTATAAAATCTTGGATGAAAACCATCTTCTCTCAGCCAGAACGCTGAAGATGGGTCATGAACACATCTTTCAGCATGACAATGAGTCAAAACATACCACCCAGGCAACAGAAGAAGCACATTAAGGTCATGGAGTGGCCTAGTCAGTCTCCAGATCTTAATACTATAGAAAATTTATGGAGGGAGCTGAAACTTCGAGATGCCAAGAAACCATAAGGATTTAGAGAAGATCTGTAAAGAAGAATGGACCAAAACCCCTACTGAGATGTGTGCAAACCTGGTCAAACTACAAGAAATGTCTTACCTCTGCTTGCCAACAAGCGTTTCTCCACCAAGTACGAGTGTCATGTTTTGCTTGGAGATCAAATACATATTTTGCTCACTGAACTGCAACTCAGTTTATAATATTTTGTAGTATTTGTGGATGAGGCTCTTTATCTTCTCAGATGGTAAAGCTGCCCATTCCTCCTGGCAAAAAACCTCCAGTTCCTGTAAATTCTTGGGCTGTCTTGCATGAACTGAACGTTTGAGATCGCCCCAGAGTAGCTCAATGATATTGAGGTCAGGAGACAGATGGCCACTGCAGAACCTTCACTTTATTCTGCTGTAGCCAATGACAGGTCGACTCTGCCTTGTGTTTTGGATCATTGTCATGTTGGAATGTCCAAGTACGTCCCATGTGCAGCTTCCTGGCTGATGAATGCAAATGTTCCTCCAGTATTTTTTGATAACATACTGCACTCATCTTGCCATCAATTTTGATCAAATTTCCTGTGCCTTTGTAGCTCACACATCCTCAAAACATCAGCGATCCATCTCCGTGTTGACAGTAGGAATGGTGTACCTTTTATCATAGGCCTTGTTAACTCCTCTCCAAATGTAGCGTTTATGGTTGTGGCCAAAAAGCTGAATTTCGGTCTTATAACTCCAAATGACTTTGTGCTAGAATATTTGAGGCTTGTGTCTGTGCTGTATGGCGTATTGTAAGCGGGGGTACTTTGTGGCATTTGCAAAGTAATGGCTTTCTTCTGTCGACTCGACCATGCAGCCCATCTATCGTCAAGTGTCTTCTTATTGTGCATCTTGAAACAGCCACAGCGCATGTTTTCAGAGAGTCCTGCATTTCACCTGAAGTTATTTGTGGGTTTTTCTTTGCATCCTGAACATTTTTCCTGGTAGTTGAGGCTGAAATTTTAGTTGGTTTACCCGACTGTGGTTTAGTTTCAACAGAACCCCTAATTTTCCACTTCTTGATTAGAGTTTGAACACTGCTGATTTGCATTCTAAATTCATTGGGTATCTTTTTATATCCCTTTCAGTTTAATACAGTTCAACTACCTTTTTCCGCAGATACTTTGACAATTCTTTTGCTTTCCCCATGACTCAGAATCCAGAAACATCAGTGCAGCACTAGATAAAAGATGCAAGGGTCTGTCAGGAGTCCAAAAGCTCATTGACCTTTTACACACACACACACACACACACACACACACACACAGACACACACACACCAATTACAAGCAAACAGATTACAGGTGAGCATGGTTACCTTTAATCGCCAAATCACCAGGGTATGTAAACTTTTCATCAGGGTCATTGGGATAGTGTCTGTTGCCATTATGATTTAAAAAGAGTAAACACACAGTTGATTGATAATAAATGGCTTTAGCCAAACACTAACCATGAGTGAAAGAAAAGTTTTTGTGTTATTCATATTCTCTGAAAAATGGCCAAGAAATCATAAATTCTGCCAGGGTATGTGAACTTATGAGTGTGTAAATCTCTCTCACACACACGCGCGCATACAATTCCGTGCTCCCAATATTAAAATAAACACATAGAGCAACCTAGTTTCGGGCCAAAAAACAATTATGTAAAGTTCATCCTACACACCTGACAGACATGACATCCATTACAGGTAGTCATGTAAGGCATGGGTAACAAATGCTGTGTCCTCCAATGGGAAGTGGCCCAGACCGATGTGCCAGCCAATAAAGGTTTATATGGCCAGGGGAAAATAGATCCTCTTAGTGCAGTTTAAAACTTTTGTTGCCATAAAAACAAGCATCAATTACAGTCCAGCAAGATGTAAAAAGACCATAAAAAACGAGCAGGCACGCTGATCGCGTTCTACTTCCGTTTCAGAGAGATGGCGGAAGTGACGGTTCAACCTGACGTGTTTCATCAGCAATGTCTGACGTCATCAGGGGTCATGAGTCTAGTCGGTTATTAAACATTGAATATATAAAAAATATATATTTTTCTTTAATAAAATATATAGTATATATTGCTGGTAATAGGCACATGGGCTATGTATGCATGTTTAAGCAAATATCAATAAAAATAAATACTTGATTTGAGAAAGAAGAGGTCCCATCACCTAAGGACATGAGTAAACAACTAAGGCTAGCTAGGAGAGGGAGGGGTTATATAGGGCAGGGCTCGACAAATCCCGGGCGCCAGGTCGCCATGGCGACTAGAAATGGGGCCCTGGCGACTTGGCTTGGAAGGGGGGGCCATCTGGTGGTGAGCCGTTGGTATTACACGTTATTACCACCAGATGTGAGCTGGCGCCATCTGGTGGTGGCCGTTGGTATTACAAGTTAAGCATTACAAGTTAAACAGCAATTCTAATGTCATTTTTCACTATTTTCACTGCCATCTTCTTCCCTCTAATTAGAACCCCCAAACATTATATATATTTTTTATCCTAACACCCTAGAGAATAAAATGGCAAACGTTGCAATACTTTCTGTCATGCCGTATTTGCGCAGCGGTCTTACAAGTGCACTTTTTTGGTGAAAAAATTACACTTTTTTTAATTAAAAAATAAGACAATAGTAAAGTTATCTCCATTTTTTTTTTTAATATTATGAAAGATAATGTTACGCCGAGTAAATTGATACCCAACATGTCACGCTTCAAAATTGCGTCCGCTCGTGGAATGCAGACAAACTTTTACCCTTTAAAATCTTCATAGGCGACGTTTAAAAAAAATCTACAGGTTGCATGTTTTGAGTTACAGAGGAGGTCTAGGGCTAGAATTATTGCTCTCGCTCTACCAATCGCGGCGATACCTCACGTGTGTGGTTTGAACACCGTTTACATATGGGGGCACTGGTCACGTATGTGTTCGCTTTCTGCGCGCAAGCTCGTCGGGACGGGGCGCGTTTTCTGGCTCCTAACTTTTTTACCTGGCTCCGAGATTCCAAGCAAATTTGTCAACCCCTGATATAGGGGATGTCCCTGCAGCTCTCTTATACCAGTGTCCAGTCACTTGAAGGTATCTACATTTAAACCATAGTTTAAGGCCAAAATCCGTGTCCTGCACCATACGACTGGAAAATGACTTCCTCCACGTTGTGCAAGTGACAACCAAGTTCACAAATTGGCAGTTTAAAATAAATACAAGTACATTTTAAAAAGATTAAGAACAGCAAGAAACCTCAGCATAGCATCGTACAGGCATCTGCAGTATATTGTATTGCTCCTTGCCAGAGTTCCCTTGTCAAGCATTTATCCAGTGAGGAGCCAAGAACACAGGGTTAAATTGCTGATTCAGCACAACATGAGTATTAGCATGCAAGCAGCAGCCTGTCCACAGCACGTTAATGTGGGATGAACAATTTGCCGTATAACTATTTTGTGTCAAGTGCCATCCATTTGAAATATGCAGATTAGTATCTCTCCCCACAAGCAATGTTTTATTTAACAGGCTGTCTCTACTTTGTTTTGTATGCGAGAGAAAGCGGAAGTCTACAATTCACTAGCTCCAATTTTATTTTAGAATTTATTTTAATTTTTCCCCCCCCGTAGGCTAATAGAAGGGGGGGTACTTTATACAAATGTGAAAAACGATTTCTGAATATTGGCATAACAGAAAGAGCATTGTTAAAGCTATGCAAACCTTAGTGCGCCCAGCTCACCGAGATGCTACCTGTTTTTATTGACCCAATGCAGATTTATGTTGCTGCGTGGAAAAATGATAAAATATTCAAAAGAACAACTACAATTTCCTTACATTGGATGTTTATCTTTCAAATAAAATATTTAGCTCAACCCATGAGGCAAACAATGAGATTCTTCAATGTTCATATTAACTTCAAAAGGAGAACTCCAATTTCTAAGTCATAATCTAGAGATGGTGTTATTGCCTTACTGTTGGAATGATGATGACTCTCTCCCTAGACAGCGGAAAAATAACTTCTAAAGAAGGCTGTCAGAGCAGTGCTTAATTGGCAGAATAAAAAGTGTCAATTTCAGCTGAAGTTGTTTTTTTTATTACAAGTGGAAAACCCATTCAGTATGGAAACCCGCTCAATATGAAAATTGATCTTTACACAATAAAAAATTAAAGCCAAATCATCTTTAATAAAGGCTATGCTACACAATGTTTCACAGATTGCGTACTTGAAAGCTCAGAACCAATACAATCAGTCATAAGGAAAGTTTTTGGCCCCTAGGTCGATCCATGAGTGTGATTAATCAGTCTCTCCAATAGGCCTTAGGGAATAAAAAAAAAAAAAAGAAAAGGCATAGACATATATAGTTGTACTCATCATAAAACCCACTTCTTGACGTCTATTGAGGGACACAGGAATTCAGAGACTGTTAGGCTGCATTCCCAACTACCAAAAAATCCTACACCGACAAAAAGAAAGAAAAAAAAAGTGGGTGAGAAAATCAATCTCTACTCTCAGCATGCCTCAATTTTAGGGAAAGCAGTACCAAGAGCACAATCAGACAGAGGGGTGGGGACCACCTTATTTTCTTTCTGGTGAGGGATGTAAAACTAGACAAATATTAATGTCTTGAAGGAGGCTACCATTAGCCCCAGACATAGAGAGTCAGGCAACTACTGGACTGAAAAGTCCAAGTCTGGGAGCAGAAAGAATATACTTTTTGCTAGGGAAGAAAAACTCTGGCTTGAGCTGAGTCTGGGATAAGACCCAGATGTTCCACGTGAATGAATCTGTTTTAGTTGGCTTCTGAGGATTCAGGACCCAGTCAAACTTTTGCAATGTCTGGAAAGCCCAGACTAAGTTGTCTGCCAGAGCACATGCCAAATATTCCCCAAGAAGACAACGTCCCACGATAGAGCTCTGAGGGCACAGCAGAGCTAGCACATAAGCTAAACGGCCACCAAGCCACCTTGGTGAATGTTTGAGGTGCATAAAGCAGGCAATGCCACAAGCTGGAAGTGCCAGTGATGCACAGCAAAGCAAGGAGTTGTGCTGGTAAAAAAAAAAAAAAAGAAAAAGCACCTGCAGGTACGCTTCCTTGATGTCCACAGAGACCAGAAAGTACCCTGATTGAGAGAGGCCAATACAGACCCTTATGGATTCCATGTAGAAATTCTACAGCCATTTTAGTTTGGGATTTGAACGGGTTGAAGTAGAACCCCTGGAACTATACCGTCACACTGAGCAATGACACAGTGAGCAATGACACACTGCTCCAGAAAACCTACTAGGGCAGCATGGATTTCGACTAACCTTTGAGAGGCACCCCCAGGCTGCAGATCTGAGAAACTGGGGGACTTTTTAAGTCCAATATTTGCAGGTGGGACTGGGAGCCAGACTAATGCCCCGTACACACGATCGGACCTTTGTCGGACGGAATTCCATCGGAGTAACAGAGAACATGTTCTCTATGCAAATTCTGATGGAATTCATCGGAATTTCCGATGGGGCATACACACGGTCGGACTTTGATGGAAAAAGTCTGTCTGACTCTTTCCATTGGAAATTCCCATCGTGTGTACGGGGCATTAGACTTGGCCTCAGAGGCTGAGGTCTGGGAGTAATGAAAGGAACTCTTCTTGGCCCCTGAGGAGAAGCAAGCCTTCCTAGATTCAGCCCTCTACTTGTGCTGAAAAATGCTTCAAGGAAGCCTCTACCCATAAGCCTAGGTTCTATAATGTAGCTAAATAACACTCGCTACTGAGAAAGTAACATTCCATTGGTCCGGCTAGTGAGGGAATGACTTCATAGTAAAATGGTGGTCTGTTATTACTCTTGTTGCTAAAGACTTGCTACCAGTGACAAGATTGCTTATGTAACAGCTGCTTCCAGGCCCAGTGTTAAAAAATCATCATCGTAGTAACAGCAACACAAGAGACAATTTCAGGCGTTAACACATAGGTAAAGACTCGGACAAATCATTTACACCCAAATGTTTTCGCCCGGAACAGAAGCAGCCAAAACTGCTGGATATCACCCAAATGTATGTGGCATGCATTACTAAAAGTTTCAGCTCCACACAGTGGGTATCAAGGATGGACATCCACCCTGCTTTTTAAATGTCATTTTCCAGTTATTTGTGTACTTCCTTCTTCGCCAGTATAATCCCAAACACAGAATAAGCCCAGAGAGGGCAGTAAGCTGTTCGGGCACAGTGTCAGCTGCAGTTTTGCTTCAAATTACTGCAGTAAGAGGGTTATCCTGGCATTAGAGAGAAGTTATGTTCCCTTCAACGTGGAAACAGGCTCTAGGCGACCAGGAATGCAGGAGAGAGCAGATTTCATGATTGTTATAAGCTGGCTGACATACATTTGTTTGCTCCCAAATAAACAGCCAAGTCAATCTGTGTGAAAATAAAGACAGGTTACTGGCCAAGCAGAAAAGATTCCCTAGGCCCAAATAACTTGTTCATACAAGTTTGTTCCACCAACCAGATCACAGAGCCTGTGTGTCAGAGTACCTTTACAACGAACACCGAAGTGATCTGCAGATCTAAAATTTCTGAAAGAACTCTAGTATCTGGGAAAATAGAAAAAATGATTTGGTTGTTGGAACAGTATTTCTTTCAGACACCAATAGCAATGGTCCACTGCCTTTCTGTAAGGTCCTAAAGCAGAACTCCATCTACAATAAATATCACACAGGGGTGGCACAGCATTTCATAATATCTAAAATCCAATAGGCAGGACATATATCCCTAGATGCACTGCCAAGTGGCCCAATAAAAACTGCAATGTTTAAATTTTGAGTAAATGAATTTGCCAATATGAAATTCCATAGGAAGATCCCTCTATAGAGAGGGGATTGCAGTATCACTACCTAAGGTGAACTATCGTAAAATGTATAAATACTAAAAGAAAAGTTAAATGGAAAAGCCACCCAACTTATTTTGTATGGAACCTTAAATTTAAAGCCAAAGTCTGCATTTTACATAAACTGATCCATGAAGACAAAAGGGACCCCAGTAGTTTAAACTAGCGAACCTCTCTGGAAATTAGTGTTGGGTGAACAGTATCATAGTTATCTTTTATACGTCATGCCCATAGTATAAACCAGAAAACCATTACACAAAAAAAAAAAAAAAAGAAGAAAACAAAATATATAAAACAATATCACACAAAACACCAATGAGTCACACCATTAGTTTTTAGACTAGTCTACTAGATGTTTATCAACCAGCTGCTGATGTAAGGTTAGTAAGGTATATGTTAAAAGGGACTGATCCTAAAGCAATGGGATGCCACCACACAGCACCACACAAGTGCATGTTTTACCAGAGGGGAGTGTGTGGGAGTAGACAGATTCTCAGCGGCATCTTCTTCAATAATTTCCTAAGCAACACAACAATGTGTACAGTGTGAAAAAGTTCCCCAGGAAATACAGTTCTGTGATGGGATGAGTCAAGAATTTATCAAAGAGCTCCCAATGTTAGGGTGGAACACGTTATAGAAACAGCACCTACACATTTACTATCGAACAACATATAGAGACACAACTATTGTAAACACAGAGCCGCATATGACCCTTTTTTGGTCCGCACCAGAATTGGATCACATGGGTGTTCACACCCATGCCATCTGATTCATGTTCGAACCAACAGTTTGCATTGCAATATGCAAACTGATTTGGGGGTGTCACTAACTTTATATTGACACACCCAGCAGTTTGCATAGTGCAGTGTGAACTGCCTTGCGAGTCAGGGGCGATGCGGGAGCCCGCAGTGTATTTGCATGGTTCCCGCATCGCACTAGTGTGAACAGAGTGCATATGTCACCCAAAACTTGCTTCTCATGTGGCCAGCAGACCGATATACCCATGTCACATGCAAACCAGGCTGTGTCAAGTAACTTGCAATGCCTGCTTGCCACCCTCTTATAATCCCCAATACACTATGCTTACAACATTGTGTTGAGATAGAGAGAGGAAAGCAAAATGCTAGTGTTACATTTATGCAGCATACACACAGCAACCTAAACGCAAGATTGCACCTGGAGCCTATGTGCAGATGCCAGCATAGTTTTGTTTGCACACAAGATCAGTACAGCAAAAAGTGTAAGCACCAAAAAGCATAGTATATTGTTTTTAAAGCAGAGTTTCGCCCAAAAGTGGAAGCTCTGCTTATCTTACACTTCCCCATTTGACACCTTTGGGAGGGGGGGGGGAGGGGGGAAAAGTACCAGTCTGACAGGTACCTGTCCCCACTTCTGTCGGACCTTGCCATAGCAAGCCAAGTCAAAAGTTCAGCCCCTGCCACCGGTCATGTGCAGTAGGGAATCTGCTGTGAAGCTGCAAGGCTTCACTGCCTGTTTCCCTTACAGGCTATGGTGGTGGCAGCACCTGAGAGAGACAATGGAAACATCGGCTGGGGTGCCAACATAGCTGGATTCCAGAACAGGCAAGTGTCCTTGTATTAAAAGTCAGTAGCTACAGTATGTGTAGCTGCTGACATTAAAATGTGTTCGGTAGGGGGGCTGGAGCGCTGCTTTAATGCTATAAGCCAGAAATGGCTAACCTTGGCAACCCAGATGTTTTGGGACTACATTTCCCATGATGCTCATGCACTCTGCAGCGTACTCGAGCATCATGGGAAATGTAATTCCAAAACATTTGGTTTTCCATCACGGCTACAAATGATATCAAACAATGCTTTGGGATGTTAGGAACAAATGCTTGAACAAAGCTTTGTTGCTTCACCCAGGTCATTTTTTTTTTTTAACTAAGGTTATTGCAAGGTAGTGTTAGAGCATGCAAATTGCACTGTTCTTTGTCACCCTGGTATTAAACCCACTTAAAAAAAAAAAAGAAAAAAAAGAAGACGACAGGTAGGGCTTTTATGACACAAGAGACAGTACTGGTCTGTCATCTGTAATGTACACTAAGCCACACATGTGGGATCAGTGAATGCACAGTACTGGATGGCACATTATGATAGGCAAGTCTACCATAATGTGCTAGCACATTATGGCATGAACCTACAGAGGGTATAATTAAAAAGAAATATGATTGCGCAGAGTTTACTACTGCTTTAAAGCCCTGAACTGAGCACTTCGTTCTTGTTTCCATGGGCTACAATTCCCCCCTACTTCTACTAGGTGCTGGCCTCAGAAAGTTCCAGGAGGAGAAACTTCAAAACCAAGTGGATGCTGAGGGGAGAAAACGTGAGTGGCAGTTACACAACAAACGTAACCTGCTCTACTAAATGGTTATATGTCCTCCTTTAGATGGCTTCCTCGCCAGTCTGCAAGAAATAGGTTAACATATATGGTGGAATCTGCACCAGATGCAAAAACAAACGCACAGTCAGTAGAAGAGAGATGAGCAAATATAAAGCATCTTTCTAATACTAAATACATCTAACCAGCCTTTCGGCACAAAGACAGTAAGAATAGTTAGTAACAGCACTCTGCCTATTACAACCAGACATGGGTAACGGCTTCTGGTTAGTTTCATGTGACCTTTCTAAGCGTCTACATACTTACTAGGCCATTGGTTTGATCTCTGGACAGACTGTGTTTTACAGGTGGGCGTGACATGGGATGTTGGGGGTGGCCAAAGTAATACTTTGGCAGGTAAACATGAGGTGCAAAGAACGGCTATGGAAAAGAAAAACAAAACATGCAGGAATAAAAAAACAAAAAGGACAAAACTTAAAGCATGGAATAAAAGAAAATGATAACAAATGAAGCTTAATGTGAAGAATAGATATCACTGAAAATGTGGAATTATAAAAACGTACATTTCTAAAAAAATTAAATCCATGTTATTTCAGGTCTTGGATTACAACATTGGGGTGTTTTTAAAAGTAACTTAAGTCAAAACTTTTTTTTTTTTTTTTCATTTTGCAAAGAGTAAGTGAGAGTTACCCCTTATAACCCCCCCCCCCCCCCCTTGTCAGTTTTGTTTTTGCCATCTGTGTGACATTGGGAGGATTTCCCTCCACTTCCTGTCCCATAGTTAAAAACAGGAAGCGAGGGAATCCCAGGGTGTCACCAGGTCAGCAGAACCAATGACCCCGTTGGAAGATTTCTCCTGTTAATGTTTTGATGTCAACTCAATATATTTGGGTTTTTATTTTACTTTTTATGATAATGGTCAACAGGACAAATAGAGAGGGCGAATCTCCCCAACAGAGTTCTAATCCCTCTCCTCTCTTTTTTTTCTTCATTTTCGAAAAAGGATTTGCGTTTTGTTACACTTTAAGGGCCAGATTCACAAAGAGATACGACGGTGTATCTACAGATACACCATCGTATCTCTGACTTACACTGGTCCTATCTATGCGCCTGATTCATAGAATCAGTTACGCATAGATAGGGCTTAGATCCGACAGTGTTACAATGTCGGATCTTATTTTCGATTTAAAAATGGCGCCGGGGGCGTTCCCGCTGATTTACCTTGAATAATATGTAAATCAGCGATACGCAAATTCACGAACGTGCACGGACCCGACGCAGTCATCTTACAACGTTTCCGTAGAGGTTTTCCCGTCGTATACTTACCCCTGCTTTTATCAGGCGCAGCCAATGTTAAGTATAGCCGGCGTTCCCGCGTCGAATTTGAATTTTCTAACGTCGTTTGCGTACGCCGATTCACAAACACGTGCGTCACAAGTCACGCTCACGTCGAAACCACTGACGTCCTAGTGACGTCAGTGGGAGCAATGCACGCCTGGAAATTCCCCGGACGGCACATGCGCATTTAAATCGGCGCGGGAACGTGCCCGATTTAAATAGTACACTCCCCCTAGCCGCGGAATTTGAATTCCGCCGGGGGATTTAGGATCCGCCGCCGCAAGTTTGGAGGTAAGTGGTTTGTGAATTAGCCACTTGCCTCTCAAACTTGCGGGAGCGGATCTTAAATCACGTAGATCGAGCGGATCTATAGATCCGCTGATCTACGTGAATCTGGCCCTAAGATTTTAAAGCGGTTTCCTACTTTAAACAGACGCTCCCTTGAGGAAACATGAAGGAATCTATTTTTTACATAGCATGTTTCTCTAGGGCCATATCAAATCTTAGATTTACAGTAGAGTATAGAATGGTCTTACAAACAAAAAAAAAACCATAAAAACATTCTAGACATGATGCATTTAATCTTTTAAACACTTTATTGCTGTGGGTTTTCAATACAATGTGGCAAGGGGCATAAAAAAATAAAATAAAAAATACTATGATCAAATTTATCGACAGAAGCAGTACCTTGCAGGTGTGCTGCAATTTTCATATAGATCAGTCTTCTCACAAGAAAAAGTACAGTGAAGGGCACACTTACCCTATTGTAAAAAGGATGCTGTGGACCAGTCATACCACTATAGTAGCTGCTGGGGGGCTGTGGGGAAACAACGCCACCAGGAAAGGGACCGTTAAATGAAGAGGAGGAGCAGACAGATGGTGGCTGGCTGAAAACAGAGGTTGCCCTGGGTGGAGCTTCCTGCAAGGGTAATGAAGGGTAGGGGAAACCTCCAATGTTCATCTGATCTCTGGCTGCACGCACATCTGAAACAGGAGCATCACACATCGACTTTAGTACAGTGCAAGCAGGGCACAGACTATGGCAGAGAAACAGTGAATGCCATCACCCATCATACACAAATGCCCAACATCAAACTTAAGCTGTCAAAGTGCAAAACACATTAAAAGAAGTGCAATTTTAAACAAAGTACAATAGAACTCTGTAAGCTCTTTCAGTGTGAATCGCAGTTAGTTCTTCCTGTGTAAATTCTTTCTGCTGGACCACAGAACTTCACCTTCCTGCCCCTCTCTACATACATAACTTTAAAAGCGGAAGTAAACCCATCACAATCTAAGTTTCAAAAAACAGTTACATTCCTGGCAAGTGCCAGGAATGTATGTTGGGGATCCGGGCCAACTGCCCCCCATCCCTGGGGTATACAAGTGGAGACTGAAGTCCCATCCACTACCACAGGAACTCTCTCTCCTGCTAGTTGAGAGCAGAGGCCTGTGGCGCTCTGTTGCCAGCTCTTCTGCTGGGGATTCCACACCATCTGCTCTGGCTAACTGTTGGGGAGGGAAAATGGCTGCTTCTCGGGGGGCACCGAGATGCCAATGCGCGAGCCTGGCGGCCCGCGATGTCCGCCAGGCACCCGTGATCGGCGGTTACATAGACAAGGACGTGGAACTGTGTGTGTAAACACACAGATCCACGTCCTGTCAGGGAGAGAGGAGAGCGATGCTGTGTCCCTTGTACATAGGGACACAGATCGGTCACCTCCCCCAGTCAGTCCCCTCCCCCTACAGTTAGAACACTCACTAGGCTACACATTTAACCCCTTCCTCGCCCCCTAGTGTTAACCCCTTCCCTGCCAGTCACATTTATACAGTAATTAGTGCATATTTATAGCATTGATAGCTGTATAAATGTGAATGGTGCCAAAAATGTGTCAAAAGTGTCCGATGTGTCCGCCATAATGTCGCAGTCCCAATAAAAATCGCAGATCGCCACCATTACTAGTAGAAAAAAAAATTCTGTCCCCTATTTTGTAGGCGCTATAACTTTTGGGCAAACCAGTCGCTTAAAGCGATTTTTTTTAACCAAAAATATGTAGAAGAATACGTATCGGCCTAAACGGAGGAAAAAAAAAATTGGGATATTTATTATAGCAACAAGTAAAAAATAGTGTTTTTTTTCAAAATTGTTGCTCTTTTGTTGTTAATAGCGCAAAAAATTAAAACCGCAGAGGTGATCAAATACCACCAAAAGAAAGCTCTATTTGTGGGAAAAAAGGATGTCAATTTTATTTGGGAGTCACGTGCGCAATTGTCAGTTAAAGCGACGCAGTGCCGGAAGCTGAAATTTCGCCTGGGCAGAAGGGGGGTATATGTGCCCAGTAAGCAAGTGGTTAATGTGGTTGTAAAGGCAGAAGGTGAAAAACCTTCTGCATGCAACTCCCCTAACCCCCCTAAATACATAGCCGAGACCGATCTTGATGCAGTGATGTGCATGAAGGCTCTTATGGACCCATAAAGTGGGGCTTGGGAGTGAGCATGCATAAGCAGCTTACTATGGGGGCACTCGGTGGAGGAGAAAAGGGGATGTGGAGCCCAAAAGGTCAGCAAGGGACCCCAGACAATGAACATTGGAGCTGCTCTGTGCAAAACCATTGCACAGAGCATGTATGACATGTTTATTTTAATAAAATTAAAAATAAAGCTTTACACTTTAAAGGACCAAGGCAGAATTCAACTCTCAACTTAAAAGTATAACTTTTTTTTGTAAATATTGAATACCCTATGTTGGATACATTGTGTACATCTGTATGTTCGTCCACGCTTCTCCCTAGCTATATACCCCTTTTCTTTGGTCTCCCTAATCGTCAGGTTAAGTTTGGGAACTGCCCAAGAAACACCCACCAAAACGCCTACTAAGTCAATCCCTTTCCATGTGCTTATGGGAAATTTAGTATTCCCTATGTGGGGAATAAGTTGAAAATGTGACCCAGGGCACAGAAACCTCCCATCAGCACTGGAGGATATGAAACAAGTGCACCATGACAACGCAATGATTTACGTCACTTACTTCTTGCAAAGTAAGTGTCCAATCACTAAAATCAATGCAGTAGGGTTTATTAGGGAAATAAGTTGGAAGCTGTGAGTAAGAGGAGAGATCAATCCTGGAGTTTGGCTTTATGCAGACACCCCTCTCTCCACCCTGACTTTGCAATACAGTATTATAAAAGATCAAACTACAAACACATTACAGTATTATGCTCAGCAACAAGAATGCAGCTTCTAACGCAATTGATAATGGCAGTTTACTGCAGGTTGGATTTCACAAGTTAAGTACCGTATTTATCGGCGTATACCGCGCACTTTTTTGCCCTGAAAATCAGGGCAAAATCGTGGGTGTGCGATATACGCCGATACCCGCTTTCCCGCGCCGAGTTTGAATACTGCGCCGGCATATACCGAGCGCAGTACACTCGTGTATAGTCGGGCAGGCTCGGCTCCTCGTGTATAGTCGGGCAGGCTCGGCTCCTCTCGCGCTCACGTCCTGAACGTACAAGACGTGAGCGCGAGAGTAGCCGAGCCTGCCCGACTATACACGAGTGTACTGCGCTCGGTATATGCCGGCGCAGTATTCAAACTCGGCGCGGGAAAGCGGGTATCGAGCGGGGAGGATGCCGCAGAAGGACGCCGGACCCGACGAAGAGGACACCCGAAGCCGCAGACGGACGCCAGACCCGACGAGGCAGCCGATGGACGCCGCACAAGACACCAAAACTAAGTACTATAATCTTTTTTCCACAGGAATGCGGGTCCACTTTAGGGGTGCGCGCTGTACGCCGGAGCGCGCAATACCCCGATAAATACGGTACTTTTGTAAATGAAAAATACAAAAACCTAAAGATCAGTTTCACAGAAAACAGCAGGCAGTTCGGCTAAACTGAATTATTTTCTGTAGTCGAGGTTACACTTACCTGCAATAATCTCCCTGAGTTTTGGATCCAAATTTACTGTACATGGCAAAAAGGTCTTGACATCTCGTGACACAAGAACAGGTGTCCTAGATGAAAGGAAAACTTCAAAATTTCTTATGTCAGCATCGATCTCCAGAAGTGGTTCCACATCTTTTGTTGTCGGGATATTTTTAGAAATTCTAAAAAGAGAAAAAGAAAATGTAAGGTATAGTACAACTGGTATAAAGAGAAGACTCTCCATAAGAAGATGTGACTTTAATGTACATTGTAGGCAGGCAAGTGAAGGCCTCACCCCTACAGAGTGTATAAAGCCCACCATGGCCACTGCTGATGGAAACCATGGTGGAGAGTACTGCTTAAGCTTACTGGGTCTTGTCCGCTACCGATGAACAGCAAGTGAAGCAAAATAATGAAGGCCAAAAATGACTTCTAGAGAGCACCCAAGTGCAATTATGTAGACCAAGGTTATTAGAAGACAAGAATGAAATATCATCAATGTCAAGAGAATTCCAGTGGAAGGCATATTTTCCCAACACAAACCTTACAAAGACGGGACTACACCAGACAGAGAAACCAAAATGCAGAATAAACCTATAGTCATTAATGACAAATTAAGTATGTTCCAACAAACTTGGAAGTATATTGCGAAACAGATACTTGAGTGATTATACGCTTATATAAAGATAATAATCCTTCAGCTTCTCAAACAGGGGCAAGGAAAAGGAAAGACCGATTAATTAACCCCTCCTTGTAAGAGTGAAGAACAGAACTGAGAAAACACTTTCATATCTTGAACAAGGTGAAGATGTCATTAAAAAATGTGACCAGGGGCTAGAGAGATTCTTTAACGCTTAGTTCTTTGAAGTCAACCAAAAGGTTAATCATTTCTTATTTTAATAGAGTCAGCATAAATATAGTTTATAGTGTACAGATTGAAAATAATGGAACTAATAGTTTCCAAAATCTGCAATATCAACATGTAAAACCAGAAACAATAGAAATGAAAAAAAAAAAAATACTCTGAGTTTATGAGCAATAAACTGTACTGTTTATGACTCAACCAGTAAATTCAACTTTAACTACCAAGCAATAACACATCTACCAAAGGGAGCAAAAATATATTGCTGAAAAAAAAATGTGCAAAGCAAGCAGTCCACTTGTGCTGATTCTACCCAATTCACATTGTTATTGCACCAGGGTCACTTAATATAGTTTGGGAAAAAAACAGCCTATTAAGAAGAAGCTTCAAAATGAGTGACAAAAAAAATTAAATTCTAGGACGTAGCAGATGTACTGGTAATTGCAATTCTGCAGTACAGAATGATTCATAGTAGACATAGATGTATTTATTTATATTAATTATAAAACATAGGTAAAAAAAAAAAAAAGTCAAGACCAACTTTAGCCAAAACTTTTTTAAATAAATGTAAATCCACATTACTAAAAATTATAATATACAGGTAAATACAATTTTTTATTTAAAAAAAAAATATTCTGTAGCTTTCATTAAAGTGAAATTAAACCTAAAGAAACACGAATAGGTAGGATTGTCACGACAGTCTCCTGTGTCAGTACCCCTTTTCCCTGCCCTCTGTGCATGCGCAGCTCAATGTACATTTTACAGCATGGCTTTGAGCAGTAACAACGTGACTCCTGTGCTCATGTTCGCAGATGACATCATCCTGGCCCATTCAGAGCCTGAAGAATTAGACCCCGGAAAAAAGACTGGGAGAAGCTTGAAAGTGCCAGTGACCGACTGGAAAACTGACAGTGCAGCGTTGGAGGGGATGGTTTCCCAGATAAGTCTGCCATAATGTTCTAATATGCGGTGGCTAAAAGCTCCCAATGACCAGTTTTCGAACTACATTTTTGCAAAAGTTTAACTCTGCTTTAAGAATGCCTGGTGAGTCTGTTATAAGAGTAGAGTACTTTAACACTTTCTGTTATAAGGTGACAATGCCCTGTCCCCGTCTCCCAACTGTACTCCTGCATTGCCACCCTGGCATGGCCCACTATTATCACCATCATGAAACCTGCCCTGAGAAATCCTATGCAGCCACTAATTGCATGAGGACAGAAGTAGCTACATGAAGATTGCAGGAGATCCTTGGCACCGAGATGCAACAACGGATGCATCAAATATTTATGTGCTTTAGATAATGAAATGTGATAAACCAAAGGGTCATCAACTGGCGGCCAGCAGCTGCTAAATTTCTGGTCCATCAGTGCCCGTGATTATTTCAAAGGCACCTGACCCGTGGACAAGTGGTTGTCTGTTTAAAAATGTGCAAAAGTGTCTGTGTTCTAGAATAAAAATTTGGCTATATACATCATTAAGAGCGCTGCTCGGGGCTCAGGTGACTCGCCGTCTCCCCTCCTGATGGATGTCATTCTGGGCCCGTTCGCTGCAATTGTCAGACGAGGAAAAGAGGCGGTGGATCAAGTGAGCGTTGCTTTTAATGAGGTATATAGCTGCGTTTTTATTATACAACACAGACACTTTTGCAGATTACATTTTAAAACAAAGTGAACAATAGGAATACAGTCCACAGCCACCTCTGTACCCCCCCACACACAGCCACCCCTGTACTCCCCCCCCCCCCCGTACACAGCCACCTCTGTACCCCCCCCCCATCCACAGCCACCCCTGTACTCCCCCCCCCCCCCCCCGTACACAGCTACCTTTGTACCCCCCCATCCACAGCAGCCACCTCTGTACTCCCACCTCATACAAAGTCACCTCTGTATCCCCTCGTACACAGCCACCTCTCTACTCTACCCCCCCCCCCCCAATAAGTATCTACCTCTGTATCATCCCCCATACACAGCCACCTCTGTATCCCCCCCTGTCTACAGCCACGACTGTGCCCCCCTCCATCTACAGCCACCTCTGTACCCCCACGTTACCCCCCATCTTTTATTAGCAGGAGAATGCGGCCCTCCAGGCATTCACATACATTGAATAGGGCCCTTAGGTGGAAAAAGGTTGCTGACCCCTGTGATAGATTCAATTTTTTTTACAAATAAATATCTGAAAAGTGTGGCGTACATTTGCATTTAGCCTCAGAGTCAATACTTTGTAGAACCACCTTTCACTGCAATTACAGCTGCAAGTCTTTTTTTGGGATGTCTGTACGAGCTTTGCACATCTACAGAGTGAAATTTTTGCAGATTATTCTTAGAAAAATAGCTCAAGCTCTGTCAGATTGGATGGAGAGCGTCTAAAAAGCAATTTTCAAGTCTTGCCACACAGATTCTCAATTAGATTTAGGTCTAGACTTTGACTGGGGCATTTTAACACATGAATATTCTTTGATCTAAACCATTTCTGTGTAGCTCTGGCTTCATGTTTAGGGTGTTTTCCTGTTGGAGGGTGAACCTCTGCCTCAGTCCCAAGTATTTTGCAGACTAATGCCGCGTACACACGACCATTTTTAATGGTCTAGAAAAAACAATGTTTTTTTTTCAACCGATTCTTGTTAAGCCTGCCTTGCCTACACACGATCGTGAAAAAAATGCTTGCGCAAAGTGCGGTGACGTACAACACGTACAACGACACTATAAAGGGGAAGTTCCATTCAGATGGCGCCGCCCTTGCGGCGGCTTTTGCGAATTTAGTTTTAGTAAAAGTTTGGTGAGAGACGATTCGCGCTTTTCAGTCTTCGTGCTTTTCAGTCTGTTACAGCGTGACGAATGTGCTATCTCCATTACGAACGCTAGTTTTACCAGAACGAGCGCTCCCGTCTCATAACTTGCTTCTGAGCATGCGTGCTTTTTTCACATCTTTAAAGCCTACACACGACCATTTTTTTTTACGACGTGAAAAACAACTGAAAAAAGAGAGCATGTTCTAAATTTTTAATGCCCATTTTTCACATCATTAAAAATGCTCTGGAGCCCACACCAAAAAAAAATTTCACATCATGAAAAACGGTCGTGTGTACGCGGCATAAGATTTTCTTCCAAGATTGCCCTGTATTTGGATCCATCCATCTTCCCATCAACTCTGACCAGCTTCCCTGTCCCTGCTGAAGAAAAGCATTCCCACAACATGATGCTGCCACCACAATGTTTCACGGTGGGGATGGTGTGTTCAGGGTGATGTGCAGTGTTCGTTTTCCACCACACAAAGTTTTGCTTTTAGACCCCTTTCACACTGGGGCGTTTTTGCGTTAAAGCGCCTGAAAGAATCTGCATCTGCAATCCCAATGTGAAAACCCGAGTGCTTTCACACTAAAGCGCCTGAAATGGTCTACGATTGCCACTACAATTCTGCAGGTACAAAGAGTACGAGTCCTGAAAGAAAGAAAATGTACTATTTTTTCCACACACCATGTGCTTCATTTTACTGAGATGTACAGGTAGAAGTTAGTGGAAAATAACCCGCCTCTATGTAATGTCATCAATTTCGGAAAGTGCACTGCTCTGTGGAGCTTCCAATTCTAAAGTGTAAAATAGGTGCCCAGGGCAATATTTGGATAAGGTAAGGAATCTGTCTTTCAATATACGTAATGAGATCACAGAGTAGCTTACACACTATTTGCCTGCCATCTGTGTGACTCACGTTCATGTTTCCTACAGCACTATTTAGAAGCAGAGACAGCAATGAGTGAAACCAACATCTCTAGCCAGGACCATAACCATTAGCAACCTCCTGAGAGTGTTTCCTTATATTGCCCACACAATCTCTTTAGCCGAAGTGGACTAATAGACAATATTTTCTGTTCTTCAGCAGTGCATACAATTCAGGAGAGATAAGACGTGAATGGTGGGAATGAAAACCTCAGCTGACAAGTCACATGAAGTGTATTAGCTTTCCTCTAATACCCATTCTGCTAAAACCTGTTAGTACAAAGCTTTTATTATATGTACAGTAGAGCCATTGTTTATGAGGGGAAACTGAACAGACTGGAAGAGACTGAGGTCTTAACAGTCCATAGAAATAAAATGCCATACAAAAGGAAAACATATACTTAATGTCATGATGGGATACATTTCATTGTAAACACTTTTTTCCACACCTATGATAACAGTAAGGTACTTTTACAATTTTAATCCAAGTCAAGTCACTGAAAGAGCAAAAGCACCCAAAAGTCAAACTTTAAATCGCAATCTTGGTAATGTAGCGATCCCATACTAAATAATCTTGCTCAATTGAGTAGCCTAGGCTTCCCCCTGATAAAGTGAAAGGTTTGACCTGCACTTCCCCTGAAGATGTTCCAATGGACTGCTAAAATGTTCCACAATGAAAACGGTAAGGGAGGTTCTAAAAGAATGAAGCCAGTGCTGAGCTTGTCAATTTGTGTACGAAACCAGACAACCCTTGTCGTTGGTTGTCGTGGGTCTGCGGGAGGGGAGCTTATCGGAATCCGGGAGCCCCCTTTAATAAGTTGGGCCCCCAGACGCCGGCCCCCCACCCTAGGTGAATGAGTACCCCTACCCTTTCACCTGGCGGAAAACAAATGTAAAAAACACCACAAGGTTTTTAAAGTAATTAGTCAGCTCCGGGGGGGTTCTGCCGGGGCCCCCCCTCTCTTCTTTAGCTTTTACGAGGGGGGGCCCTGCTTCTGCCGCAGGGCGCCCCCCTGCCCGAAAGCACCTACCTCCCCATGTTGAGGGCATGCAGCCTGGCACGGTTAAGGAGGGCGCTCGCTCGCCCCCACCCACTTTCCAGACCGGCCAGGCTGCTGCTCGGATATAGGACCTATATGGATTTTGGAGGACCCCCACGCCGTTTTTTCGGTGTACGGGGTTCCCCTTAAAATCCATAGCAGGCCCAAGGGCCTGATATGCTCCTGGAGGGGGAACCCATGCCTTTTTTTTATTTGAAATTTGGCGTGGAGGTCCCCCTCAAGATCCATACCAAATGCAGCTGACACAGTGCACTGCGGTTACCTGTGTTTATGTGCCGATAGCTGCGGGACTTCACAGCTGGATGCATTCAGTTCTATTTTTTCTATCAAATATAGTGAAACAGTGCAGCGCAAAATTATTAAAATAATACAAAATAGAAATGGTCCATATGTGAATAAGTGAAGGAGAAATCCTATTTTTTCTATCCGCACAAAACCGTGGATAACAAAACCGCAGGTAACCGTAGTGTGTGAAGGGTGTGCTTCTAGCTGCGGTAAAATCCGCAGCTAAAAGCACCATTCTATCCGTCCGTGTGAAAGGGGCCTAATGGTCTTTTTTCTTAGATGTGTGTAAATATGATCAAATTATGTAAATAATTATCAATGTAAAGATTATAAAATCTTGGTGTTTTATAGTTTGTAATTGTATATGTACAAGTGTTTTGCTTTATAGTTTGTAATTGTATATGTACAAGTGTTTTGCTTTAGAGCCGGTTCACACTGGGGCAGCACGACTTGCCGAGCGACTCAGCAAGGCGATCTGCCCACGACTTCAGAGGCGACTTGCAAAATGACTTCTGTATTGAAGTCAATGCAAGTCGCCCTGAAGTCGTCCCAAAATAGTACAGGAAACTTTTTCTAAGTCGGAGCGACTTGAGCCGCTCCTATTAGAACGGTTCCATTGTACAGAACGGAGCGCGACTTGTCAGGCGGCTAAGTCGCCTGACGAGTCGCGCCTGTGTGAACCGGCTCTTACTGTTTTGTTTTTTTAAATCCATCAATCACAGAATTATTAAAACAATTACATTTTTTTTGGAGCATATAAGGTGATTCATTTGAACTGAACTACAAATCAAGTACAACTGACAACACTGTAAAATTAGATATGCACAGTCATATGAAAAAATAAGCAGACCCCATGGAACGAGTTCACTTTAACATTTGAATTGAATACATACAATGCCTACAAAATAATGGGATATACAGTGGATATAAAAAGTCTACACACCCCTGTGTGATGTAAAAAAAAAAAAAAAAAAAAAAAAAAGACAAAAATAATTTCAGAACTTTCCACCTTTAATGTGACCTATAATCTTTTAGGGGGGGTTGTGTAAAATAAAAAAATTAAAAATAATGTGGTTGCATAAGTGTGCATGACTGGGGATGGAGCAGTGTTCAGAATGAAGCAATTACATTCAAACTCATGTTAAAATAGGAGTCATTGCACACCTGCCATCATTTAAAGTGCCTCTGAATAACCCCAAATATAGTTCAGCTGTTCTAGTAGGTCTTTCCTGACATTTTCTTATTCGCATCCTATAGCATAAACCATGATCCGCAAAGAGCTTCCAAAGCATCGGAGGGATCTCACTGTTAAAAGTTATCAGTCAGGAGAAAGGTACAAAAGAATTTCCAAGGCATTAGATATACCATGGAACACAGTGAAGACAGTCATCAAGTGGAGAAAATATGGCACAACAGTGACATTACCAAGAACTGGACGTCCCTACAAACTTGATAAAAAGACAAGACGAAAACTGGTCAGGGAGGCTGCCAAGAGGCCTACAGCAACATTAACTACCGGCTCCTGTACATTTACGTTGGCAGAATGGCACGGCTGGTTAAAGCAACGAATATTTACTTCACTTTGAAATTCCCCCCTGTGCGGACGCACGTGCCCCTGCCGCGAGCTCCTTAACCGTGCCTGTGGGACCCGTGGACTCGATGTCTGCCGTTGTCCCGTGATCGGGGCACAGAGCTGCAGAACGGGGAGAGGCAAGTTTAAACGAGCCTCTCCCCGTTCTGCCTATTGAAACTGTCACTGATCATCTGCTCCCTCTCATTGGGAGCAGTGATCAGTGACGTGTCACTTGTAGCCACGCCCCCTAAAAGTTAGAATCACTCCCTAGGACACACTTAAACACCTTCACTGCCAGTGTCATTTTCACAGTAATCATTGCATTTTCATAGCACTGATCGCTGTAAAAATGACAATGGTCCCAAAAATTTGTCAAAAGCGTCCGATATGTCCGCCATAAAGTCGCAGTCCCGGGAAAAAAAAAAAAAAAAAAAAAGCAGATCGCCGCCATTACTAGTAAAAAAAAAAAATGCCATAAAACTACCCCTATTTTTTAGATGCTATAAGTATTGCGCAAATCAATATACGCTTATTGCGTTTTTTTTTACCAAGATTATGTAGACTACATATCGGCCTGAACTGTAGGAAATTTTTTTTTTTTTTATAGCTCTATTTTTGTTTATAGCGCAAAAAAAAAAAAAAAAATACGCAGAGGCGATCAAATACCACCAAAAGAAAGCTCTATTTATGGGAAAAAAGGACATCAATTTTGCCACGTCGCACGACCACACAATTGTCAGTTAAAGTGACATCAGTTATATCTACTAAGACTATGATATACATAAGGAATAATTCCTTCCTGATTTTAATGTATTGTTAATATTTCAATGGAAAAAAAAAAGACTAAAGAATGATTAAAAAAAAAAAAAAAAAAAAAGTGACGCAGTGGCGAATTACAAAAAGTGCTCTGGTCTTTGACCAGCAAAATGGTCCGGGGCTAAAGTGGTTAAAATAGCTGCAGGAAGATCTGGCAAGTACTGGCTGTGTGGTACATGCGACAACAATATTCTGTATTCGTCATATGTCTGGACTATGGGGTAGAGTGGCAAGACGGAAGCCTTTTCTTAAGAACATCCACGCCCGGCTAAATTATGCAAAAACACATCTGAAGTTTCCCAAAAGCATGTGGGAAAATGTGTTATGGTCTGATGAAACCAAGGTTGAACTTTTTAGCCATAATTCCAAAAGATACGTTTGCCACAAAAACAACACTGCACATCACCAAAAGAACACCATACCCACCATGAAGCATGGTGGTGGCAGCATTATGCTTTGGGGCCATTTTTCTTTAGCTGGAACAGGGGCATTAGTCAATGTAGAGGGAATTATGAACAGTTCCAAATGCCAGTGAATATTGGCACAAAACCTTCAGGCTTCTCTAGAAAGCTGAAAATGAAGAGGAACTTCATCGTACAGCATGACAACGACCCAAAGTATACTTTCAAAATCAACAAAGGACTGGCTTCACCAGGAGACTTAAAGTTTTGGAATGGCCCAGCCAGACTCCAGACCTGAATCCGATTGGAAATTTGTGCGGTGATATGAAGAGGGCTGTGCACAGGAGATGCCCTCGCAATCTGACAGACTTGAACAGTAGGTAAATATTGTCAAGACTAGACGTGCTATACCCAAAAAGACTGAGTGCTGTAATAAAATCAAAAAGGTGCTTCAACAAAGTATTAGTTCAAGGATGTGCACACTTATGCAACCATATTTTAGTTTTTATTTTCTACTTCCCTCCACCAAAAAGCTTTCAGTTTTTTGCCCAACTAAGTTTTACAGTTTATAGGTCACATAAAAAAAAAAAGGTGGCAAAAACTCTGAAATAATTTATCTTTGTCTCATTTTTCTTCATGATGACAATGGCACTACATAGAATCTCACAAGCCAGCGGTCAACCCTACTCACATTTTTAGAGCCAGGATCTGGAAGATCATCAACATTGTTCGGATCCACCCGGCTGCCTGACAGCTGACTCCGCCTCTCAGAGCACAGGTGAGAATCAAAGCCACCTGTGCCAATCAACTCTTCTTCCTGGCATCTCACTGAGATCTGAAGAAGCAGAGCAGTGACTAGCAGTTACTGCTCTGAACAGACCAAGAACCAAGTAGTCAACTGTCACATGATCGCTCAGTGGTTTGTCTTAGAGCTGTGGGAAACCTGCAGCATACAGCGGAGTATGAATGGATATTTGAAAAAAATATATTATATAAAAATATATATATATCTCACTACCCCCGAAGGAGCTGCTGGTTTGTTCTGGGTGGCATGTTACCTCTATTCCTTCGCCATCCAGGGTACTTGATTAGAGCTGAAAAAGAGTTCAATGTCCACACGTTGCACTTCTTTTTCTATGCTTTATTTACCAAACGTGGTAAAAGAATAAAAAGTGGCTTGAAGAGGTGGAAGGGTAATAGGTAGTAGGTTCAGGTGTATAACTTTTGATCAGAAGCACTCCTGCTCCCAGCCATGCAGCCTTCATCACCACTCTAGCCAGAGTGGGTATTGTGCATCTGGATAGGCCTCTCTCACTAACCTAGCAGCCAGGGTGTCACACGGAACTTGGTAAAGTCTCTGCCACAGACCTTCCCAAAAGTGGAGATATATTTGGTTCAGAATCCTCTCAGCATAGGATTAAGCACCCGGATCTCTTCTTGAAATAGATTCTTGTGAACGGACAGGCGACCTTCACTTGGACTCTCAGTATTAGTGCGCTCTTCAATGAAGTTCAAGACCTCTCCTGAGCGTACCAGCCTTCTGCTCGGTGCTCTCCAGAATAGGTGCTTCATTAAGTGGCTTCCTCCCTCTAGGACGATCAACGAGGCGATCAACTCCCACTGACTGCCGAGGAAAAACCTCCAATACACCTTGAATCGACTGCTGCCACCCTTGGCCTGGGGTGGTACAAACACCCCAGACAACAATAAGGGTCACTCACAGTACAGCCACGGCTGGAACAGAAGCCCAAATTTGGCAAAACAATACAGTCATAGGTAATTAAATCTGACTACCCTCTAAATTTAAGGCAGCGCCAGCTATAAAAGTAGCAGGCCGCTACATATACATACATATATATATATATATATATATATATATATATATATATATATATATATATATATATATACACACACACACACACACACACACACACAATATTATATATACACATATATATATATATATATATATATATATATATATATATATATATACACACAGTGAGGGAAAATAAGTATTTGAACACCCTGCTATTTTGCAAGTTCTCCCACTTGGAAATCATGGAGGGGTCTGAAATTGTTATTGTAGGTGCATGTCCACTGTGAGAGACATAATCAAAAAAAAAATCCAGAAATCACAATGTATGATTTTTTTAACTATTTATTTGTATGATACAGCTGCAAATAAGTATTTGAACACCTGAGAAAATCAATGTTAATATTTGGTACAGTAGCCTTTGTTTGCAATTACAGAGGTCAAACGTTTCTTGTAGTTTTTCACCAGGTTTGCACACACTGGAGGAGGGATTTTGGCCCACTCCTCCACACAGATCTTCTCTAGATCAGTCAGGTTTCTGGGCTGTCGCTGAGAAACACAGAGTTTGAGCTCCCTCCAAAGATTCTCTATTGGGTTTAGGTCTGGAGACTGGCTAGGCCACGCCAGAACCTTGATATGCTTCTTACAGAGCCACTCCTTGGTTATCCTGGCGGTGTGCTTCGGGTCATTGTCATGTTGGAAGACCCAGCCTCGACCCATCTTCAAAGCTCTAACTGAGGGAAGGAGGTTGTTGCCCAAAATCTCGCAATACATGGCCCCGGTCATCCTCTCCTTAATACAGTGCAGTCGCCCTGTCCCATGTGCAGAAAAACACCCCCAAAGCATGATGCTACCACCCCCATGCTTCACAGTAGGGATGGTGTTCTTGGGATGGTACTCATCATTCTTCTTCCTCCAAACACGGTTAGTGGAATTATGACCAAAAAGTTCTATTTTGGTCTCATCTGACCACATGACTTTCTCCCATGACTCCTCTGGATCATCCAAATGGTCATTGGCAAACTTAAGACGGGCCTTGACATGTGCTGGTTTAAGCAGGGGAACCTTCCGTGCCATGCATGATTTCAAACCATGACGTCTTAGTGTATTACCAACAGTAACCTTGGAAACGGTGGTCCCAGCTCTTTTCAGGTCATTGACCAGCTCCTCCCGTGTAGTCCTGGGCTGATTTCTCACCTTTCTTAGGATCATTGAGACCCCACGAGGTGAGATTTTGCATGGAGCTCCAGTCCGAGGGAGATTGACAGTTATGTTTAGCTTCTTCCATTTTCTAATGATTGCTCCAACAGTGGACCTTTTTTCAGCAAGCTGCTTGGCAATTTCCCCGTAGCCCTTTCCAGCCTTGTGGAGGTGTACAATTTTGTCTCTAGTGTCTTTGGACAGCTCTTTGGTCTTGGCCATGTTAGTAGTTGGATTCTTACTGATTGTATGGGGTGGACAGGTGTCTTTATGCAGCTAATGACCTCAAACAGGTGCATCTAATTTAGGATAATAAATGGAGTGGAGGTGGACATTTTAAAGGCAGACTAACAGGTCTTTGAGGGTCAGAATTCTAGCTGATAGACAGGTGTTCAAATACTTATTTGCAGCTGTATCATACAAATAAATAGTTAAAAAATCATAAATTGTGATTTCTGGATTTTTTTTTTTGGATTATGTCTCTCAGTGGACATGCACCTACGATGACAATTTCAGACCCCTCCATGATTTCCAAGTGGGAGAACTTGTAAAATAGCAGGGTGTTCAAATACTTATTTTCCTCAATATATATATATATATATATATATATATATATATATATATATATATATATATATATATATATATATATATATATATATATACATATACATATACACACACACACACATACATACACATACACATATACATACATACATACATACATACACAAACCCATACATCTAAATTTAAAAAGGCAGGAGTGTGGCGTGTATTTGTATTCAGCCCCTGAGTCAATCATTTGTAGAACAACCTTTCGTTGGAATTACAGCTGCAGGTCATTTTGGGGAAGCTGCAAGTGTTTTTGGCTCTACCAGCTATGCACATCTAGGAAAGAGTAACATTTTTGCACATTCTTCTTTGCAAAATAACTCAAGCTCTGTTAGATTGGATGGCGAGCGTCTGAACAGCAATTTTCAAGTCTTGCTGCAGATTGGCAATTGGATTTAAGTCTGGACATTGACTGGGCCATTCTAACACATGAACATGCTTTGATCTATACCATTCCATTGTAGCTCTGGCTGTATGTTTAGGGTTGTTGTCCTGCTGGAAGGTGAACCCCCACCTCTGTCTCAAGTCTTTTGCAGACTAACAGGTTTTCTTCCAAGATTGCCTCATATTTGGCTCCATCCATCTTCCCATCAATGCTGAAGAAAAGCATCCCCACAATATGATGCTACCACCACCACATTTCACAGTGGGGTTGGGGTGTTCAGGGTGATGCACAGTGTTAGTTTTCTGCCACACAAAAAGTTTTGCTTTTAGGCCAAAAAGTAAATGTGTCTGATCTGACCAGAGCACCTTGTTCCACGTGTTTGCTGTGTCCCCCCATATGGCTTCTCACAAAACTGCAAACAGGACTTTCTTATGCCTTGCTTTCAACAGGCCACATTTGTGGAGTGCATGACCAATAGTTGTCCTGTGAACAGATTCTCCCAGCTGAGCAGTAGATCGCTGTAGCTCCTCCAGAGTCACCATGGGCCTCTTGGCTGTTTCTCTAACGCACTCCTTGCCAAGCCTGCCAGTTTAGGTGGACGGCCAAATCTTGGTAGGTTTTCAATTATGCCACAGCCTTTCTATTTTTGGCTGATGGATTGAACAGTGCTCCGTGAGATGTTCAAAGCTTGAGATATATTTTTTTTTTTTATAACCTAACCCTGCTTTAGACTACTTTCAAACTGGGGCCGCACCGTTGTTGCGGCACGTCTCAACCGCTAGCGGGGTGCTTTTAACCCCTGCTAGCGGCCAAAGAAATCACTGACCTGTCTGGTGTGTTCCTTGGCCTTCATGATGCCGTTTGTTCACCAAGGTCCTCCAATAAACCTCCGAGGGCTTCACAGAACAGCTGTATTTATATTGAGATTCAATTACAAACAGGTGCACTGTATTTACTAATTGGGTGACTTCTGAAGGCAATTGGTTCCACTAGGTTTTAGTCAGAGGTAAAAGGGGGCTGAATACAAATGCATGGCACGCTTTCGGCTATTTGTCCAACAATAAGTAAAAAATTAAAACCATTTATCATTTTCCTTCCACTAGACAATTATGTGCCACTTTGTGTTGTTCTATCACATAAAATATATTTACGGTTTTGGTTGTAACATGACAAAAAGTGCAAAATTTCAAAAGGGGTCTAAATACCTTTTCAAGGCACTGTATATTAGGAGAAGGGTCACCCAGCTATAAGCAACTGGCAGGAAGGGTTTTTTTCATCTATAGTTGATAGCAACCATCCAATGTTTATGGGAAAGCCCAAGTGTGCATTTAAGGAATAAAATTAAATGGCACAAAATTTGAAAAGCTTGCTCGATTATGCTCATAATACTTAGTGCCAGAACTGACTTGTATTTGGCAATGTCTTCCTCTTCCACTGCTGTAACGTAACCTCTCATTTGAACAGAACACTTACATTTTTTAAGGGAGCTACTGGCAAGGTTGAATCATCTCTGACTGATCTTAATGTCTACAGCCAGGTTTACCAAAGGGTACTGCTGGTGATATATGTAATTTGCCAGTAAAGCTGAACTCAAGGCAAACAGGCAAACACACAGGTAAGGATTTACATGCTGGCTCACTTAAAAGTGGAGATTTACAAAGCGCTGCCAGAGTGTATAGGCAGCCTGGTGACCAAACTTTACTCTGCTACAGATAAGCTATGGTCACTCTCCACTCATTGCTTTCCTTTTCATTGTATTTATAGTGCAGCAAACCTAATGGGAGCTTAGTGTTGACCCTACCCTTCCACAGTCTGAGTCCTCTGTGTAGAAGTTTACAAGGTTACTTGATAGTTATACCAGCAGTATTTAAAAATACTTAATGAATACTGTGCATAAGGGCATGCATTCATGAGTTTTCATATCTGCCCAGAAAGTCACCTTAAAAATTCCATGCAGACCGAAATGCAGACCGATATGAAAAATCACTATACGAACATAAGCAAAGAGTGACATTCTGGTAAAACCGGTCTAGTGTCATGACTGTCAAAAAAAAGGAATTTGAATATTTTGTCAATTTTAGAAACCCATAGCTGGCATATATAGGAAACTTTCATTTTAACAACAGTAAGGAATAAAATAGCTTGAAGCACATACATTTTTTCTAACAAAATTGCATTTTACTTTAAATTTATAACCATAGACAGACAGACAATGCTGAAATGTATCAGAAAGCAGAACTGGAATATATTAAGTGAAATATTTGCAGAGTGGGAATGCTTTTATAGATAATCAAAGACAGCAAGAAGAGGCCATGCCAGAGTCATTCATCCAAGCACAAGGAGATCAGAATCTGAAGCCACAAGGAAGAAAGGAGCAGACTGTGGACTCCATTCGAAGTTTCCACTATTGGCATCAGTGAATGGAGGACCAACACATTGACTTGTATAAACATTCAAGACAAAACAAAAAACAGAACAGCAAGCTCTGTGAAATCAATTCCATGTTCAGTGGAAGAGCACTAAAATTATTAATTCCTTGCAATAATGGCACACAGAGCTGTGGGGGCATGTTTCCAGAAGTGAGAACCTTACACAGCACACACAATGCACCTTGTAGCTTCTAGAAGAACAGGAAACAACCTTTTGGTTTTAAGAGGGGAAACTCCAGCTTATATCATTTTGAAAACAAATGTATTAAAACAAAAAAGATATAAGAACAATTGCACACCAGGGAGCCGTTCTCTGCAGTGGACATTCAAATATTTAAATAATCCTATCAATCTTTAAATGAGCTTTAAAACAAACTCTCACTAACCTCTGTAGCTGCAAGTACATTGGAACAATTAATCCTCAAAGTTCACAGGAGAAACACTTAAAGCAAAGTTCCATCCAAAATTGAAGCACTCCCCCCACCCCCCTTACATGCCACATTTGGCGTGTCATTTTTTTTTGGGGGGGGGGGGGGAGTGGGTGACTACTTTAGAGAGTGACTTCTTCCTGTCCCACTTCCACCTTCCACCTACAGGCCGCCTAGGCGACTCCTTCTCTCCCCTAGGCAGCCCCTCACCCCACAATCTTCTGGCACATGTTACAGGTTCCAGAAGATTGCCTGTCCACGTGGAGAGTGCAGTGCGACTCGCGCATGCGCAGTGCACGCATGGCCATAAGGCCTGCAAGCTGTCTTTTGCCGAGTGCCCACAGTTCCAATGGAGGCATTGAGGAGAGGCGAGGGAAAGGAGAGGGGTGCCGTGCAGCTGCATCACTGGACCGTGGAACAGGTAAGTGTCCGTTTATTAAAAGTCAGCAGCTAAACTTTTTGTAGCTGCCGATTTAAAAAAAAAGCTTGAAACTCTGCTTTAAAGAATTAGGCTAGGTTCACATCACGATTTTTACATCCGATAATCGGACCGTTAAATCGGATGGAATCGTATATGACAAAATCGTATGTAATCGTATGTCAAAATGTATTTTTCAAATCGGATTCATAAATCGCACAGCTAAATTTTCCATCCGATTTTCACTAAAAAAAAATCGGATCCTGATTTTAAATAATGTCTGGCAATGGCCATAAAGTTTTGGCTATTTGAATGTTTTTTGTTTTGTTTTGTACAATAAAGCTTGTTTCTAGCTCGTTCCAGTGTCTAGTGCGCATGCGTAATAAAAAATCGGGTACGATTTATCGGATAAAAAAAACGCACAGTCATCCGATTTATTACGATTTAGATTGACCACAATATAAAAAAAATCGGACACGATTTTAATACGATTTCAAATCAGGACCAAAAATCGTGGTCAAACACGATTTTTGATGCGATTTTAAATCGTATCAAATCTGATGCGGATCAAATCGGATGCACTTGGGGACCTACATTAATGAATGGAAGTGAATGGATACGTTTTGCCCTACAGATTTGTACGATTTCAAACCTAAGAATCGTGAGAACAAGTAGGATGATAAAATCGTGGTGTGAATGCACCCTTACTATATCCAGGACCCTGCATTCAATATATCTGGTATCCCACAGAACATGGAAATGCAATTGTTTTAGTACATATAAACAGCCAAGTACCTTTTCTCATTCGCAGTATATAGCAGTCTTGTGACTTCTATCCGTGTCTGGCCGAGCAATACCAGGCACTTTAGCCCCTTCCTGCCCATGTCAATTTTCAGCTTTCATCACTCTCACACTTTGAATGACAATTGCCCAGGCATGCAACACTGTACCCAAACTAAATTTGTATACATTTTCTTCCCACAAATAGAGCTTTCTTTTGGTGGTATTTGACCACCTCCGCGATTTTTTTGTGCTAGTCTTTTTTCTTAGTTTTTGTCATAAAATTTTGTTTTTCCCTTCACTGAAAGACACTAATGAGGCGGCACCGATATGTAGAATTGATGGGCACAGATAGGCAGCACCAATATGCAGCACTGATGGGCACCAATAGGCGGCACTGATGGGCACCGACAGGCGGCACTGATAAATTACTGACACGTGACACTGCTGGGCACGGATTGGCAGGCCATTGGCACATCTAAGGGGGCTGTGCTGATAATAAATGTGCCGATTATCAGCCTAGCCCCCCCCCCCCCCCGACAGGGAGAGCCACCGATCGGCTCTCCCTGTCAGCGCGAACTGAGGAATGCCGTTTACTGACACTTCCTGGTTCATGTGATGATCAGCTGTGATTGGTCACAGCTGATCACGTGGTAAGAAGCCTCTGACAGAGGCTCCTGATTATAATCGGAGAAGCGGCGTGTCAGAATGACACGCCGCGATCGCAGCGCTGCGTGTCCCCATGGGCAGGCGCCGGCATGTTATCCTGTTGGACGTCAGGATAACAGAATCACTTCCCAGCCATCAATCTGCTATAGGCTGGGCGTGAAGTGGTTAAAGATTGTAGGAGGAGTTTGCATTCTCCTCTGACTGTCCAATGCGGCTCCACGACCCCTGGCCCTCTGTCTAGACAGTGCAGATTGGGCATGTGCTAATCACATGCACAGTCTACAAAAAAAAAAAAAAAAAACTCTAGCAATACACACCAAACTAAGCATGTGCAGAGTAGCCTCATAGGGCACTGTTCTATCAGCAAATGGATTGGGGACAGTGGAAGGGAAGGATCAGAGAAGACAGGATCAAACAGCCTTTTTACAGAATGTGGAAGATTAACCTCTTAGGTTCCACAGTCAGTATACCAAGCATGCTTTACTGCATATAAAATAATGTTTTTACTGTTGTGGGTTTAGGAACACCAAGTCGTTCAAGGTGTTCTCTTTGTAGTTCATCTCAGACTTAGTTTAGCTCAGCCGCTGAGAGGACCACTTCAATATTTTTGTTATGAACTTTGAGATTGAATTGCTTCACATTTGTATAATCATGTATTGGTGCACCATTACTTCCAATTAATGAGTGAAATAAAAAAAAACTGCATGGTGAATCTAAAATCACAAAAATGTTATTTAATTCTGTAAATCCGTGATGTATAAATAAAGTGCTAGGTGCAATTTTCCAAAATGCATATACAGTATACAATGCATTGATTAATTCATTAGGTATTACATTTCACAGCATATACAATAAATGATGAATTCAAACCGTTTATGATCTTGATCTATGGTTCCGACTTCCCCACGTGCAATAAAGCAAATGAATTGTCATAGTGCAAAGTCAATATAACAAAAGTGCATGGTGTTCCACCGTGTTCCAAAAAACTAAAAAGCATGGCCACTTAGAAAATACAAAAATGCCACAAAACGAATATGTGTCCTCAATCAGGGACACAGCCAAGTACGGATGTCCCGATACCGATACTGGTATCGGTACCGATACAGAGCATTTCCCGAGTACTTGTACTCGGCTGAAATGCTCCGATGCTTCACCCGATACCTGGGCAGTCAGGTATTGGGTTGGTGGGGGGAGTTACAAGTCTTCTCCGTGCTGTCTTCTCCCCCATGCTGTCTTCTCCCTCTCTGTGCCGCTCTCCCCCGTGCTGTCTTGTCCCCCTCCACCCGCTCTCCCCCCTGCTGTCTTGTGCCCCTCCCCCCCCTGCTGTCTTGTCCCCCTCTGTGCCGCTCTCCCCCTGCTGTCTTGTCCCCCTCCATGCCGCTCTCCCCCGTGCTGTCTTGTCCCCCTCCGTGTCGCTCTCCCCCCGTGCGGTCTTGTCCCCTTGTTCTCTCTATTCATTTCAGCGGAGGCTGCAGAGAAAGGGACTAGGGAATCTGTGTCCTTAGTCCCTTTCTCTGTCTTAAAGGGGAGATGTCAGAGGTCTGTTAAGACCCCTGATATCTCACCAAAGCCCCCCCAACAGGGCTGATAAAAAAGAAAAAAATTGCAATAAATAAATTTATCCCATCTTTTCCCATCTCCAGTCTCTGGAGATGGGAAAAAGCTCAGAGTTTAGAAAAGGAAAATATTTCTGTATTTGATTCCTTTTGTATTTTTAACCACCTCAATACAGGTCACTTTCACCCATTTTCTACCCAGGCCAATTTTCATCTTTCAACGCTCTCACACTTTGAATGAGAAGTACTCAGTCATGCAACACTGTACCAAAACAAGATTTTTATATATTTTTTTTCACACAAATAGGGCTTTATTTTGGTGGTATTTAATCACCACTGGGGTTTTTATTTTTTGTGATACAAATGAAAAAAAAATGGTGGGGGGGGGGGGGGATTCTTTTTTCATTGTTTCTGTTTTTAAATTGTAATTAAAAAATACATACAAAAAAAAAAAATACAAGACAGCACGGGGGGAGAGCGACACGGAGAGGGACAAGACAGCACGGGGGGGGGGGGGGGGGAGAGCGGCACGGAGGGGGACAAGACAGCACGGAGGGGGAGCGGCACGGAGGGGGACAAGACAGCACGGAGGGGGAGCGGCACGGAGGGGGACAAAACAGCACCGGGGGAGAGCGGCACGAAGGGCCGTTGCTGTGTCCCTATGTAAAGGGACACAGATCGGTCTCCTCTCCATCTTGCCCCCACTCCATTCCCTATCTAGCCATCGTCCGATTCGGATCGGGTTTACTGAAGGCTCCGCCTACAAAAATGATCTTGCGCGGAATCCACCGTTAAGATCTCTTTTATCAGAGATCGGGAAAGAAGATCGAAATCCCTTATTTGCTGCCTTGATCCAGTCCAGGAGACCCCCAAGCACCATAGCCAGCATCAGGTGGTGGGCTGCTTTCTTTCTCCCCTAGAGACACAACTGGAAGTGAAGCAATTTCCCCAAATGAGAGGTATAACCTTCGGCAGATGTCAATGGAATAAGTTCCACAATTTGGAGATTTGAGGATAAAAAGGTGCCAGCACTTATCACTGTAAGCACTTTTTAAATCAGGACTGTATCATTTTAATGTCAATTTCCTGCAAAAGATGATGTATTAAACCTATTCTGGTGACCAGTGTCTCAAATTTTCTCTAGGCCACCCAAGCGGTATGTATAGTACCACTTTTAAATGGAATGGCTTTTGAAAAAAAAAAAAATTCAGTGACCATGCTGTCGCTTTAAACTTCTAATAAGCACGGCATCAACAACTCCCATATCCTCAAACTATGAAGAACTTATCCAGGCTAGCAATAGCAGTTGCCTGGCCACTTAAGTTGTGGCTATATCAAAAAATTGAGGGCAAGCATCCATTTGGCTGGAGAAGCACACATTTTGTATAATATACGGTTTCAGAGTTCAGTAAGAGATGGATTCCACATCACAAAAGAAACCCCGAAAAAAAAATAAAAAAAATAGAATTTACGATATGAAACTCTCAACACAACTAAGGAAACCTCTTAGGATTTCCACAGAATGGTGACAAACCCTCAACTGACAATACAAGAGCTATACAGCAGCGCTCTTCAGTGGCCACACTCAAGCTTGCCATGAAGTTTCTTACAAGGAGTTCTGGAAGGCATACAAGGAGGCTTGTTGTTGATTTATAATTTAGCATGAGAAACAGGAAGAGCGAGAATGCCATCATATGCCTGTGATGGAGAATTATAAAGAATTAATGTTTCATCTCAATATCAGCAACAAAGGCAAGCTATATTTTGATAAATAGAGCTATCTAGCCAAAAATGATTGCCACTCGATACATTTTTAACTGATACAAAGGGCACAGTGAAAGAGCTCAGCAGCTGTTGAAATGTTAAAGTCTATTAGGCTAGAGGGTCCTGAAAAGCGTTCTGTGCAGAAAACACCACAGATATTTCAGCCAGCTTGAGGGAAATAAGGCCCCTCTTAAGCAATGCACAAATTGGCAGGACATTTAAATTTTTAGATGGAGAAGAGAATGTAACCCTTATGAAGACAAAGTATGACCCACAAGTGTGTTTTCTGCAGTGTTAACATTTACGGACATTGGAGGGACGTACATGAATATTAGAAAGGCTTCTCTTCATTAATTGGAAAAGTACTCAGAGGCTTTAACTACTTTCCTGCCGTACCTGGAGAACCCTTCTTGTGTGGGCCGTTAGTAGCTTAGCATATTAAGCACGAAAAATGTAAAAAAACAATGAGTTTACCAGCAGCAACCAGATTTACAGTAGTTTGAAATTTAACTTCAGCAAAAAGTATTTTTTTAGCTTTGTATATACAGGGCAGGGTTAGAGTGCATGCCAAGGTTCTACCGATATACGTTTCCCCATTTAAGGCTATTTACCCTTTTCCTTTCCCATGACAAGACAGAAAGTAATAAATAAGAAGGTCCCTTCCAACCCCTGGGGCATGGACAAGAGGAAACAAACCGGAAGTGAAGTCTTTACTGTGTCCTGCCGTAACCGAGTTAGTCCAAGCTGCGGCACAGAGTTTTTGCACAGAGATGATCATTCAGCTGTATATGTTTAGTTGGGATCATCTTCCACACTGTAAGTAGGATTTTAAATAAGTCATTTAGTTTTTAGACACTTCACTATTGAAGAAAGTTTTTATACATTTTATATACCAGGACCATTTCGCCCGGGAGTGGAGGAAAGGGCCATTGTAGATCTGAAAGTACCCTATAACATCTATCTCTAAAAATCGTTTTATGCCTGAGCGGCATTAACTTGGGGTGAGCGTTTCATTCATCCGGAGTGATGAAGCACATTTGAGAGGTGGCATTTTGTTGGATTAACAATTTACAGTCTGTAAATAGGTTGAACACATGTTTATTTGGACTTTATAATGACACTTGCCGATTCACATTTTAATCACGGGACTCGCTGGTAATTTTTAAAGTTATTTATTTCACAGCACTGCATTTATTCTTTGTAGAGTGAGTTTCTTTGAGAAAATGTTTTGGGGGGATATGCGAATACAGCAGCAGTGAATTTAATTGAATCTATTGAGGTATTAGATATAAACATAAGATTTATTAAGAGTTTCAACTATTCATTCATGTTTACAAATTTTACCTTTCAGCACAGAGGTGGGGAATATTGAAAATAATTTATAATTATTTTTTTTTTTTAAAACACGAGGCTTTAATCCTAATTAAAAGTGATTTTGTAACCGTGCTGTTACATCTTTTTCTGGTTTATTCAACAAGAGATTGGATTAGAAGCATCAAGTTGTATAACTCGTTTAAAGTGCTCAACGACCCACTGATGCCACTCTTCTGAAAAAACACTGCTGCTAGGTGAAATGCTAACCACTTTGACACTGTTAATTAAACTCTACTGTTAAAAGTAAATTATATATTTACACACACACACACACACACACACACACACACACAAAAGTGATTTCCCCCCCCCCCCCCTTAAATGTTCATGTGAGGAAATGACACTTTGCTACAATGTAAAGTAGTGAGTGTACAGCTTGTATAACGGTGTACATTTTTTGTCCCCTCAAAATAACAGCACCATTGATGTCTAAACCGCTGGCAACAAGAGCAAGTACACCCAAAGTGAAAATGTCCAAATTGGGCCCAAAGTGTCAATATTTTGTGTGGCCATCATTTTCCAGCACCGCCTTAACCCTCTTGAGCATGGAGTTCCACAGAGCTTCACAGGTTGCCACTGGAGTCCCTCTTCCACTCCTCCATGACAACATCAATGAGCTGGTGAATGTTGGAGACTTTGCGCTTCTCCACTTTCCATTTAAGGATCCCCCACAGATGCACAATAGGGTTTAAGTCTGGAGACATGCTTGGCCAGTCCATCACCTTTACCCTCAGCTTCTTTAGCAAAGCAGTGGTCGTCTTGTAGGTGTTAGGTGGTTGTTACCATGTTGGAATACTGCCCCATGGCCCAGTCTCCAAAGGGAAGGGGATCATGCTTTGCTTCAGTATGTCATCCATGGTTCCCTCAATGAAAAAAAAGTCTAAAACATCCACTAACTGACTGAGTTTTGGCAGGCTGGCAAGTAGATCAAGCCTTTTTTTGTTATACAAACCCATACATATTGTGCATGAAAACCTTGGGCACCATGTGGGCCAGCTACCGTAGCAATTGATGAGGTTTGCCCCTCTCCATCAGCACTGGGGTCATGCTAGCTGTGTTAGGGACAGAAAATTAGTAGAAAAATGCTGACATACTAGTCAATATCAGTGTGTAAAAAAACAGGGCACAAAAAAAAAAACATAATTTTGGGTGTCCCATGTGCGTGGATGCTGCTGTGTTATGTCAAAGATTAGCTTAATTTTCTACTTTTAGAATGGGCTTCCCTGGTATAGAAACATTGCAATAGCTGGTATGAGTTGGCTCACCTAAGACGTATAAGAAGACACCCAGGCAGACAGGTAATTGATGCACAAGGTCAGAACCGTATCCCTATGCTGGGGCCCCCACCTAAATTAACAGGTGTGGTTCCTTAACGTCATGCATAGACTGAAAATGCATCCTTTTTATCCCACTGTCTCTGGAAGAGCCCATGTATCCCCATAGACATATTGCAATGTGAACTGTGTGTGGTGGTGTACGAGGTGTGCTGCCGGCAGGTATCAGTTGTTCGACAACGTCATTTAAACGTTTGAACTAGTGGTAGTTTTTTTTGCATCAATTCATTTAATCATTTTAAATAAAAGTCCAGAGTGTTCCTTAACCTCTTCCCCGCCCAGCCTATAGCAGAATGACGGTCGGGTGGTGGTTTAGTTATCCTGACTGGGCATCATATGACGTCCAGCAGGATAAAAGCTGCCATTGTGGTGTTCATGGTGCAGCTTGTCAGTCTGACACACCGCTACACCAATTTCGGGAAAGAGCCTCTGACGGAGTTGTCCAATCATGGCTGATCACAATGTAAACAGGAAGAGCCGCTGGCTCTTCCTGTTTACATTCCTGACAGACACGAGTAGAGGAGAGCCGATCAGCTTCTCTTTTAACAGGGGGTCTGTGCAGATGCCTATCAGTGCCACATATCAGTGCCACCCATAAGTACCCATAAGTGCAGGCTTTCTGTGCGCATCAGCACTGCCCAACAATGCCCAGTGCCACCCATCGGTGCCACATTATCAGTGCCCATCAGTGAAGGAGAAAACGTATTTACAACATTTTAGAACAGAAACAAAAAGGGGGAAAAAAAAAGTAATTTAAAACATTTCTGTCTTTTTTTTATATGTTTAGCAAAAAAAAATAAACCGCAGGAGGTGATCAAATACCAACAAAAGAAAGCTCTATTTGTGGGAACAAAATGATAACGTGGGTAACTATTTGTGGGAACGACAATGCTAAAGGCTGAAAATTGCCTTGGGCAGGAAGGGGGTGTAAGTGCCTGGTATTGAAGTGGTTAATAAGGTTTTTCTTGGTGATCGTCAATCCCCATTTTTTCAGTTTGGCTCATCTACGAGCACACTTTTCCCAATGCTTTTTTTACTCCAGAGATACGCCTATCCTGCAGCTTCCCATACACATGGGAATGCCCAAAAGCGACAGAATAAGGAAACAGGTTTTTTTATCTATTGGAAACCTTGAGAGGTGAGCAGAATAGTAGATACAAAGAAAAACGTCAAACTGTTTTTAGAGTAAACAAAACTCTGAACCTAGAACATATGCTCGATAAAATATCCATCTGCTCCTTTCTACCAGCCAAATGGTAATGAAAAAGTCCTAGGTATTTGGACCATTGCTTATGACCACTCAACAAACACACCAGTTAAAACAAAATAATCAAAAAAGGTGAGCAAGAGACACAAAAAAGTATAAAATTAGAAACATTTGCATGCAAGTACGTGTATTTTTCAATCCGCATGTTAATTTATAATGCAAAAAAAGGACCTTTTCTTAATTTTGTATGACCAACATGGTTTCAAGTGTGCAAATTTGTGCTGTGTTCAAAACATACTATACCTAAACTGGATTTGCATCTTAAAACAAAAATGTAAATGGCGAGGAAAAGTGTGTGCCCAGTTTTAAATTGAAATTTAAAGCGGATGTGCCATGGGAACAAAATATTAAAAGTCAGCAGCTACAAATACTGCAGCTGCTGACTTTTAATATTAGGACACTTACCTGTCCTGGAGTCCAGCGCCGATCGCAGCAGAGCACGAGCGATCGCTCGTCACTCTGCTGCTCCCCCCGCCATCCACGCTCAGGGAACCAGGAAGTGAAGCGCTGCGGCTTCACTGCCCGGTTCCCTACGGCGCATGCGCGAGTCGCGCTGCGCCCGCCGATTGGCTCACACGCTGTGTGCTGGGAGCCGAGTGTTCCCAGCACACAACGGGCGACAGACGGGATGTGACGGAATGCCCGTCTTTCGCCCGTATCGTGTGGCCGGAAGTGGGTGCAAATACCTGTCTTTAGACAGGTGTCTGCACCCCCCTCCCCCCTGAAAGGTGTCAAATGTGACACCGGAGGGGGGGAGGGTTCCGATCAGCGGGACTCCACTTTAGGGTGGAGGACCGCTTTAAGGCCGATATGTAAATTGTGCTCATTTTATTTATTATCTGTCCACTTAGAAACTATTCTTTGGCAAGAACAACCTGCTGTCCTTCAAGCTAAGCAGTGGCTAGTGATCTGGTCACTTTGACACGGTTAAATATCCTCCATGCCGGGGGTCTCCAACCAAACCAACCTAATTGCAGCCTGGACAAAAAGGTGCGGCGGCTGGTGAGCAGAGATGACATCTCTTACCGCCTGTCCCTCTTCTCTGCCCTCACAGCCGGGCGCCGAACGTACAATTTCAGAGGTGGAGTGGGCAAGCAGAGAAATTACATTTCTCACGGCCTGTTCCGCTCTCACTCTAGGATAGGAAGGAACCCACAATTGGACCTAGGCCTGCCTCTGCGCTTAATGGATCAATACACAGGTCTGTGCTTACACCAATGTGGTGACAATCTGCATCTGAAGGCAGGTGATGTGGCAAGTGACGAGCTGCATCTGAAGGCAGACAACGTGGCAAACAACGAACTGCATCGGGTGGCAGGCGACACGCTCATGGCTCCCACCGATTCTAAATAATGGTAAACCATTTCATTTTTAATTACAACATAATAAGAAATAATGCACTTTACTCATCCTGACACCATATCAACCATGGTGTCACGATGATTAAAGCACGAACACCAGCCATTGCCTCAACAAATTGGCCACGAAAAAAACGTTCGGTACCTTATAAAATACTTTTCTGGGAATTTTCCAAGGGTCCAGCACCTGAGAGAAAGCTCTTCCCACCCTAGTACACATCACCCACCATTATAAAAAAGCGACACATACCTCTGTGCCTCAGTATTATAAAAGTACAGACGGAACAGGTAAAAATTTGTAGCATGAAGGCATACAACAATTTCCAAATACCAATCCCATGAAAAACGTAGGGTGCAGACCTGGAAGATCGCCAGAAAATTAGTTACCAGGTAACTAATTTTTTCTTCTCAAGTCATCTTCCAGAGCAGCATCTGAGAGAATTGACAAGGATACTTGCTTAAAAGGTGCCCACAGCACGAAAGACCATTTTACCAAAGATTGGCCCTAGCTGGACAGGAGGTCTATCCTGTAGTGCCTCACGCAGATCTGGTCAGGTATTGCTCCCCATTTTCTGCATATCAAGCCGCCCAAGCTCTGGTGGAATGGGCTGTGACCCTTTTAGGAAGTACTAGGTTTTGAAACCGATAGGCATGCGCTATGGCTTCTTGAAACGATCTAGACATGGTACTTTTAGAGACCTTGAGGCCTTTGTTCAGTCATGAAAAAAAATAAAAAATAAATCGCTGTTTTTATCCAGTCTTTTGTCTTCTCCAAGTAGGTTATGAGGCATCTCCTAAAATCCAGCTCATAATTAAGTTTCTTTGGTTGCTGGTAGCATTTCCACAGAATGAAGGTATGACAACTTGTGATCTGTGAAAGGTGCAAAAACTTCTGTGTTTGCACCCATCAGCTCATTAATGCTCCCTAATGGGATATATATATATATATATATATATATATATATATATATCTCATCTCCCTCTTCCGTCTGTATCATTGTTTCACTCAACTAATTGTTCAAAACATGTTGGAGGCTAACCACCAATGCCAAATGTTCAGAAATGTTTTAGAACTCCTCTTATGTTTATATGTCAATTTCTCATGTCTTAAGATTTTGATCAATCGCCCTAACCCATTGATCTATCTTTGGCGGGTGTTTTGATATTCATTTTTGTAATATAATTTTACGAAACCATATACATAGTTCTCAACCACAACAAATGTATTTCTGCTGGCAGGATGCCTTTCAGTATGATCCTTAGCAATGCCATTTTTGGATCTAAATAAATCTGCGTAAAGCATACCAGATTTAGAATATCAAATACACCAACCCAGTAGTGATGCAGTTTAGGACATCGCCACAGCATATGTATAAAAATGTACCTGTATCAGTAATGCACCTTGGACAGTTTGGTGAATCCATTTTACCCCAAGAGTATAGCTACTACCTTAACTTACCTTATTTTGGAGGATTTCTGCGCCCATGTCTTGTGCTGATTGGTCCAAGTGCATGCCCCACCACCATGCATTAGTGGTTATCTTGATTATGTTGGTTTGCGTCTTCAGACATCCCTCCTGTATGTTTCAGTGTTCAGCCAGCATTGCATAGAATATATTAGACCTGTTGTGGAATATGGGCTGAGTTTTCAAGCGTCTTTTGTTGTCCATCTTATTAGGAGAGCAGGAAGTTCTGCAGGGGTCTTGTATGAAGTTGGGCCCATGTTACTGCCAGAATAGATGAGGTCATGAGGCCCAATAACCCCATTAGGTTTCTGACTGTTGTCGTCAGGTAGAGGGAGGTTCTCTCTTCCATTAAAGGGGTTGTAAAAGGAAAAAGAAAAAATGTTTTCATAATAAGCATCCTTTACCTGCAGACATTCCTCTTTTCACTTCCTCATTGTTCGTTTTTGCTCAGAAGTTGCTCTATTTCTTCTCTGTTCACTTCCTGCTTGTCCGATTGTTACTCAACACTGTGAAGGGAGGCTTTACTGCGGTGGTCAGTGATGTGCTCACCCCCTCCTGGGAACTACATCTGTGCGGCAGGACGCTCTCTCCGTGTTAGAGACTTCAAGGAGGTGTGAATTACTGGGCGTGCCGCAATGCATTCTGGGAAATGTAGTTCTTACGTGAATGAGCGCCGCAAGCCAGAAAGTGAATGAGAGAACTAAACTAGAATGCCGGAGGTGATATAGATGAAGGAATTTAATAGGTATTTACTCGTTTTTTAACAGAATCATTACACTATTCTGTCTGTCTACCTTGCAGACATTAATTTTAGGCAACATTTTTTTTTCCTTTACAACTCCTTTAACTTCTGCCCTTTCTCCTTTGTAAGAAGAGTTTTATCTGTTTGGAGTCTATTATGTAATCCAAGAAGGTCACCATTTGAGTCATTGTTGAGTGCAATTTTTTTTCTTAATTCGCTAGCCACCCAAGATTTGTGAGGTATTGGATGGCTATCTGCAGGTTGTATTCCAAAGTTTCCTTCGACTCGAATAAGAAAAGGAGGTGATTTAGGCAAGTTATAACACATATTCCCCTTAGTCTTAACCCTTTCAAAGCTTTCACCAATATTTTTGTAAATATCCTTAGTGCTGAGTGACCAAATGATAGGGCGGTATATTGCAGATTTACAGTGCCCATTGGACCTGTGTCTGATAAGGACATGTAAATAGGCATCCTTAAAGGGGTTGTAAAGGTTTGTCATTGTTGGTTCACTTGCCTTTTCCTTTGATTTCCCTTCTAAATGCTTTTTTTCTTTGTTTGAATTTCTCACTTCCTGTTTGTCCTCAGTAAGCTTTCCACCATCATCTGAGCGGTGGAAAGTCATTTAGAACAGCTTACTGAACACCTTACTGATGAGAAACAGGAAGTAAGAAATTCAAACAAAGAAAAAAAACATTTAGAAGGGTAATTGAAGGAAAAGGTAAGTGAACCAACAATGCACTAGCTTAAAGCAACATATTTAGAAAAAAAAAAAAAGAACCTTTACAACCCCTTTAAGATCTAATGCTGTCATACATGCTCTTGGTTGTAGCATGTCCCTGATAGAATGTATTGATCCCATCTAGAATTTCTTGTATCTTCTGATCTTGTTTAAAGGTTTGAGATTTAGAACAGGTGAGAATTTTCCTGAAGGCTTTCTCTTTGAAAAATGTGACACTAGAACCCTTCACCTCTCCTCTATGGGTGGGGAAACAAATGAAATGAACTTTTGTGCTAGAATATCTTCCAATAATGTCATGTCTTCTGCCTTTTCCTTGTCGGTCTTGTCTGGGGATGAGTAATGAAAGGTTTCCTAGTGGGAGTACTGGAAAATTCTATTTTGTGTCGTCCTTGAATAATATTCAGGATAAACTTGTTTTCTATAATTTTTTCCCCCATCGCGCCAAGTAAGCTGCCAGTCTTCTTCCCCCTACTGGCAACGAGTCATTGGCTTGAGGTGGCAGTAAGGTTTTTGAGAAAATAAATCCCTCTTTACCTTTCTTTTTGGTGAAAGACCACCTCTTTTTTTTTTAAGGTTGCCACTGAGGGCAAAAAAGTACTTTTGTTTCTTCTTGGGTTAAAGGGAACCCCTTTTTTCAACCCGCTGACCAGTCTAGTACAGACTTATATTCTGGTCAAAAAGAAAATTCCCTGAGAACGTGATTTCACATAGCTTGGCTTTGAAAGTGATGTCTCCTGCCCAAGATTTGAGTCACAGTGCCCTTCTGGACAAGTTTATGAGGGCTATTGAACATGCAGTGATCTTCATAGCTTTTTCTGAGTCCGCAAGGAACACACCTGCCTCGTTCAAGCCTCCAGATGAGTCTGCAACTGGTTCAACCAGAGGATGAGCATGGTTTGAAGTTAGCCAACCCGGTTTTCCAGACAATTTTTAGTTATGCCTCTGGCTTCATCTATTGGATCTCTGTGTGCCCGTATCTTTCAAAAAGATATGTTGATCTTTGATATTTTGGACAGGGAGCCATCTATTTGAAAACATTTTACCCAGGGATCCATGTCTTCTGACAAAAATTGGAATCTGCATTTTACCGAGCTTGGGGTAAATGTGTGCCGGGTCTGCCCACTCATTCTTTAGGACATCTTTTAAAGATTGATGGGCTGAAAACTTACATTTTGTCATGTAAAGATGGCTCAGTATGCTTCCTCGATACCCAATTGAGATGTGAATGTCCTTACCATATCCCGGGGAGAATGTACTACAGGTTGAAGGGCACAGAACTGTATTCTCTACCCTCATGTAGATTTTCATATGATGCTACCAAGTGGTTTTACCATATATCTGCATGCATGTTAACTGAGATGTCTCTTTTCTGTTGAAGTACTGGAAGCATGTTTTAATCAGGTTTATTTTAGCTAACAGAATGAGTACAATAAGACCGTGTTTGTATGTTCTTTATGATAACATCTGTTAAGCACCTCCCTAGATTATTTATTGTTAAAAGCTAGCCATTGTGTCCATTTTCTGTACTTGCCCCACACACATGCAAGATCTGCAGGCGTCAGTAAATTTGGTCCTTGCATGCTGCTATATGTATGCTTTACCAGTACACAGTCTTGAAACATGTGTGTGCCTGTATAAAACAAATAATGTGTAGGGTGTTTACACAGACCTAAGCATTGCAAATGTTGCCTACCTCTTGTGATCAAGAGCTTTGGCTCCCCTTCTTCTGCACTTCTTTACTGATCAGTATGGTCACCAATTACAGTAATTGACCAAAAGCTCTCCATAAATACAGTTTATCAAAATTAAAAAATACAGCACAATGAAGTTAAAGCGGATGTGCCACTAAAAAAATATATTAAAAGCCAGCAGCTACAAATACTGCAGCTGCTGACTTTTAATATAAGGACACTTACCTGTCCTGGAGTCCAGCGCCGATCGCAGCAGATGACGAGCCGATCGCTCGTCACCCTGCTGCTCCCCCCTCCATCCACGGTGAGGGAACCAGGAAGTGAAGCGCTCCGGCTTCACTGCCCGGTTCCCTACGGCGCATGCGCGAGTCGCGCTGCGCCCGCCGATTGGCTCCCGCTGTGTGCTGGGAGCCGAGTGTTCCCAGCATACAACGGGGTACGGACGGGAAGCAAGGAAAAAACCCGTCTTTTGCCCGTATCGTAGGGCCGGAAGTGGGTGCAGATACCTGTCTGTAGACAGGTATCTGCACCCCCCTCCCCCCTGAAAGGTGTCAAATGTGACACCGGAGGGGGGGGAGGGTGCCGATCAGCGGGACTCCACTTTAGAGTGGAGATCCGCTTTAAGGGCTCCCAGGTTGCTCTGGTAAACCAACTTAATACAGATACCCAGCACAACAGACATGGAAGTAAAAGTTTACTATAATTTGAATGTCAAAAGGTTGGTTTTAAAGATGGGGTAGCCTGCAGGAAAGAACGCGTTTTAGTTATTCGTCTTTTGAGGTATAAAAGGGGTGACAGCGGGCATTAAAGTCTGGTATAAAATGGTGGATCAAACTCTGCTCTATTGGGTCTAGCTGTCTTAATCCAACATACAGTATGATTAATGTATGGCATAACTGTTTAAAATATGCCTTTTATTTTTAAACTATAAAACATCACAAATATATGCAGTACACTATTGGGTAGCAAAAAAGGCAATCAATATGTTTTAGATAATATTTCATAATATTGGGCTTTAATCTAATAACAATGGATTAGAAAAGCATAATCTACATTTTACATCACACTTATCTAGTGTGTCAAAAAAAAAAAAAAAAACTCAAATGATTCAGACAAAAGCTTTTAACTCAACACATAATTGCATCAAAATTACAATAATTGTACCAATTAAAATAATCCTGAATGAACAGTTTGTCATTTTAATGTTCCAGTAGTTTATAGAAGGATCTACTTAATTAGCTGAAATTACTTTGCAGTGCTGGTATCAAATGTCATTTGTTAAAAGTTGAACGGTTTGGAAAATAATTTAACCAAGCAATTTTACAAAAACACCAAGAAGTAACATTTCCCTTTTCAGCTGAATAAAGCAAGCAGATGTGTCATCAAATTACTATAAAAATAAATGAGGCTTTTTATGGAAAAAATAAATTTTACTACTTGCGCTAGGAAGAAAAAATACCAATTCTAATTGTTTTACCAAATCTGAATTCCTTAATAGTAAAATAAATGTATCATTTATCTCCTGCAGCTATTAGCGTGCTGTAAATACAACAGATTTCCGCCCCCGCAATTCATACAACATGATCGCGGTGTACAGCACGTTAGAAAGAGAAACGCAGAGCGAGAGGATGCGTTTAATGTGTGATACATGGAAGCAGGTAATGGCGCTATAGGTCCTGCAATGCAGCTGGGTAATTTGCTCACAAAAGTAAGCGCTCAACTAAAAATGGAAACATTAACCAGCCGTCTGCAATGAGTCAAATGGAACAAACAGTCAATTTTAACAAAACTGTTTAGTGTTCCAGGTGGAAAATTTAAAATAAATAACTTTGTGTTGTTTCCTTTTAAGCGAGTGGGCAATTGTCATTCAGATTTTTTAATTTTTTTTGCCATGTCTATACCAGCACTGTGCTTTAGGCTCTGTTCACATTTAGGCATTGCTATTTTACAGGCGTTTTTGCAGAGTTTTGCAGCGTTTTTGTACAGGCGTTTTCAAGGTTAAAAGGTCACCAATGTAAAAGCAGTAAAACGCCCGTTATCTGCAAAAAAAGAAGCTCCTGTACTTTGAGCAACGGGCATTTTTCTTCAGGCGACAGAATGCTCAGATTTGAACAGGGTCCATTGAAACGACGGATTAGTCTTGCGTTTTTTTTTTGACCCGAGGGTTACAGCAGAAAAACGCCCCAAAACACCTAGGTTTGAACAGAGCCTAAGTGTTTAGCACTATTAAAATATCTGCGGTGAAGACATGTCTTGCTTGTAATAAGGTCCTGGATAAGACTTGTACTGTCAGCCATCTACTATACATGGTCTCATTGGGGGGGACCCATACCCATCCTCTACACGGCTGCGTCATGTTGACCTTGGATCCCCAGCCGATCTGCCTTTGTCACAGTTTTATGTGAAATCTTCAAACTATGAAGCCTCGTACACACGACCGAGAAACTCGATGGGCGAAACACATAGTTTTGCTCGTCGAGTTCCTTGTTAGGCTGTTGAGGATCTCGGCGAGCCAAATTTCTCCATTCCCGTCGAGGAAAAAGAAGACATGCTCTCTTTTTGGCTCGATGAGATCCTCGACAGTTTCCTCGTCGAAAAGTGTACACACGACCGGTTTCCTCGGCAAAAAAAAAAACAAAAAAACAGCAAGTTGCTGGTTTTTGACGAGAAACTCAGTCGTGTATACGAGGCCTGAGTGGATGGGGGCAGGGTTAATGGGGAGATAGGGGTTGAATCTTCAAGCGGAGGTCTTTTACAACACAAATACTTTTTTCCTACCCTAAACAAGCAGGAAAAAAGGAGTTTAGATGCAGTAAGTAGCGGCAAGCATGAAGAGGACTTGCCTATATCTTCCAGAAGTCTTGGCTCTGGAATGATGCAGATCAGCCCTCCCCAAAGCATACCAAGGTCTTTCTCAGGGCACACAACACAAACTAATTGTACAAATGTAATAAGATGGTGATGTCTGAACTAGTGAAGTGGACCGAAAGGTGGGCTAAAAAAATAAATAAAATAGCAAATAGGTATTATGGAAAATGTGTCCTTCGGTTTAAATTTGCTCACTGTACTCTTGCTGCAGTAAAATTGTATTCTGGCAGTTAAATAGCAGGATGTCCTTTCGAACAAGTAATAATGCTTTTAGAGAGAAGGCTTAAAGCACGTCAACAAAACATTGTATTTATCTTTAGAAAACAATGGCAAAGATATATATAAAAAAAAAAAAAATTATGTCATTAACTTGCACTTTAGGTTTTCATTTTTTTTTAAATCAACCCCCATATATTTAAACTGTGCAATTATTACTCCATCACCGTATAGCAGGAAACTGTGGTTTCTTCTTATGCAACATTCTACTTCTGAACTGGATTTCCTCAATTTGTTTTGTTTAACCAGTAGCATTGCAAATGGACCCCCAAGGACACAACCACATAATTGTGGTTTTAAGAAGAAGAATGCAACAAAACAAGCAAGGTTTAAAAGTCACTATTATTTTGTTTGGACAGGACTATGAACACTAGGTTAGATAGCCCACTGACTGCGAAAGAGGTGACATCCAGGCACCAACTCTGCTAGTTTCGAATTCTCCCACTTGGTTACTGAATACGATTGTACAATGAGCTACTTTCTGTAATCATGGCAAAAAAACAGGCTAGACCTGTTTATAGCAACTTCTGTTTGGGTCAATTCTCGCAGTACTGATTTTGCATGTTAATAAAGCATTCCTTTCAAAACAATTAAAACAATAATTTAAAATATGATTACGCCACACTGTTTTAGCACAAATTCATTAAAGCTAATCTCTAGCCAAGTAAAACAAACTAGTGAAGCAAATGATTTCTGTCGTAAGGGAGAAGAGGTCCATCACATTAGGACACTAGCAAAAATGTAGCTCTGATGGAGTGGGGTAAGGATACAAGAGTGTGCCCAGAAAAGCTTTGCCAGTGTCCAATCACCTGAAGGTACCAGCCTAAAACCCAGGGACTATGAACATCCAACCTGTGTTACTGTATAATTAAGATATATCATTAGGCATTCATCTTTAATATCAGGAAAACAACCAACCAGGTCAAGAACGTGCATGTGTAATAATCTGATTCACCTTTATCTAGGTTTGCTTTGAGCACCGAAGGAGAATTTTTGCTAGCACATGACTGGGTATTAATGTGAACAAAGCTTCACCTTATTCACCGACATTAAACTTTGCAAAGTAAACAAAACTTTCAATGTAAAAAAAAAAAAAAAATTACTTCACAACATGAACAGTCTTAATTTCTTTAATAATTAACCTCACTGATTTGGAACAAGCATGCAGGGTTAAAAATTCAGAGTCAAATAAGAATTAATGGTGTATATACTGTACATGTTTCAGGTCAGTAATTACAAAAAGTACTGAAGCCAATGGATGAGCATAACAGGCAACTAACATTTTCAGGAGGGGCACTGTGGGCCTCACACTAAACTAAATGTAAATGGCTGCTCTACATCCTACCTCAGGAGGTAGCATAGAAGAAAATATAGGGGCAAATCCACATACATCGGCGCAGGGCACAGCGTATGTAAGATACGCTACGCCGCTGTAACTTACTTTGCTTTTCTTTGAATCCTCAACGAATTTGTGCCGTAAGTTATGGCGGTGTAGCGTATCTCTCGCGGCGTAAGGGCGCGGAATTCAAATTCGGCGAGTAGGGGGCGTGTTTCATTTCAATGAAGCGCGTCCCCGCGCCGAACGAACTGCGCATGCACCGTCCGTAAAAACTCCCAGGGTGCATTGCTCCAAATGACGTCGCAAGGACGTCATTGGTTTCGACGTGAACGTAAATGGCGTCCAGCCCCATTCACGGACGACTTACGCAAACAACGTAAAATTTTCAAAATTATACGCAGGAACGACGGCCATACTTAACATTGAGTACACCACCATATAGCACAGATTACGACGGGAACGCCACCTAGCGGAAGCCGAAAAATGTAATCTTAGATCCGACGGCGTACGAAGACGTACGCCTTTCGGATCTAGCCGAGATGCCGTTGTATCTTGTTTTGAGGATTCAAAACAAAGATACGACGCGGGAATTTTGAAATTACGCCGGCGTATCAGTAGATAGGCCGGTGTAATTTCTTTGTGGATCTGCCCCATAATGCATAGACCCTGACAAGGTTTACTACCTGGCTTCAATATGTAAATAACTAGCCCTTTAGATCCATAATGATGAGATGGGAGTGAAACTAAAGGCAAAACTTTTTCTCCCCATTTTGGATAAAGTCGACCATACATGAATGGAACTGAGACTGCCCGAATTTTCATCCATGTATGGGCAAACTGGTTGTACAAAAGTCAATTGGTAGATTCTGCATGATCAGCGCCGCCATGAATCCCTGCAGTCAGAACACAAGAGAGTTAGCTAGAGAGATTCCCTTATACATGACTGTGTGGAAGAGGGAATCCAGTCTTTCTTTGTTTAACCCACTGGTTGAACAGAACAGAAGAAGAAAAAAAAAACGAATGCATGCCTAAGGGAGGATTATAAAACTGTCAATTTTTGCCATCTGTATGCCATAGAAGATATTTCCCTTCACTTTTTGGACCATAGAGAAAACAGGAAGTCAGAGGAAGTCCATCCAAAGTGAGGGAATCCAGGGGTGTCAGCAAAATTAGTGCCCCCATTGGAACATTTACCCTTCGTTATTAATTATTCAGGATTTATATAGCAACAACAGTTTGCGCATCGCATTACAAAATTAAGGCAGACATTACAGTTACAATACAGTAGGGCCCTGCTCTTTAGAGCTTACAATCTAAGAAGGAGGGCCAAGTGATACAAAAAGGTAATAACTATGGGGGATTAGCTGAAGGAGAAAGTAACAGTGTATTAGTTAGAAGCAGGACAGGCTTCTTTAGAGAGAAGTGTTTTTAGGGATCGTTTAAAGATGGATAGATTAGGAGAGATTGGGGTAGGGAGTTGCAATGGATGGGAGAAGCTTGGGCGGTTTCCTGGAGGCGAGCATGGGAGGTGGAGACAAGGGAGATAGAGAGCAGGATGTCTTGGGAGGACTGAAGAGAGCAGCTTGATTATTATTTTGAGACAATGTTATTGATGTAGCTCGGGGAAGAGTTGTGGATGGCTTTGGGATGAGTTGTTGGTACTTTGAATTTTATTTGTTGGGTGAGTGGAAGCCAGTGGATGAATTGGCACAGAGGGGTAGAGGACACGGAACAGTTGTGGGGTAAGGTGGATGAGTCTGGCGGCAGCATTCATGATGGACTGAAGGGGTAATAGTCTATGCAAAGGTGATCCAAATGAGAAAGGGAGTTGCAGTAGTTGAGGCAACCAGGGAGTGAATTAGAAGCTTAGTGGTGTCAATGGTTAAAAAGGGACATATTCTGGAGATGTTGGGGAGGTCGAGGCGGCAGCATGATTTAGACAGGGATTGGATGTGGGGCTGAAAAAACTGTTCAGGGTTACCCCTAGAACCCTGACATGTGGGGATGGACTGATAGTTGTGCAATTGAGCTTAATGGAGAAATCAGAGGAAGGGGCACGTGGGGAGGGAAACGTGAGCTTGGTTTTGGATAGATTGTTTAAGGAAGTGGTGTGACATCCAGTCTGATGTGTCTGTTAGTAAATCTGTGATACGTTAGGAGAGGGAGAGGGAGAGAGGGGGAGAGAGGGAGAGGGAGGAGGTGAGGGAGAGATGGAGGGAGAGGGAGAGAGAGGAAGAGGAAGAGGGAGAGGGAGAGAGGGAGGAAGGAAGAGGGAGAGAGGGGGGAGAGGGGAGAGGGGAGAGCGGAGAGGGAGGGGGAGAGGCAGAGTGTAGTATTTGCAATGGAACATGGTCTAGGGCAGTGATGGCGAACCTTGGCACCCCAGATGTTTTGGAACTACATTTCCCATGATGCTCAATTACATTGCAGAGTCCATGAGCATCATGGGAAATGTAGTTCCAAAACATCTGGGGTGCCAAGGTTCGCCATCACTGGTCTAGGGGGTAGGTGGGCGTTAGAATTTTTTTTTAGTGACTCCCTCTATAGTAGCTGGGTTAAACGAGGGAAGTTCGATTGTGCAGGTGGACAAGGAGTGTTTTTCTGTCAACCCAAAATTTGGGATTTTCTTTTACTTTCGACAGGACAAAAAGAGAGTGCGAATATCCCCAACTAGGACACAGACCTGTTCTCGGTCTACTTTATTCAAAACTCGTTTTGCCTATAGTTATACAGTAAAACCTTGGATTGATAGGAACTTGGTTTTAGAGCGTTTTGCAAGACAAGCTAATTTTTTTTAAACATTTTGACTTGATAAACAAGCAATGTCTTGATATACAAGTAGCATCACGTTACAACTGAGTATAAAAAAAGAAGAGGTGCCTTGAAGTGTAGCAATATGGGTATGTTTAAAGAGGAAATGCAGTCTGCTCACATAATTTGTAATAAAAATATCTTTTGAAGCTTCCCTCTAACCACTTTGCATATTTTATACATACTGCGATTCTGTACTTGACAAATATGCTGCAAAAATCTCCCTCCACTGAGTCTGGCTGCAACCATTTTAACTGTGGGCAGCTGAAGCTGCTGCCTGTTCTCTTTCTGGATTTACACAGACACGCAGCTCCAGCTCTGCAGCTCTTATTGGCCCTCTATTGACTCATTCCCCCTCCCTTCCTGAAACTCTCACAAACGTGAGAAAGAGCTGTGCGGGTCGTCATAAGCCTAGGCTGTTTACCAGACAAGAAACAGGAAGTGGGCTGTATAAGGTATTTACTGGCAGAAAAAAAAAATGTTTTACTATCAAAAAAGTTAAAACCACAAGGGCAGAAGATTTAATAGATAGAAAGATGAAAAAATGACTGAAGTTCCACTTTAACCACTTCAGCGCCGGAAGGTTTTATCCCCTTCCTGACCATGCCTTTTTTTTTTCCCCCCCCCCCGATACAGTACTGCGTTGCTTTAACGGCCATACCGTACCAAAATAAAATGTACAGTATGACCATCCTCCGCACCCCCATCGATGTCATCCCTTCCATGCGGCACTCCAGGAGCACTTCAAGCCTCGCTTTCAGAACGCTCTACTGCAGGGTAGTCTTCCCGGTCACGATTGCAGACTGACAGTGGTGAGAGCCAGTGGTGCGGAAGATGGTTTATGTGGACAGCTTTATCCTGGATACCTGCATACTTAGATGTTCCTGTTTTAGACATCAACTATGAGAGTTGCTAAATTTTGTACATTTATTAAATTTAACCATATTGCTACACTTGGGAGACGCCTTTTATACTCTGGAGCTCCTGCTGGATTTTGCTTCTAATCCCCTTGTGGATGGACATTTTATGGTTACAAAACCTGGTCACATTGCTAAAATCTTTTTATATGGACTATAAACTGAAGGACTTTTGAATAAAACGGTTGTGGAACGAATCATCTGAATTTCTATTATTTCTTATGGGGAAATTCGCTTTGATATACAAGTGCTTTGGATTACAAGCATGTTTCTGGAATGAATTCTGTCCGCAATCCAAGGTTTTACTGTAGTTGGAAAGACAGGCAAGTGCTCCAGTAACAGATTACCATATCAGATTTTGTATTGCTGCCGATCCATACGAGAGAGACGCTTATTTATAGTAATTTAGGTGTAGTTTATCACATAACATGCACATCTGAAAGCCACACATTCCCTATAAAGATACATATGTTAAAGGCCTACTGGTATCAGTATGGTTTGTATAAAATGCACGCTCCCTACAACTTTCTAACTTGCACACCTTCCACTCTCCAATCTGCACTGACAGTTTGAAAGACAAACTAGTTGTTCTCCAAGTACTTTTTTCAGACACTATTATAGAAGTTCCTTTAGCTTTACAGCTGACCTTTGCTATCCTAGAGCATTGCTGCAGAAGAAAATGAACCGCAGTGATATGAATTAGCAACAGTCCATCTCAAGGCTACCCCGACAGATTTAATTTTTATATAGTGCAACAAATAAAAGAATCAAGCTAGAACACTGCTGTCCTCTTTATTAAATGTACCGTATTTTTCGGCGTATAAGACGCACTTTTTTCCCCCAGAGATATGGGGGAAAAAGTCCCTGCGTCTTATAATCCGAATATACGGTATGACACTGCCCCACGCCGCCGCTGGCTCCGCCCCCTGTCACCGCTCGCATCTCCTCCCGCCGGAACCTCTGGAAGAGAGGCAGGAGAGCGGGGGACAGACTTTCCAAACCCCCCTGTTCGCCGGGCGATCTTCCGGCTGGCTGGCTCGGGCTGCTCTGTCTTCTGCTAGGTGGTATGACACTGCCCCACACCGCCGCTGGCTCCGCCCCCTGCCACCGATCGCATCTCCTCCACCGCAACCTCTGGAAGAGAGGCAAGAGAGCAGGGGATAAACCTTCCAAACCCCCCTGTTCGCCGGGCGATCTTCCGGCTGGCTGGCTCGGGCTGCTCTGTCATCTGCTAGGTGGAAGAGCAAGGTAAGGTAAGGCTGCATTTGTGGCATCTCTCACTCTGCATTCACTATGGGCAATGGTCACTCTGCATTCACTATGGGCAATGGTCACTCTGCATTCACTATGGGCAATGGTCACTCTGCATTCACTATGGGCAATGGTCACTCTGCATTCACTATGGGCAATGGTCACTCTGCATTCACTATGGGCAATGGTCACTCTGCATGTACTATGGGCAATGGTCACTCTGCATGGGCAATGGTCACTCTGCATGTACTATGGGCAATGGTCACTCTGCATGGGCAATGGTCACTCTGCATTTACTATGGGCAATGGTCACTCTGCATGTACTATGGGCAATGGTCACTCTGCATGTACTATGGGCAATGGTCACTCTGCATTCACTATGGGCAATGGTCACTCTGCATTCACTATGGGCAATGGTCACTCTGCATTCACTATGGGCAATGGTCACTCTGCATTCACTATGGGCAATGGTCACTCTGCATTCACTATGGGCAATGGTCACTCTGCATTCACTATGGGCAATGGTCACTCTGCATTCACTATGGGCAATGGTCACTCTGCATTCACTATGGGCAATGGTCACTCTGCATTCACTATGGGCAATGGTCACTCTGCATGTACTATGGGCAATGGTCACTCTGCATGGGCAATGGTCACTCTGCATTTACTATGGGCAATGGTCACTCTGCATGTACTATGGGCAATGGTCACTCTGCATGTACTATGGGCAATGGTCACTCTGCATGTACTATGGGCAATGGTCACTCTGCATGTACTATGGGCAATGGTCACTCTGCATGTACTATGGGCAATGGTCACTCTGCATGTACTATGGGCAATGGTCACTCTGCATGTACTATGGGCAATGGTCACTCTGCATTCACTATGGGCAATGGTCACTCTGCATTCACTATGGGCAATGGTCACTCTGCATTCACTATGGGCAATGGTCACTCTGCATTCACTATGGGCAATGGTCACTCTGCATTCACTATGGGCAATGGTCACTCTGCATTCACTATGGGCAATGGTCACTCTGCATTCACTATGGGCAATGGTCACTCTGCATTCACTATGGGCAATGGTCACTCTGCATTCACTATGGGCAATGGTCACTCTGCATGGGCAATGGTCACTCTGCATGTACTATGGGCAATGGTCACTCTGCATGGGCAACGGTCACTCTGCATTTACTATGGGCAATGGTCACTCTGCATGTACTATGGGCAATGGTCAGACTGCATTCCATGGGCACTGGAAAAAATTTTACTACAGTATTTGGTTCAGAATCTTTTTTTTCTACATTTTACTCCTTTAAAATTGGGTGCGTCTTATATTCCGGAGCGTCTTATACGGCGAAAAATACGGTATATGATGATTTGTTATGATGAAGTGGCATTAGAGGTGCCAGTGAAAAAGACCTAACAGAGCACTGTGGACCTCAAGAGGGCATATAATATCTCTAACTGAATTACAAAGCTTGGAGCCATACTTTCAAACATGGGAGATGGGGTAGGAGGAAGCTCAATCACAGAAGAGAACAAAAAGCATAAAAAAAAAAAAAATGGATTCCACTGTGCAGCTTTATGAAAAGCTATTCAAAAAACGTAGGCTGGTCTCCAAAATCAAGTCATTGAGATTCAAATGAACCAAAGAATAAAAAGGTTGTAATGGGCAACAGTATTTAAAGTTGGTGTAAACCCTTACATAACCCTTGGTGAAGTGACTAGTCCAGGGCTCGACAAATCCCGGTCGCCAGGTCGCCATGGCGACTAGAAATAGGGACTTGGCTTGGAAGGGGGGGGCAACAAAAAAAAAAAGCCGAGTCTAAATCAGTCACCTGCTGTGTTCGGGGGGGGGGGGGGGGGGGCGATTGTCAGCCTAATATATTAAGACTCTGGTTCCACTTCTGCGAGTTGTTGTGCGACTTGACAAATGTGAAGTGACAAGTCAAAATCCATGCATTTCAAAATGGTCCTAGTTCTAATTGGTGCAACTCAAGTCGCAGAAAAACCAAAAAAGGTTTTTGTACTACACTGTGCGGTTTAATCTGCTTTAAGGGACTATGCTGTGTATTTATTTTATTTTTTGGGGTTAACAAACACTTTGACCACATTGGCGGTATGATCATGTCAGATTTTTTCGTCTCAAAAGTGGTACATTGTTTTGCATAGAAATTTGGCGTTTTATTGTTTAGGTCTGTAATCCTTAGTAATAACACACTTACATCTGTCCAAACAAGAGTTCTCGGGCATGATGAAGTTTGAAACACTAAATCATAAATTACAATATAATAACGAACTATAAATAAAATAAAAAAATGTGATAATAAAAATTCTCACGATTCACTATCGCTCAATTCTGCAAGTGTTTTAATTTACTATCGCTGTTTTCTATCTGGTCTAAAACCACTTTTGACATAAAAAAGGGACACTTTTTGGTTGCCATGGACAATCTCAAGTTTCCAGGCAGAAAGAACAGTATATACAATATAAAACGGCATGCAGGCCACTGGACAAAGCACTAGGGACAAAAGGGAGGTGAAATGATTTGATACAGTAATTACTCTAAGATTACAGTGTACTGTATGTGTTATGTTTTGTGTACTTTTTGAATTTGCCACCGGGCTCCGCCCTCACGCTTCGAGACGCTCGCAGGGAATGAAGCCTGGCACACAGAGAATCAGGCGGAGGACATAGCCCGCAGACACAGAGGGGGGACATCGCAGGATCATGGGGACAATGTAAGTAACCTGGACCCGGATTCTGCAATGCAATTCTGAGTGTGGCTTGGGGTTACCGCTGAAATTTAACCCTGAGCCACACTCAGGAAAACCATCAGGGAGGTTAAAAAGTGTTTTTTTTTATTCACGGTAAAGGACCCTCTCAGATCTGACATTTTCATTCAAGGGCCACTTTAGTCTCTACTAAGTGGAACTTGTGTGTGGCTGCCCGGATTACTATATTCACAACATATTTATATCCCCCCCCCCCCACACACACACACTATATATCTTGCTTAATATAATATATGATGTCTGTCCAGAAAATTTTAATATAAGGAGAATGGTTTGCATGACATCAATGTAACCTGGCAGCCAAGGAGACTGTACTGGAATGCGAACTTGTGAACAATGGCGACTTCACTGTACAAGTCAGTAGGGGGGTAGCTAGACGTCGTTAAGTGTATGGTGTGGCCGTCACATTCAAAATGACAGAGAATGGCAGAGAAAGGTATATGCATCACATTTTGCCTTAAGCTTGAACATTCCTCTGCAGAAACGATTCAGATGGCTTTCGGGGATAATGCAGTGCAAATAAAAATGTGGCACAAACGCTTCAAAGATGGTCAAGAACCTGTTGAAAGTGATCAACGTTCAGGAAGGCCTGCAACAAGCAAAAACACCCGAGAACGTTGAACGTGTACGGGGGGGGGGGGGCAATCAGGAAAGATCGACAATTGACAATGCGAGAACTAGAAGCCGATTTGGGGATTCCTAAAAAGACTAAAATTTTGACGCAGGATCTTGTGGAAGAGACCCTGGAAGGACTGTGTGAGGTCCCAAAGCTTGTACTTTGAAGGGGACCAAGGTGTAATTGTCCTATGTACAATGTTTCTTGTATCCTGTTCAATAAAGGTGCATTATTCATCTTACATGGCTGGATACTTTCCGGACAGACCTTGTATATAGCCAGCATTAACCACTTGCTGACCGGCTCACGCCGATATACGTTGGCACAGTGGCACGTTCCCGTGAATCGCCGTACGGGTAAATCTTCTTTAAGAGCCACTGGAGGCACACGCCCGTGGCATGGTGGGGGACCTGATGCGCATGTGGCCTGTGGGCACGATCGATGCTGGCCACCTGCAATTACGGGAATGAGAACTAGATAGCCATTTAGAAACACCACATTTAACCCCTTGAGTGCCCCCTAGTGTTAACCTCTTCCCTGCCAGTGACATTTACACAGCAATCAGTGCATTTTTAAAGCTCTGATCGCAGTATAAACATCAATGGTCCAAAAAATTTGTCAAAAGTGCCCGATCTGTCCGTCGCAATACACCCCCAAAAAAAAAAAAAAAAAAAACGCATAAAAACATTTTTTGGGGATATTTATTATAACAAAAATCCGGTCTGTAAGCTGTTAAAAACAAAATTTAAGCAATTCACCTGGGTAAAAAAAAGCCAATAAGTCTTCTTAAAGTAAGCACAAACCAGTAATAAATGTTAGTACCGATAAGCCCCCCGCCCCCGACAACCAACGGCTAGGGTTGTCGGGAAGGGGCCCTTGTCCTCATCAACATGGGGGCAAGGTGCTTTGGGTTGGGGTGTGCAGGGCTCCCCTGCCCCAAAGCCTCCACCCCCCCATGTTGAGGGCATGCGGCCTGGTACGGCTCAGGAGGGGAGGGGCGCTCGCTCGTCCCTACCCTCTTTCCTGACCGGCTGGGCTGGTGCTCAAATAAGGGTCTGGTATGGATTTTGGGGGGGGGGCCACCCCATTTTTTTCGGCGTGTGGGTTCCCCTTAAAATCCATACCAGACCTATGGGCCCAGTATGCTCATAAAGGGGGGACCCACGCAGGTTTTTTTTTTTAAATGGCGTGGAATTCCCCCTTCATGCACAAGTCGTGTACAAGTGGCATGCCACAGTCGGATCTGTTAATATGGAATCTGACTTTGATCCGACTTCAGAAAAAAAGTAGTGCAGGAACTACTCTGAAGTCGTGCCAGTATGAATGGTAGTCATTCAAAATCATGAAGAATGACTTTTCATAAGATTTTGCCGTCCAAAATCATGGTACAAGTCGCATAAGTGTGAAAACCGACTGTCATTGACCTAAAAGTGGGCGATAGATCACCCAAAAAAGTAAAAAACACCAGCTATTTAGGAACTACTTGAATGCACTTCCAAGACCTCTCCTGGCTTTGACAGGCTTGCCTAAGAGCAACGGCAGGCATTGGCTCCAGCAGGTCAAAACCTTTTAGTAGATAGCAGGGGGCGGGTCAAGCTGGGCTGCATGTTTGAATAGATGCAAACAGCCAGGCTTGCAATCAAAACACACACACACACACACACATCCCCATGGAAAGCAGCTTCCTACGGGGGTACTTGGCAGGGGGAAGAAGCCAAAAGTGGAGGCGGGGAACCTCAAAAGAGGACGATCCAGGCTGCTCTGTGCAAAACCATTGCACAGAGCAGGCAAGTAAAAAAATAAAAATTTCAGCATTTCAAGCTTTACAACACTTTAAGATGTCTGTAGTCTTAGAGGTGGCTTCAGATTGGCCTATCTTACTGTTGACTTTAAGACAGTGGAATCTCAAGAAAGTGGAAGATCACTTTGAGGTGATAGAGGGGTTGTAAATAGACATAAATTTCACCCTTCAAAGCGACTTACCATTTTCTTGATGCTCACTGTCCTATAGGTCAGAGATTACAATATATTCCAAGGTGTTCCACCCCCTGATAAACAAGAAATGTTAAAACTGCATCCTGTAGTCAAATCCTGAAGCCTCAGTTTAGGTATCCTAGAAAAATAAAAAAGTCTGTCCTATGCAAACCCCAGATTTCATTGGGCAAGTCCTTAAGAAATCCAGGAAGGAATGTCATAGTCCTATTTTCTTGTAAAATATTATCATCATCTGTGCATTTGTCATCAGACCAATCTGTTTTCTCAATGAGGTAGATGGATGAAACAAAAAAAAATTATTTGAAGCAATGAGTAGGGTAACTGCGATAGGAAGCCGAGAGAACGAAAGGAAAAAAAAAAAAAAAAATCACGCTGCAGGAGGATTTAACTATCCACTTTAAATGCTGTCATTTCCCATCTGCTCTGGGCAAGAGGCAAGGAGAAGAAGCAGACCTGCACAGACGGAGGCTTGATATTTATTTCACTAATGCCTCTCAGGCTAGAAATCCACAAGAAAATCCTGCTTAAACTTCTTACTTGCTAAACTGCCCGGAGGAAAAAATATGGCTTCAGTTGGAGAAACAGAACTTGAGCTGGACAAAACGGCAAAAAAAAGCGATGCCCAACAAGTCCTCCTACCGAAAACCATTATTAGGTTCTTAAAGGATAAATGTGTCTACTACTGAGCTCTGGTATTTTGATTGGAGGGATGAGGCCCCCACCCCCCCCCCCCCCAACAGTGTGTGGTAATCCTCCTACAACATTGTTATTACCCGTTAATCCTACCAGTAGACCTGTTAATATTCCACTTCAGATTCAGAATACTTTATTAACCCCCAAAAGGAAATTAAAGTGGATGTAAACCCTCCATACACCCAGTGAAGTGAACAGCCTCAGATGATACACAGAGATGAACCAAATCTCCCTACATAAGTTTTATATGTATATCTGCTGTCTTCACATTTATATACCGTTTAGAAAGTTCAGATTTTGTTAGGAGATTTTCTCTTCCTGATTAACACAGAGTGTGAGGTCTGGCCATACAGCCAAGATAGCCAACATTGCCGATTGGAGGAAAGGCGCACACACCCCTCTCATCATAGGCAGAGACTCTCAGAGCTGATTTGTAACAGGAGCTGCTCTCTGCTAGTCTATTTTAGCAATCTCCTTTGACAAAAGATTCTGGCTGCTTTTGTCTAAAAAGTCAAAAAATATGTCAGGAGTTCTCAGGCTGATTACAGAGGAACCGTTCAGAAGAGAGCTATACGACTTAGCTCATTGAAAAGAGATAACAAATTTCATGAATCGGGTTTACATCCACTTTAACCACTTCCATACAGGGCACTTATACACCTTCCCGCCCAGACCAATTTTTAGCTTTCAGCGCTGTTGCACTTTGAATGACAATTGCGCGGTCGTGCTAAACTGTACCCAAACTACATTTTTATCATTTTGTAGCCACAAATAGAGCTTTCTTTTGGTGGCATTAGATCACCTCTGGGATATTTTTTTTCTGCAAAAAAAAAAAAAAAAAAAGACCGAAAATTTAGAAAAAAAAAAGTTTTTTTTGTTTGTTATAAAACATTGTAAATAAGTACGTTTTCTCCTTCACTGATGGGCACTGATGGTACTGCACTGACGGCACTGATAAGGCGGCACTGATGGGCACCGACGAGGTGGCACTGATATGGTGCCATTGATGGGCACTAATATGCGGCACTGATGGGTGGCACGGATAGGCGGCATGGATGGGCATGGATAGGCGGCATGGATGGGCTTGGATAGGCGGCACCGATAGGCGGCACCCATAGGCGGCACGGATGGGCACCCATAGGCGGCACGGATGGGCACCCATAGGCGGCACGGATGGGCACCCATAGGCGGCACGGATGGGCACCCATAGGCGGCACGGATGGGCACCCATAGGCGGCACGGATGGGCACTATTGTATGTGTTGTACTAATGGATGCCAATCAGTGCCAAACAATGCCTGCCAATCAGTGATGCCCATTGTGGGCACTGATTGGCATCCATTGCGGCACTTATTGGCATCCATTTTTTGTGTCCTCCTCATCCCTGGTGGTCTAGGGGGGGGGGGCTGTGCTGATAATCGATCAGCACAAACCCCCCCATCACAGGAGCAGCCGATCGTCTCTCCTCTACTCGCGTCTGACAGATTTACATCGTGATCAGCCGTGATTGGCCACGGCTGATCACGTGGTAAAGAGTCTCCCTGAGAGACTCTTTACCTTGATCGGTGTTGCGGGGTGTCAGACTGACACCCTGCAACAACGATCGCCGCGATGCGCGCCCCCGGGGGCGTGCAGCGGCTCAGAATCCTGAGGACGTCATATGACTTCCAGTCAGGATTCTACAACCACTTTGCCAACGTCAATATGTCATTGGCGGGCGGCAAGTGCTACCGAACCCCACCCCTCTGTTAGTCAGTATAAACTACACATTCATCTAAAGCTTGCCGCAGATGGATTAAATTTCATTTGGTTCAGCAGGGAACGACCCAAATTTGATCCATCTATGGCCGTTCCCACTCAACAGAATTCAGTCTAAAAAGTGATTGTAAAAGATCACCTTGTAAAACAACCCATTCAGTTTAAAACCTAAATGAAAGTCAAAACATTTGTTTACAGATGTAAAAATACATTATAAATCCCCTTTTTTTTTTTTTTTTTTTTTTTTTTTAATATATAAGTGATCAGATTCCCTCTGTTCTCAGTTGCATAAGAGACGTTTTTGGTAAGATTTATTGTTTAACAGATATAACAAAATGCTTCCCATTGTATATTAAACAGACCAAAAGGAACCAAATAAAAGAAGTTGATTGCTCGGGATTACATACACTTTAAAGAGGAACTTGATGTTAACTATGATTTTAAAAAGTTTGCTTGAGCCAGCTTGGCTCAAATGAATGTTTACCCTTTGCATAATGGCCAGGCCGCTGTAATACACTGTAGCAGCTTGTTCTGCATACAGTAAACTGTACTGTCCTCCTTCCTAAGTACTGGACACGTCATTTCTGCGCCCAGAAAAAATAAATAAAAAAAAGAGGTCGGTCATACACTATCTCAGCCATTCAGGAGCTGCCTTATGCTTTTATCAATGAAAAAAAAAGGTGTTCTCTGATTAGCCGGGGTGAAGAGGTGGGCGGATGACCTCACAGCTTGCTGTATGCGGCACAAGCTGTTGCAGTGTATTACATCATCCAGACCGTTTGGCAAAAGTAAGCATGTGACTAAAGTCATAGTGAACATGGAGTTCTTTTTTTTTTTTTTTTAAGCTTCATTTCCACTGGCGTTTTTACAGCCACTGTTGTTAGGCTTTTTTACAGCTTAAAAACGCCTGTCCGCTTTAAAAATGCCGCGGGCGCGTTTTTGAGCGTTTTTGCGCGTTTTTACGTGTTTTTGAGCGTTTAACGTCTGGCGTTTTTACAGCTCTACTCTGGAGCTTCAGAACGCCCTGGTCCTGCGTTTTTTTTACAGCTCAAAAACGCCTATGCCATTTGCAGCTCAAAAACTTCTATGTGGGCATGATGCCATAGAATAACATGGACAGGCGTTTTTAAGCTGTAAAAAACGCTCAGAAAAGTGGCTGTAAAAACGCCAGTGGAAATGAAGCCTTAGAGTCGACAAACAAAAATCTAACTCCAGCCAACACATTTTTAAGCAGTGGGGATTTTTTTTTTTGAGTTCAGGCAACATATCTTTCCAGTTTCTCTGGTCACTTCTACAGGTAAATGAAACAATGTTCCATCTACAGTATGTTATGGTGCCTGAGAAAAAAAAAAATGCTGTCAAGATGTGGTGGCTGCATTCGTTTTTCTTTTTAAAGTTTTTGTTCTCAGTTTTCACCTGGTGATCTAGCCAGTAACACACCACCTGTATTAGGGCTCATGTACATGTTCAAAGCTCAAAGAAGCCGCATCTACAGGCTTTTGAGCGCTCATTTTCTGCCTGTAAACTCCCCTCCGTGTTAGCCAATGTGTCCATGCACACTATGGCTTTTTCAAGAGTTTACAGGCAAAAAAAAAAAAAAAACACACCAAACTTGTGTTTGAGAGGAGCTTTCGAGCAGAAAAGAAGCTTACGTGGCCAATAACACAAAAAAAAAAAAAAAAAAAAAATTAGCTAAAGGGAGGGTTTGTGAAAAAACGCTTATGTTCAAAAAAGCTCAACAAAAACATGCAAAAGAGCACAAAAAAGCACAATCTTCTAGAGGGCTTTTAGGCAGAGAAATAAAAGCTCAAATGTCTGTAAAATCAAATCAACTTTTTTTTTTGAGCTGCAGTGTGCACGAGTCCTTTGAGTGCCTCCAAATAGCAGCAGAGGGGCACCTTTGGATAACAGCATTGTTAATATTGGGGGAGGGGCATGTTGGATGGACTAACAAATTTGGATACACTAACAAAATTGGAGCCAAACTCCAGCTCACACTTTTACCATCAGTCGCAGCAACAGTTTATCTCTTGAGATAAAAGTTTTACATAAACAAAAGCTGATCAGTGGTTTCTCTCATCCCTCCAACGGCTATATCTGCAAGAGAGCTTGTTCTTTTGAAAAACCAACAGACTTACTTGCCAAATCACCAGGTGATAGCCTAAAAAAGAAAACAAATGCAGGCACCACATCAATGATCCAATGGCAAGGTGCAATATAATAAATGTTTGCTTCTGGGTTTAATACTCCTTTAATGCTAGGCACAGAATGCATCATACATGCATTTCTTAATCTTGCACAAAGTTACACAAACTCTTGTAACGGGGTCTTTTTAATGGCTCCTTACTTAAAAGGAGCAGTAAAGGAAAACATTTTTTTTTTGCTGAAATTACTGTTTACAGGGTATAGAGACATAATAGTTAACTGATTCCTTTTAAAAATGATTAAAAATAGATAAAAATCAATCATATAATGTACCTGCAGTTTAGTTTCATTTTTAAACTAGTTTCATGTTCCTGTGAAGTACAGAGACACACATAACAAAAACAAACAAACACAGGGCAGTGTTTGTTTTTAAAATTAATCTGATTGGCTCTGAGGAGTTTTAGACACACAGTAATCGCACCTTCTTGATCATGGACCACAGTGAGAAGCTCGCATGAGTTTTTTCATAAGGAGCCAGACAAGCAGGAAGTGTGGAGATCAGAGAAGAATTACAGCAACTTCAAAGCAAAAACGAACAATGAGGACATGAAACCAGTACTGCAGTAAGGTAAAGGAAGCTATTTAGCTAAAAAAAAAAAAAAAAAAATTCCTTTAGTGACCCTTTAAATTAGCATTTAAAGAGCACCTGTAAGCTACGGTGAACTATTTAAAGTTGCTGTGTCCTAAAGCAGGAACCTGATTGTAGCTGCTATTACCTTTATTACCCAGAAAACCCTCCTCTAAAGGACTCCATTGAAAATGCTTTCACTTCATTAGGCTCGATTTCCTTGCTTTGGTACTAAACCCTTCCAAAACCACAAACCCAATGTCCAATGAGAGCATACGTCTTCATTAATTGGCACCGTCATTAGACAGGGTGATGACAGCTAAAAAGGACAAATTAAGAGAAGTCATTTTCTCTGTAGCAAAACTAAATACGTTTTAAAAAGGGAAACAGACTTTTTTTTTTTTTTTTTTTAGGTATATAAAGCCAACAGCATGGCAGGTTTTATGGTTCTTGAGAAGGATTTATAGATTGGCCGTCAGGTTCACTGTAATCTCGACCTAGTTCCTATATATCTTAGCCAAAATCTAACAGTAAAAAAGCTCAAAGACTAATCACAATGAACACTGTTTTATTACGTAGATAATATAGCCAATCTAAAAATGTGCCTGCACCATAATTCACAACACCAAAATAATGGCAAAAGGTTTGTGTCACAGCAGACAAACTAGGGCGTCTGTCGCTTTAGCAGCATTCAGTGCTGATGCTGTGGAGTCTATTCACTCACAGCGGCTAAGTGGTTAGCACTTCTGCCCGGCAGCACTGTGGTTGTCAGTTGGTTGTCAGTTCCAATCCCAAACATGGCACTACCTGCCTGGAGTTTGCATGTTCTCCCTGTGCCTGCATGGGTTTCCTCTGGGTACTTGGGACTCCTCCTACACTCCAAAGACATGCTGGTAGGTTAATGGACTCCTGTTCTGATCACTTGGGGAACGGTCATCAGTGACAGTGGCACCAGGCAAAATAGGGGGAATGCCTTGTCTACAAAGGCATTCCCCTGTTCTGCCTGCCGACCGCAATCGCGGGCCTCCCGGGAACATCAAGTTCCCGGAACCCGCGGCCACACTTGCGAGGCACGCTGGGCGGCAGATTTAAAGGGACGTACCTGTACCCCAATCTGCCTGCCCGTGCCATTCTGTCGACGTACATAGTCGTGCTATGGTCGGCAAGTAGTTAAAAGAGAAATACAGCTTTAGAAAAAAATAAATTGTAAAAACGTTTAACTCACCTAGATGGATGCAATATCGACCCGATGCTGCATCTGTCCCCCGCTGGCTCTGATTGCTCATTTCTCCACACTGTCAGTGGCTCTCTGTTCATCCCCTCCAGAGCTCACTGGAGCACTGGGCTGTGGAGGGAGTGGGAGGGGTTGGCTCAGGCTCTCAGCAGATTGCTGAGAAGCTGAGGAAGGTGCTGGTCCAGGCTTCTGGGTGGATCCCAACTTTAAAGCGTTGATCTTTCCCAAGCCTGGGCCGAGTGACTTCAGCAGAAAGTAGACTATAGTTGGTTGTCCGTTGAAAGCGTGTTGGTCACAGAAGTGCGGAACGAACTACACTACTGTGATCCCCCAGGGATGGCTATACTTCTCCTTTAAAGTATGGTTCACACCAGATGCAGCCCAGTGTATTTTTAATCTTCATTAACCACTTTTTCACCCCCTTCCTGCCCAGACCAATTTTTAATTTTTAGCACTGTTGCAATTTGAATGACAATTGTGTGGTCATGCAACACTGTACTCAAATAAAATCTTTGTGCTTCCCCCCCCAAATAGAGCTTTCATTTTGTGGTATTTGATTATCTCTGCGGTTTTGAAATTTTTGCGCTATAAACAAAAGAGCGACAATTTTGAAAAAAAAAATATTTTTGACTTTAATAAATATCACAATTTAAAAAAAAAATCCTAAATTTAGACCGATATGAATTCTTCTACACACCCGTGATCGCGGGCAATCGCGGGTGCCCGGCGGACATCGCAGCCACCGGGCACGAGTGATGCCGTGGGCGTGCCCTAGACAGCCGGGAAGAAAGGACGTCATATAACGTCCACCCGGAGGGTTCCTGCCGGCTTCATATTACTATGGCCCGGTAAGGAAGTGGTTTTAAAAAAAAAAAAAAAAACCTGCACGGTGTTCTGTATGAAATGCATGTGGAATGTGGCAAATTTAAAATGCACCAGGATGCATGTAAATGCACATGTCCTGAATTGAGAAAAAAAAAACAAAAAAAAAAACAAAAGGGAGGGAAAAGGTGCATCAAAAACACACTGGAACACATAAAAAATGCATGTAAACTCACAAGCAGAAATGAACCCGGAACACAAACTGTGGTATGAACTGGCCCTAAAACCAGTGAACTGAAACAGCATGCAACGTATCAAATAAAATAAAAAGTCTACAAATGCAATAAATGATCCTGAACACAAGCATGTACCTTTCCTATACCCTATAAACACTCAAAAATATGCCTGTATTTATGGAATAAACCAATTCACTCATCAGCAGAAGACTCCACGCTTACTTTTAATCAAATTTATTGCCGCTATTGCAGTTTATATCCTAATAAAGCAGCTCTTAGTTAACGTTCGCAAAATCCATTGTGCTAGACTATAGACAAACCAGCATTACTGTTCGTATGGCATTCATTTTAAAAAGTAAATGGATGGAGGATTGTCAACCAGCATTGTACAACACTGCCACCTGCTGGGCTGGAATATCTTTCATTCTGCACTTAAACCGTGGGGTTCTGTAAGCAAACCAATACAGCAAAACCTTGGTTTGAGAGCCTTTGCAAGACAAGCAAAATGTTTTAATACATTTTGACTTGATATACAAGCGATGTCTTGATATACAAGTAGTGTCATGTCACTACTGAGTATAAAAGAGAAGAGAGGGGCCTCTAAGTGTAGCAATATGGTTACATGTAATGAAGGTACAACATTTAGCAACTTATTACTACACTTAGAGGCGTCTTTCTTCTCTTTTATAATCTGTAGCTCCTGCTGGATTTTGCTTCTAATCCCCTTGTGGATGGTCATTTTATGGTTACACAACTTATCACATTGCTATAATCTTTTTATATGGACTATAAACTGAAGGACCCAAGAATAAATGGTTGTGGAACGAATCATTGGAGTTTCCATTATTTCTTATGGGGAAATTTGCTTTGATATACAAGTGCTTTGGATTACAAGCATGCTTCTGGAACGAATTATGCTCGCAGTCCAAGGTTTTACTGTACAGTACTCAATTATTGAAAGTTATGTAATTTGGCAGACTGGATAAAGAAAAAAAGTTAGACAAGTAAAAAAACAACAAATCCCAACATTGATGGTCAAGAGCCTTAGAAGCTGTTGCAGCATTGCAGCTGGAGCTAAAGGGTCATATAAAATAAGCTTTGAATTTCTTCAACAGAGAGCAAACACTTTTTTTGTATTTTAATCATCTTAGCAGCACTGTAAGGAACCTGAAAAAACTTGTACGTATTTCAGCTCTTTACACATCTCAGCAAGATTGCCAACGGTTTCAGGTGAATATTTGGGTATAAGCCAGCCTTAAGATTCTGGGGGTCACAGAGGCAACCCAGGCTCCTCTAATGGGCTCCACACGATTCAATTTCTGTCCTTTTGCAACATAGGACAAGATTCTTCTTCAGCATGGTGATTTGTGGGTTCTAAGTGCTTGACTGATGTATGTGTGCCTAACCAATGAAGGTTGGAAACAGAGTGCCAGGTCTACAGCTCGTTTGTCTCAGACCACCAGCACAGTGAAGCACCATACAGTGAGGATCCCCTGCTGATTTTGTAAGTTTGCCTACTGACAAAAATGATCAGTCTATCATTTTAATGGCAAGTTTATTTTAACCGTGAGCGACAGAAAAACAACAAATATCTAGAAAAACGCATTTCAAAAAAGCTATAAATTGATTAGAATTCTAATAAGTGAAATACGTATTTGATCCCCTATCAATCAGTAAGATTTCTGGCTCCCAGGTGTCTACTATACAGCTAATGAGCTGAGATTAGGAGCACTCTCTTAAAGGGAGTGCTCCTAATCTCAGCTTGTTACCTGTATAAAAGACACCTGTACACAGAAGCAATCAGATTCCATTCGCTCCACCATTTTTTATTTATTTTTTTAAAGCCTATGGCGTGTGAACACACCCAACAAAAACTCCACCCAATACAGAAAAAATGTGCACACACATAAAGAGTGTTCACAAAAATGTGCAGACGGGGGCAAAGTCAAGTGGTCCTCCTGTGAAAAAGGACCCAAACCCTGATCCCCCGGGGCGTTAAGCTCCAGACGGGGACTAAGGTACTGTGGTCCGAGCAACCGAAGCCGACACGGACCCAACTTCCTTGGAGGGACTGCCGAAACAGAACCCTCCCAGTACTAGGTGGGGCTCCCCCGAAGGAAGACCCCATGAGAGCAGGCGGACCAAGCCAGCAGGCCATGTCCACCCAATCCCAAGACGTTCAGGGCTGGCCCGAGGACCGACACTCGACTAATCACACAGTGAACAAATAATGTGCACAAACAAAAAAAGACAAAAACATGACAAACCTAGGCAATAAATTAAATAAAGTGGGGGAAAGGGATAGTGGCGAGGAGAGTGAAAGAATTGGTCATTGTGTTATACAATGACCAGGCCCTCCAGCCAGGAATAAAAAATTCCTCCGGTCCCAGCCAAAAGGCCCGGCCTAGGAGGCAGGTGCTAAAAAAAAGCGTGTTATTGGTGCAGTGACTGTGGTACCAGTCAAATCATAGTGACCCTCACTCACAGTGATTCTTCCGGTACCCCTGGACTGCCAGTCCAGGGGCACATGCAACATAGGCTTTTCCGTTCCAAATCCAACCCCCTGACCGGCCAGTGCAGCCCTCCACCCCTAGAGAGCCCAGTGGAGGCTCCAGTTAGCAGCCTCCACCAATACTAGCCCTTCCAGACCCCCGTCAACCCGGCGGATTTGCATGGTATTACCCAGTCTACTCTCAGGGCAATACCAGCTCCTCCTACCAGATCTCTGACAGGGACAGCACTTATACTGGCCAGCCAGAAGGCCAGACTAGAACTCGGCAAAAAGACCAAGACCAAGCGCAGTACCCATCCTCACCAGGAGCACCCTTCCAGATGGCTCAGACGCAACCATTGGCCGGCCCCCAGTATCTGTCAGGCAGCACAACGTAGTCCCTGCTGAAACCATCCTTCCAGGTGCAATGACGTCATTGGATTGCATCCACCCTCCCCATGTAGGAGGTGCTTCAGCTCCTCTGACAACTGATGAGAACAGATTTTTTATTTTTTTTTGAAAAGCCTATGGCGTGTGAACACACCCAAAAAACTCCACCCGGTGCAGAAAAAATGTGCACACACATAAAGAGTGTTCACAAAAATGTGCAGACGGGGGCAAAGTCAAGTGGTCCTCCTGTGAAAAAGGACCCAAACCCTGATCCCCCGGGGCGTTAAGCTCCAGACGGGGACTAAGGTACTGTGGTCCGAGCAACCGAAGCCGACACGGACCCAACTTCCTCGGAGGGACTGCCGAAACAGAACCCTCCCAGTACTAGGTGGGGCTCCCCCGAAGGGAGACCCCATGAGAGCAGGCGAACTAAGCCAGAAGGCCATGTCCACCCACTCCCAAGACGTTCAGGGCTGGCCCGAGGACCCGCACCCTACTAATCACACAGTGACAAAACGTGCACAACAAAAAAAAGACAAAAAAGTGACAAACACAGGCTTAAATAAAATAAAGTGGGGGAAGGGATAGTGAAGAGGAGAGTGAAAGAAGTGGCCATTGTGGTGAAACAATGACCAGGCCCTCCGGCCAGGAATAAAAAATTCCTCCGGTCCTAGCCAAAAGGCCCGGCCCAGGAGGCAGGTGCTAAAAAAAGCGTGTATCTGGTGCAGTGACTGATGAGAACAGATACTACACTTGATCTTAGCCAAAAGGCCAAGACCAAGGAGCTCTCCAAGCATGTCAGGAACAAGATTGTAGACCTACACAAGGTTGGAATGGGCTACAAAACCATCGTCAAGCAGCTTGGTGAGAGGGTGAAAACAGTTGTTGCGAATATTCGCAAATGGAAGAAACACAAAATAACTGTCAATCTCCCTCAGTCTGGGGCTCCATGCAAGATCTCACCTTGTGGAGTTTCAATAAATTTTTGAGAATGGTGAGGAATCAGCCCAGAATTACATGGGAGACTCTTGTCAATGATCTCAAGGCAGCTGGGACCATGGTCACCAAGAAAACAATTGGTAATACAATACGCCGTGAAGGACTAAAAATCATGCAGCGCCCGCAAGGTCCACCTGCTCAAGAAAGAACATTTACAGGCCCGTCTGAAGTTTGCAAATGAACATCTGAATGATTTAGAGGAGAACTGGGTAAAAAAAGTGTTGTAGTCAGACGAGACCAGAATCGAGATCTTTGGCATCAACTCAACTTGCCGTGTTTGGAGGAGGAGGAGGAATGCTGTCTATGACCCAAAGAACACCATCAACCACCGTCAAACATGGGAGGTGGAAACATTATGCTTTGTGGGGTGTCTGTTAAGGGGACAGGACAACTTCACCACACCAAAAGGGACAATGGACAGGGCCACGTATCATCAAATCTTGGGCAAGATCCCAAGCTAGGGCATTGAAAATGGGTCGTGGATTCCAGCATTAAACTGACCCAAAATACATAGCCAAGGCAACAAAGAAGTGGGTCAAGAAGGAGCACATTAAGGTGCAGGAGTGGCCTAGCCAGTCTCCAGACCTTAATCCCATAGAAAATATGTGGAGGGAGCTGAAAGTTCGAGTTACCAAATGTCAGCCTTGAAACCTCAATGACTTGGAGAGGATCTCCAAAGAGGAGTGGGACAAAATCTCTCCTGAGATGTGTGCAAACCTGGTGGCCAACTGCAAGAAACATCTGACCTCTGATTGCCAACAAGGGTTTTGCCCCCAAGTACAAAATCATGTTTTGAGAAGGGGTCAAATACTTATTTCACTCATTAAAATGCAAATCAATTTATAACTTATTTGAAATGTGTTTTTCCAGATTTTTTTTTGTTTTTCTGTTTCTCACGGTTAAAATAAACCTGCCATTAAAATTATAGACTAATCATTTGTCAGTGGGCAATTGTACATAAATCAGCAGGAGATCAAATACTTTTTTACCCTCGCTGTACTTGTGTGCCCAACCAATGCAAATCAAACACAGTTACCAGTCTGCTGCTCCTTAACTTCAGGGCACCAGCACAGAGAACATGGCATTCCTTAGGGTGAACTGTGTCTCCACCAATGGAGAGGAGGTTGGAGAATGGGAGTTTACCACTTGCCTCCCTCACTCTTTCCTGAATGTGCATACATTAAAGTGGATGTAAACCTACTCTCATCCTTTCTAAACTACTGCCATAGTGCTGATCTATTAGGATATAGATGCCTCCTGCATGTATCCTTACCTGTCAAATGTCCCCCCTCTTTTAGGAGACCCGAAAAACTGCAGATTCTGTAGGTGGGTCTGTTGTCCGGAGCTCGGTGGGTGGAATCGCGATGTCCGTAGCCTCCCCTTGTCAACATGCATTCTCTATGTATTTCTTACACTGAACTTCTGCTATGATCACTAACATCCAGTCAAAATCCAGAAAAGTCACCACATGACTTCAGCATGCCCAATCATGCTGAGGTTTGGAGCAGCCAATCCTGGGAGAGCTGAAGAAGAAAGGAGGAGGGTATCTGAAGTACACAGAATGTCTCTCTCAGGCTTGTGCATGAGATATGTAAATAACCTGTCACGCACAGCAAGGGGGAGAAACAGACTCCTATTTCTCCGTGTGTCAGTTTTTATCTCACTGAAAAAAAGATAAGAGGATTTCTCAGAGCTGGATTAACTCCTAGTGGCAAGACTGGGTACAGATGACATGACATCCTATACTGTATAAGGTGCAAGCCTTAATTAAAAAAAATAAAAAAAATTGAGCTTACATCCACTTAAAGATCCTGTATGCACTGGCATGACAAGTCGCTACCCATTGCTGGCAATGGAGACGTTCATGTCGCAGCAATTATGAAAAAAGTTCCTCTGCTACTTTTTGACTATTTAATTCCGACTTGCATAGAATTCTCTTAAGTGAGTGGGACGTGGTTTTAGGTTCCACACAGAAAAAAAATTGATAAATAAAATACCATCAGATAACATTTTAAGCCTTTCAACTGTACTGTCATAGTAGGTACAATGGTAGCAGTGATCCCTTACAGGACAAAATAAGGAAATTATTTTAAAAACTGTAAAACTAAACACTTACCTTTCATAAATCGTCTTTAGTGTGGTCTGATCATTGACACTCTCTGTCTCTTCAAGGTACAGGATAAGCCAGGATGTTCTATATGGCCACTGCTCTGTAAGGTTGATCCATGAGGCCAGCCTGTCCCAGTTAAAACTTATCTGGTTGGCTCTTAATAATCGTCCTGTAAATGTGACAAAAGGAATAAAAAAAACTGGTTACAAAAAAAAAAAAAAACACACACACACACACACACACACACACACACACACACACACACACACACAAATGTAAGTGGTTTTGGATGTTCAGTTACTGATGGGCAGTCAGCTCACAGGCATCCATGTATAAAGCGTTGGACCTTGTAATCCAGACTGCTGACGCACTTCTACGAAAGATGTATTGGACAAAACATTGAACGTGTCCGGTTCTCTGCATTGTTCCAGTCCAGTAGCCAAGGACTCTGAGGGAATCTACATTGATTGAATTATCTGGAACATCTGGAAATATCAGATTCTTGGTCCTGAAAAGCATGGCCTCTCTTTAAAGTGGAAGTTAACTTCCATCACTAAATTTTTGCTATAGGTAAGCCTATAATAAGGGTTACCTATAAGATAATGTAAATATCTCCTAAACGTGCACCGTTTAGGAGAGACTTACAGTACATGCAGCCGGTGACATCACTGGCGCAGGCGTTCTGAAGGAATGGCCACCCATGCCATTCCTTCATTGCCGTGACGTCATCGCGACTCCGAACAGTCACAGAGCTGGAGTCCGCGAACTCGGAAGCAAGACAGGGGAATATGAAAGTGGCCTCCAGCGATGACCTTGCATTTCAGGCAAGTTTCACATATTGTGCTAGTATGCAATGCATACTAGCACATGCCATTAACTTGCAGGTAAGAAGAAGGAAAAAAAACAAACACATCCAGCGATTTACAACCACTTTAAGGCCTATCCTTTTTACAGATATGACCTGGCCAGTACAAAAGGCTGCCCTGCAATGCCACACAATATAGGGGGCCAACTGTCCACTTAGTTTTTTTTTTTTTAAATAAAAGTTTACGTTATGCAGCACTTGCCAACTGCGCACAATTAAAGTAGACATTTTTATATTTGGAACCTATATGAAAAATAAACGTTTAAAAAAGGAATGATTTTTTTTTGTGCCGAACAAAATGGCTATTTATTCTTCTCTCCAGTGAGGCCCCGTACACACGACCGAGTTTCTCGGCAGAATTCAGCCAGAAATTCGATGGGAGACGTATTCTGCCGGTCGTGTGTACACTTTTCGCCGAGGAAACCGACGAGGATCTCGTCGGGCCAAAAAGAGAACATGTTCTCGATTTCCTCGTTAGTCAATGGGAAAAGTTGGCTGGGCGAGATCCTCGGCGGCTTTACAAGGAACTCGACGAGCAAAACGATGTGTTTTGCCCGTCGAGTTTCTCGGACGTGTGTACGGGGCCTGAGTGCTGATCAGATGTACAGTCCTTTCCAAGATGAATGGCTGGTTTGTAGTGGCTCCGATACAAGTTGGGTTTATTCAATAAAGCAGTAAAAACACCACAACAGGACCCGCCCCCCCCCCCCGCCCCCTTTTCACACAGCTTATAAGAACAAAATTGAGGCGGTCAATCACAGAGCTCCCTCCCGTGTCATCATTTTTTCTCTTGGCGTCAGAAAAACCTGTCATAAGTAACTCATGCTGATAGCAGAAGAATGAGGCAGCAGACAGAAATCACACTTATTGTTCTGAATTGAAACATGTACACACTATAAAAGGGATATGCTTTGTTCATATTTTAAAGTGGGTGTAAACCTCTGACATAACTACTGAATTTAGTTTGGCTATAAAGTTACATTCTAACTCCGATACCCCCTCACTTCATTACCTGTAACTGAAACAATATTTAACAATCTTCTCATTGTCTGGGGACTGATGTCACTGAACCAGTCTTCTGTCACTAATAGTTTGGTAAGGTCGAAGGACATCTGTCGAGTAATCGATCTCTGCATGTGACGTCTTCTGTAGGTATCCTAGGAGGAAAAATTAAAAATTTAAATAAGTAAATAAATGCATGGCAACGGTAAAAAGGTACTGTGCTGCATCCACTGATAATTATTATACAGGATGTATATAGCGCCAATAGTTTGCGCCGCACTTTACAACATGAGGGCAGACAGTACAGTTACAATACAATAGGAATCAGAGAGTCCTGCTCGTTAGAGCTTACAATCTATGATGGACCTTACAGCTTAAATGGTAAAAAAATTAAAAGTCCCAAAGCAGTCTAAACTGAACGGCAGACACACCCAAACACAGGCAAGCAGCCCAACAGGAAAATATCAAAAGAAAAAGAAAACCAAAAGGTATTAAAAAGAGCCGCTTGCAGAAAATGTTACCCAAAACTAGCATTTGCAGAGGAAGACACCTCGAGCTTGTAAAACTTAGAAAAAGTATTAAATAAAGAACAGGTTGTTGCTTTTTAATATCTAGGACACCGAGGACCTGGTGACACAAAGCCCAAATAACTTTAACCCATTTTACTGCCACCGTCATATGTCTTAGGATGGTATTAGGGGGTGCGGTAGCGTGGTACCCCACCAGTGTAGTAACCCAGAATTCTCAACTTGACAGGTTGACAGGCTCCAGGGAGCTTATAACATACAGAGGAAACTGGCGTTTCATTTTCATCATTATTTACTAAAGTCCACTTTGGGACCTGGAGCCGGAGATTTCTTAGAGATCTGGGTGGGATAAAATCCCCAGTCCTGGGTCCGGGTTTTCAGACTCACCGGCACATTGATTGTTCAGGTGTGTGTGGGCCTGATAGAGTCAAGACCATGATTCTGGGCTCCACCCTCCCAAGGAGTCCAGGCTTGCAAGGGAGAAGCCAGAGAGTGCAGGTGTGCATTGGAGTAGCTAGAGAAGCTGGAGAGTGCAGGCTGCACTGTGAAATCCAGAGAGTGCAGGTGTGCACTGGAGTATCTAGAGAAGCTGGAGAGTGCAGGCTGCACTGTGAAATCCAGAGAGTGCAGGTGTGCACTGGAGTAGCTAGAGAAGCTGGAGAGTGCAGGCTGCACTGTGAAATCCAGAGAGTGCAGGTGTGCACAGAGAAAGTCAGAGACCCAAGTCTGAGGGTCAGAGCAGTGAGGGGCTGCCATTTGTATGGACTGTTTGCAAAGCGGAGTAGTCTGTAGGAGACAGAGATGAGCCTGAAGTAGAAGGCCTGAGCAGCACTGCTGTATGCATAAACCGGGAGGCTGAAGTTATTTGGTACTGACGGTGAAAACCCCCTGCGAGGGAAAACCTGTGATTTTGTTTTCTTAAAATTTTCTTAATAAAAGTGGGCCAACAAGCCCTGAAATAAAATTTCTGGAGTGGATTGTACTCGCTAGCGGGTGCTACACTTATGCTAAACAACCCCCAAATATCACAGGGGATACTAAAAGACATGAGACCTATAGCATGCTGCTCCTCTAGATACAGGTTAAAGATGAACTGCATCAAAAAGGTTTGAAATAACCCCCCGTAAATCCAATGGCAACTCTGTATCCAAGTCAAAGATGGTGATGGGACCCAAAGCCCTGGCCTGATCTAAGGGTTAGATGAAAAGATGCTGGGAGTGCCATTAGAGCCTGAGCAGGCAGAGCGCTCCAAACCCAGAGCACATGCAGTCAAAAAGGTCCTGAGAGGGCATGAAAGCCACTGTGGACATGGGGAGGGCTTGGCCTCACCTGACGGAGTGATAACCCTAGCACTGGGTTCCAGATGTCAGGTACCGTTTTTTTCTGCGGAAGCTGAAAAAAATGCTCCCTAAAGCACTAGAGACGTATAGGCTGGGGTCACCATAGCAGCCAAAGACATTTTGCACCCAAGCAGCAGTAACAACTAAGCCCTAAAACAAGGCAAGGCCTCAGGTGGTCACAAATCCGGCAACTTGTGTTGGTGAGAGTTGTAGGTGGCTGAAGGTGTCCACTGTAGTCAAAAAGTGGTAACAGAGCAGACTTGAGATCCACATTGTGTGTCACAAGCCGATGCAGCAGTAGAATGAGGTTCTGTAGGCTGAAAGGTGGGAGAGCGCACAGAGTCACATTAATACTCCGTCCCTCACCCTTCACCTTTACCATGGAAAAAAACAGCACTTGCAAAACAATTTGGGAAGTTCTTAGTGGCATAAACCGATAAAGCTCCTGGTTTAGCTCGAATGGCCTACTCATGAAGTAAGTGTTCAAAAACATTGTCACACCTGGAGCTCTGCCAATGCTGGAAAGCATTCCATGGCCAACAGTACTCTCAAGTCTGAAAATGTCACATTGCAAAGCCAAGTGCCCAAAAGTCATATTACAAGCTAGCCTTGCATGTTCATTCAAGCGGGGTTTGGGTACAGCCTCCAAAGTAAGGTGGAAGAAACGCTAGTCCTGTTAGCCACTTAATAGAGACCAGTTTAAAAAGTGGTGTAATAAGGAGTCTTGATTGAGGCGAGAAAAAAAAAAGACTAGTAAAAGATAGACTTACAGCGGAGCTGAAGTAAAAGGTGTCCAACCTTCTAGAACTAGAAAAAAAAAAAACTGGAGGCATGCTGGGTGAAAGGGACTGGCTTACAGTTGCTCTGTTTGCCAGTGCCAAAAAAAAAAAAAAGGTCCCTCCGACAGATAAGAAGGCTCAGTCGCAAGAGCACTTGGGTGCCGTTTGCCCATGGAGATACCCTGCAGACTACCAGTGCCACCCTCTAGATGTGCCCACGTGTCCTTAGGAATGGGCTTGCTTGTATACTTGAGGAATCAAATCAGTCTCCATAGCATTGGTCTGTGTCTTGTTCTGCCCCGATTGCCACACTGCTCTTATAGCACAGTGTTACCTCAAGAGATTCTGTGTCCCATTGTACAAGAAAACGGTCACTGAAGCCCACTCAGTCTCTCCGGCAAGAGCAGGGGGTGGGAGTCAAACCTGCCCCTTGATATAAGACTGAAAACAACCCGGGTAAATAAAGTTTAGCCTAAAAGGACTAGCTGGTGGCAGAAGAGAAAACAAAAGCAGGGCTCTGTAGCAAAGGGACAAACAAGGAGAGCACCAGAGATACACCACCAAGGGCAGACCAGCCGATAGGGAAGGGACACAACCAGGACATCACAGATTTAACACAAAGCACTCTAGGACATTCAGCAGCACCCCCCCCCCCCCCCCCACACACACACACTATATTTCACACACCACACCAAAAGTACAGTCTGCAGTAGCAAGCAGTTGGGCTACCCAGAAGCATTCACCAGTATTGCTGCCAGACCCCCCCATGTGGGTGCAATCTTCACCGACCGCCATAGTTTCAGGCACTCGAGTTTTGGGTCTGCTGCTCTGGACCTATATAGCACCCTGCTGCAAGCACTAGACAATATAGAATTGCACAGGGTTTCATACGTTCAGGTCCAGTGCCATCTGGCAACATCAAGTGCCGGGTTCAGGTTCCATCCTCTAGCAATAACCTTTAGTTTATCTGGATAACCTGTCTCCTGATCCCTGTTGAAACCTTTGAGAATCTAGAAAATCATGTAGAAAGCTGCACACCATCACCTTGAACACTGGGAAAAAAAAAAAAAAAAACCCGTCCTGGCAGGGGAAGGGTTATGCCAGAAAGAGGGCTTCCTTTATTATTCTTGCCAGTGTACATGGCACATAACTGATGTAAGAACTCTGTGTCCCATGAAGTACAATAAAAACATAAACCCATTTGTCTGATATAAATGTCCATTAAAATGTAAAGTGAAAATTGCATGGTGTGCAGCTTAAAGCGGTGTTTCACCCTAAAAACACATTTCTAGCATGCCATCAAGCATACTAGCGCGATCTACAGTATGCCTTTCTTTTATTTTTTGGCGCCGTACTTACAGTTTACTGCCGTAGTGAAATTTCAGACTCCTCGCGGGGAATGGCCGTTCCTATGCAGAGGGAAGATGATTGACGGCCGGCTATGGCGCGTCACGCTTCCCAAAGATAGCCGAAATAGGACTTGCCTCTTCACGGCGCTATACGGCACCTGCGCACAGACATCGGAGCTGACTGCGCAGGCGCCGTGAAGAGGCAAGTCCTATTTCGGCTATCTTCGGGAAGCGTGACGCGCCATAGCCGGCCGTCAATCATCTTCCCTCTGCATAGGAACGCCCATTCCCCGCGGGGAGTCTGAAACTTCACTACGGCAGTAAACCAAGTACGGCGCCAAAAAATAAAATAAAGGTGTACTGTAGATCGCGCTAGTATGCTTGATGGCATGCTAGAAAAAAAAAAATGTTATTTTTAGGGTGAACCCCTGCTTTAAGCAGGTTATATAGGAATACACACACACACACACACACACACCTCTTCTTAATAGGCATACAAATAAAACAGCCTGCAAAAATCACAAATTTCCTTCCTAGTAAACCATCTGCAGACAGCCAAACCTTCTCAGTCTTTGATTTTCCGAATTTCTAGTCTAGTGGTTTTTATTTTTATTAGCGCCATAAGAAAAAGTCAATACAGCCTGGGCTATGTCCCAGTGAAAATTGCTTTTCTAAAACAGTCAGGATACAGAACATAATAAACCTTCAGTATCAGACTCTGGAAGCCCAACGCAATTCTGATTTCACCATTCCGAGTAGCGGGATTATAACCTAGCCAGCATGGCTATTGGCCCGACTTACAAGTAATGGGAACAGCAGAGTTTGGTCAGGCACCATATTTCCTATATTTGGAGAACACGCTGACTTTTCAGCCATGTAGGTAAATGATTTGCTTTCCAAGCATACTTAAGAAATCGGAAAGACGTGTTTTATTCATCCATCTTTTAACAGTAACGCGTTTTCCCTTTCTGAGAATTTTACAGGTGGACATTTCAGATGTAGAGAAAATTAAAATAGAACACAGATGTCTTGCTGCCGTGATATTGAAGGGAAAACTACAGAAAAGCCCACAAATGGCTCTTGAATGCCGACTGCAAAAGCTAGCCGCTTCCTCTTACCCGTCTGTTTAGGGCTGTTTTGCTGCCAACTTTGGCAGTCTCGGCAAGACTGTGCTGCGACACCCTGCGGTCCAGATCCTCATGGCCACCTAAAAGGAAAAAGAGGGGTGTATATTTTAAAAGGAACTTATTGCAGCCATGTGACACATGACAGACCACTGATACGCAACATAAAACAGTGTAAAATTTAGGCATAACACTGTGGCACAAATGTTTGTTTTGTTGCCTTGCAGTGCCTGTAAATCCACGAGGATTGACACCAACAATCCTATTAAAAACAGAATCTGGCAGCCAAAGTTCCACAACGACTTGTTAATAGTCACATTCGACTTTTATTGTTCTGCAGCATTCAAAGCAGTATTAAAAACACAAACATTAATCATATTGCAGCCTACCAATTCTTAGATGTGAATGCGTTCCTTTTTTAGGCTTATATTCTTCTATTTTCATCTAGAGATCCAGCCAGTAAGTCTATTGTTTTTCATAGACACAAGTTCTCCAGCAGACTATCAGTTGGATAAGAGAAACAACTTAACCACTTAAGACCCGGACCAAAATGCAGGTAAAGGACCCGGCCAGGTTTTGCGATTCGGCACTGCGTCGCTTTAACTGACAAATGCGCGGTCGTGCGATGTTGCTTCCAAACAAAATTGGCGTCCTTTTTTTCCCCACAAATAGAGATTTCATTTGGTGGTATTTGATAACCTCTGCGGTTTTTAATTTTTTGCGCTATAAACAAAAATAGAGCGACAGTTTTGAAAAAAATGCAATTATTTTTACTTTTTGCTATAATAAATATCCCCCAAAAAGATATAAAAAAAGTTTTTTTTTTCCTCAGTTTAGGCCGATACGTATTCTACATATTTTTGGTAAAAAAAGAAAAAAAAAAATCACAATAAGCGCTTATAGATTGGTTTGCGCAACATTTATAGCGTTTACAAAATAGGAGATAGTTGTATTGCATTTTTATAAAAAAAATTTTTTTTTACTACTAATGCCGGCGATCAGCGATTTTTTTCGTGACTGCGACATTATGGCGGACACATCGGACAATTTTGACACATTTTTGGGACCATTGTCATTTTCACAGCAAAAAAATGCTATAAAAATGCATCGTTTACTGTGAAAATTACAATTGCAGTTTAGAAGTTAACCACTAGGGGGCGCTGTAGGGGTTGTGTGTGACCTCATATGTTTTTCTAACTGTAGGGGGCGGGGCTGAACGTGTGCCATCATTGATCGTGTTTCCCTATATTAGGGAACACATGATCAATGAAGCTGCCACTGAAAAACGGGGAAGCTGTGTTTACACACAGCTCTCCCCGTTCTTCAGCTGCAGGGACCGATCGCGGGACTCCAGCGGCGATCGGGTCCGCGGGTCCTGCGGTCACGGAGCTTTGGACCCACGGCTGGGCACTTAAAGAGGACGTACAGGTACGTGCTTGTGCCCAGCCGTGCCATTCTACCGACGTATATCTGCAGGAGGCGGTCCTTAAGTGGTTAAGTACATGCCCCCGCAGATCGGCGAGGAGAAAAGGCAGAACAGAGCTCTGCCTATGTAAACCAGGCAGAGCTCGGTCCTGTCAGCAGGCATGTGAATTGGATGTGCAAAGCAGGGAAGAAAAACCAGCAAATCCCTTAGGGAAGCACCTCATTGTAAACACAAAAACACTGGTAAAGCACACATTTAATCCTTTGATCGCCCTAAATGTTTAACCCCTTTGCAGCCAGTGTCATTAGTACAGAGATGGTGCATATTTTTAGCACTGATCATTTTATTAGTGTCACTGGTCACATAGTGTTACAATATCTGCCGCAATATCACAGCCCCACTCTGCTGATTGCTGCTATTACTAGTATAAAATAAAATCTATTCCAGTATATATACACACACATCATTTGGAGACACTAACTTTGCATAAAAAACAATCAATAAACGCTTAGTGGGATTTTCTTTTACCAAAAATATGTAGCAGAATACATATTGGCCTAAATGAATGAAGAATTAATTTTATTGGATATGTTTTATAGCATAAAGTAAACAAATAGTTAATTTTTTTTTGAAAATTGTTGGTCTTTTTTGCTTTATAGCGCAAAAAAAATACAAAAAAACATAGTGATCAAGTAGAACCAAAAGGCGGCTCTATTTGTGGGGAAAACATGACATAAAATGTTATTGATGTACAGTGTTGCATGACCACAATTGTCAGTTAAAGTAACGCAGTGCCGTATAGTAAAAAAAAAAAAAAAAAAAAATGTCCTGGTTATTGGGGGGGGGGGGGGGGGTAAATATTCCAGAGTTCAGGTGTTTAATTTATTCATGCAAACTTTATCCCAAAAGGAAAAAAAAAAACACGTTTGCTGTAACGGATTATAAAGTGAGAGAGTTTGGCTTCAATATGTTAGTGTATCTAAATCTGCTAAATACATTTAACACTAGCCTCCCCAGACCAACAATGCTGCTGTCTGTTGTGCCTTCTCTGCTCATTCCTTCCGAGTTGTGTCTCACCAATACTGGAGTTATGTTAATGGACAGATCACCAGGTAAAAAAGGCCAAAGAAAAACCAATACAGCCACCACATCTAGATTGGTAAGCTGCCATTTATTAAATTTTTTCGTTTTGGGTTTAATACCACTTTAAGAAGTTTCACTCCATTGGCTCCCTCTGTACAAATTAGTGTGAAGAAAATACTTCAACAATTATACCCCTTTCACACCGTTTTTCAGGCGTTTTAGCTTTCACACCGAGGGCTTACACACCAAGGCGATGCGCTGGTGGGACCGCTCCAAAAGTCCTGCTAGCAGCATCTTTGGAGCGGTGCGGTTTTTACCACTCCTTCCCATTGAAAACAACGGGACACCGCGGCTATACCGCCGGCAATGCGCCTCTGCAGAGGGGCATTGCCGGCGATTTTAACCCTTTTTCGGCCGCTAGCAGGGGTTAAAACCGCACAGCTGGCGGCTGAATACCGCCGCAATTCTGATGGTATAGCGCCGCTAAAAATAGCGCCGCTATACCCCCACCGCATCTCCCGCCTCAGTGTGAAAGGGGCCTTATATAGACAGAGAACCCCTATCAGATTTTCCTCATCTGTGTCCCATTGTGGAGATTTCTCTTCACTTCCTGTCCCATAGCCAAACAGGAAGTGAAGGGAGTTCCTTGGGGACCCCAGGTCATCAGCACTAGTGTCCCCATTGGAAAATTTTCCCTCTATTACTTTTCTGAGGACAACCCAAAATTTGGGATTTTCTTTTACCTTCACCTTCAATGATAATGGTAAACAGGACCAATAGGAGGGTGAATCTCCCTAACAGGGGCACAAAAAGCAATAAAAAAAAACGACCCTCTCCACTATATTCAAACTAAAATAAAAGTTCTGCCTTTAGGTATACTTAAAAAGGTAATGTGCATTAATGTACCAGGACAGTGTGAACTGCTCTGACAGCAAAAAGTCCAGCTCAGAGGAAGCAACACAAGCTAAATAAAGAAGAAAAAAACAAAAAGCTTCAATAAAGGAAGCCTACACATGCATAGCAATTCTAGGCGCTACATTTAGCTACGAACAGAAGCCTAATGGTGACTTTAATTTAAACATGCTTACATACCATCTATTTAAATTACTGCACCTTAGATTTAAAGACCCCTTTCACACTGGAGCGGATTGCAGGCGCTATTAAAAATAGCACCTGTAAACAGACCCCAATCAGCCGCTGTCTCCAGTGTGATAGCCCTGAGGGCATTCACACTGGAGCGGTGCGCTAACAGGACGGTTAACAAAAAAAAAATCCTGCTAGCCGCATCTTCGGATCCGTGAAGGAGCGGCTATACCGCCATCAATGTGCCTCTGCAGAGGCGCTTTGTGGTGGTTTTTAACCCTTTATCAGCCGCTAGTGGGGGGGTAAAACCGCCCGCTAGCGGCCAAATAGCGGTAAAGCGCCACTAAAAATAGCGGCGCTTTACCGCCGACGCCGCCCCAGTGTGAAAGGGGCCTATAGCTGCCATGACTATGGCAAGAAGTTGCATGTGGTCTGCAGCCAAATATCTCTTATTCAGACTAAATGAATTTTCAGCTGCACAGATTACAGTCTATCATGGCTCCGCCCTCTGAAACAGGAAAAAACTTGAGGCAGTTCAATGAAAGCTGGAGAACAAACATGATATACATTCTTCACAGCAACAAAACTTCGCTTGATTTCCCCACATGCTGCTGTTGTAGGCCACACCAATATTTAGCACTGCTCTTGTTTCAACCAATGATCCCCATGATGGTCGTACTCTCAAACAGGTCTCACCTGCATTATCCACGCCTGGCACATCTCCATTAGTAGTTGCTGCCACGTACAACTTCCTTGCATTGCTAAGCCCACGACTGTTGAGGAAAACGGGCAAGTGGACAATATTGCGCATGTAGTCGTGGCCATTAATGTTGGAGTCTCTTAGGACACTATTGAGGTTTTGGTTGATTGCCTTGATGATAATATGTGGGTCACTTGCAAATACTGCAATGAAAGGGCCTTTGGAGAACAAGATCCGCACCTATAAAAATAAATAAAAAACACCATTCAAAATGACAAAAAAAAATATTTTCAAGCAGTTAAAACAGCTACTTTCCACCAGTAGATTTCACCCTCTGCAGTTAGGCTTTGGTTACTTCCTTGTCTTAAGCCTACATACTGACCCCCTCTGCAAAATATCAATAATTGCCCGTCTGCCAGGTGGGGTCCAACTTTTCCCATAGGTAGACATCCAAAAGCCCCGAGACGGTTGTTGGGTGCCACCATTTTAAATTTGATGGTCAGAAGCCTAACAGACTCAGATTTGCCTTTTAGATGACACACTATTGCAGCATTTCTCAATCGGGTGCCACAGCCTCTTAACCTGGTGTGCTGTCTTGGATTGTCAGGGGTGCCACCTGTAGTATATTCACATCACTACACCACCCTGTATTTTAACACAGCAGCAAACGTTTCCATGGTGCAGGCGGGCTGCCCGACGGCACCATGGAAAGACATGATGCTAATATCCAAGGTTAACAGTGTGATGATAATGCAGTGTAAGAGGGCCCAGGGTAGCCATATTGTTTAAAAATCAGTCAACTATGAGATATTTTTTTTTTCTTTTTTAAATCTATCTCATAGTTGACTGATTTTCAAACAATATGGCTGCCCTGGGCCCTCTTACACTGCATTATCATCACACTGTTAACCTTGGATATTAGCATCATGTCTTTCCATGGTGCCGTCGGGCAGCCCGCCTGCACCATGGAAACGTTTGATTGGTCAGATCATTTCTGTCAAACATTTGTCAATACCCTCATGGACCAGAACAGAGGGGCTAAATCAGCAGTCTGGAGTTCTTTTTAACATCGAACAAGGAACATCAGCTTAAATCATCTTACGCTCATTGACTGAACTCTGCTGAATGCACAGAATCGGGATGCTGTTAAAGGAGTTGTAAAGGCAGAAGGTTGATTATCTTCTTGCATTCTCTGCATAAAGACAATAAACCTGTGTGTAGCAGCCTCACCGGCACCCCTAAGGCCGCGTACACACGACCGGTCCAAACCGATGAAAATGGACTGAAGTTCAGTTTTATCGGTCCAAACCGACCGTGTGTACGGCCCATGGACGGCTGACCGATAGGTCAAAACCGATGGTTAGTACACAAAAGCATCGGTTCAAAACCCGCGCATGCTCAGAATCAAGTCGACGCATGCTTGGAAGCATTGAACTTCGTTTTTTTTCAGCACGTCGTGTGTTTTATGTCACCGCGTTCTGACACGGTTTTTGAACGGATGGTGTGTACACACATCAGACCATCAGTCTGCTTCAGCGGTGAACCGATGAAAACAGTCCGTCGGACCATTCTCATCGGATGGACTGACCGTGTGTACGCGGCCTAATACTTACCCAAGCATCATCTCTGCCCAACGATGTCCATGGGTCCCTCGGCCATCCGGGACTCTCCTCCAGCAGCGGCGCCATTGGCGTCCATGGCTGTCAAAGTCAGTTTGCCAATCAGGAGAGAGAGGGGGCGGGGCAGAATGGCAGCTGGGTCTGATTGGACACACGGAGCTGCAGCTCGGCTCAGGTGCCCCCATAGCATGCTGCTTACTGTGGGGGCACTTAATAGGTGGGAGGGGTAAGGAGCACAGAAGAGGGACCCGAGAAGAAGAGGATCCAGGCTGCCCTGTGCAAAACCATTACACAGGGCAGGCAAGTATAACATGTTTGTTTTTTTAAACAAGACTTTACAATCACTTGAAGTATTTTCATTCTTAAAACTTTGTTTTGCTGTTGCATCATTGTCTTTTTTTTCTTTATAATGCTCTTTAAAGTACATGTTTTGCTTGCACTGTTTTACTTTTTATATATTAAAGAATATTCTGATGGCAATCAGAATGCTGAGGGCATTTGCATGATCTATGAGCCTGCCCATGAATAGATGTCGTCTCAAAAACAATTCCAGTGACCCCCCAACCCCCCTCAATTGCCAATAATAAAGATTGTACAACAAATGCTCACTTCTGCTCTTCTATAAAATGAACATCTTGCATAACTTAGGTTAAAGGATCAGCAGCTCTCACATAAATTTGAATAAAAACCCGTTCATAGGATGGCAACGGCAACTTTGATACAAAATAATCAAGTTTCATACGTTCATTGTTCACTCTGACACAACAGATAAATATTACAAGCCTATTTTATTTCATCATCAACCCAAAGCCACTATAGTAGCAGAGCCAATCTGCATAAACTGTAAAAAATGCAAGCATCTTCAATAAATAAATTGGATATTTAGTGCATAAACCCCCAGCAGGTGGCACTAAAGGAAAATAAGTGCTAGTACTTTGCTGCCCTCCTGTAAGGTCAGTGCCTAGGTGACAGCCGGTGTTTACTGGTCCTGTGCGTAATCAAGCAGCCCATTACTTGGGAGATATACAGCTCAATAAACAACCTGCTCCCATAAAACAGACACAGACTAGCAGGATGTATTGCCATCATTTATTTCTGCTTCTTTCATGAAGCTCTGTCTCTGGCTATGGCAGCCCTCCGGGGCAAATTCACAAGCTGCTTGTAAAACCTCCTGCGAACGGCAATCATTATACAAATAATAGTCATGTAGATCATTTGTGGAACTTCCAATGCAGTTAATTATGGCTGTAAAAGTGCTACAAAACAGCAGTGATACAGCATTCACAGCACCGCGAATGAACGGGCTTTCAGAGCCTGTAATTAAAAGGCAATGTTTTCACTAAGTGTTCAGTGCCATCATTTGTTATCCAGCATCATTCTATGCCATTTATTCGCAATTCACTTCAATGTGGAGCACATTTAATTACCTAAAGGAGAACTCCGGGCAGGAACACTAAAAAGGCAACGACCCAATGACTTAACATTATTTGGCTGCTCATTTTCTAGTTATCTTTTGACATGCAAATAAAGATTTTTAGTTGAAGTGCTTCTAAAAAGACAGAAGGTTTTTTTTTAACTTTTACTCTAATGCATTCTCTGCATTAAAGGTTAAAAAAAAAAAACTTCTGTAAGCAGAAGGAATAAGGAATGAGTCACTATGACTTATCACTCCTCCAATTCATTCACTTTTAAATGTAGATTTCAGTTTGATCTACTGATCTGAGAAGGTAAAACTGCCTTTCCAACCTGGGTGCCCTCTTGGGTTTTTTCTTTTTTTTTTTTTTAGATGTGCCATGGGTGGTGGGGGAAAATGGTACAGTGAAATCATTAGTTTCTAGGATGTAGGAGGTTGCCCTGCACAGCGGCCCTTCTTGCATCTTCATTTGCCCCCTTCCTATGTCACAATGTCAATGCCGGAATCAGCATGTTGTGTGAAGTAGCTGCGTGCAAGCGGTGTTTTGGCTTGGTCAGAAGGCAGAACTTGGTTAACTTGCTGGTGAGAGTTATATAGCGCTGTATGAGGCAGGTATGGAGCTTTCTTAGTGCCTCTCCTACTGTAAACCATGCTCTGGCCTTGCTGGAAGGCAGACCTTTATTTACTTGCCAAGTGCTTGGATGTGGCAAGAGCAGCATAGTGCGATGTGTCAGTTCTAGAAGTTTTATTAAATGCACTTTAACTGTTGTGGGAATACAATTCTCCATACTCCTTCAAGAAAGTTTTCTTGTCTTTTTTTTTTTTTAAGTACAGCTTTCTGGGTAGCGTCCCTGTCAATACATGTCGAAATAAGAGCATGCAGCATGTACCCGATTGGTCCCTAATCTGCTCCTGCAATCTGTTGAAGGGCACGTATGGAGAGCAACTGAGGGTGTGGAGCAGGAGCTCCGAATCTGTCTGTCATTTATGCCAATTTAGGGCAGTTGTCTGCACCCCCCCCCCCCCCATTTTAAACTGCAGAGCCTAGAGATTTTGCATACTTCTAAATGTTGGAAAAACGCTGCTGTAGGGACACCGGTAAATATGTAAAAAGGAGCCTAAAGCTCCACCTGCTGGTTCAAAGGAGTAATAAAACAGAAAACAGACAAAAAAAATAAAAAACTGATAAATATTTTTTATAAAGCCACTACGCATTCATTTAAAAAGTTTTCTTTATTCAAATTTTTCTTTTCCCTTTCCATCAGAGAATTAAATTTTATTTTATTTATTTTTTGTGTTCCGTTTTGTTGTAACATTTCACCTTCTGCTAAAACTTTTGTGAATCAGTACTGCTTGGACCTTGAAGAAGGGGACACACCTCGGAAGCTCGTCCATGAAAAATGATATGTTAGTGCAAATAAAAAAAGTATCACGGACAGTACTCAATTTTCTCTTTATTCTAATCAAAATAGAAAACAGCATTTACTAAACCAAGCATGTAATACATTACCTTTACTAAGTACACAACATAAAGGCAAACAGAAAATGGGGGTACCTACCGTATCCAGCATTTGCAAGACCTTGTCTTGCTCACAGGCATCCAGTCCATCAATGATCACAACGAGTCTTGTCTGGTTCTGTGTGAAACTGTCAATTGTCTTTGTCATTTTAGCCATCAGTTCTACTTCACATTTCAGAACCTGGAACCAAAAATATTCACACCGACACCATTAAGACAAAACAAACTGGCTGTGGTTTATAGGCAGTCTGGATACCTGATTGCTTAGATGTCAGAACAGGAAGGGATCTTTCAATCTATCATAGCCAGAGGACCACAGAACTTAAAGCTTTCAGTCATATATTTCACCTTATAATGGTTTCCTTATCATTGTTATTTTTCTCTCTCTGCTATATCACCCTACCAACACCCATGTGCCTTAAAAAAAAAAAAAAAAAAAAAACAAGCAAGTGCCTGGTTATCCAAAAAACACAAAAGACAGCTTTTCTATGAAAAGTTATTTTTTCACTGTGGTCTAGAAATTATGTGAACCAACTTCTATTTTCCGCTTCTAAACCTTTCCCAGTAATCCTTATCTGCAAACTCTAGACCCTCTCCCTGCTTTTAGTCACATAACATTGGCAACAGGGTAGGATATCATTACAACATTCAAAGTAGTAATGGGCATTACTTGGAGTAGTGCAGACCAATAACCCAGTGGCTCTAAACCTGGGAAAAGGTTACATTTCAGCTGCCATGCTAACACCATTTCCTGATGCATGTTCTAGGTAAAAACAACCCAAGGTATGCCCATATCACAAGGGTAAACTAAAAGGCCTGGACTTGTAGTCCAGGAGAAGCCATCTAAAATTATTGCAATAGGACACAGCAGGGCCCAAATCTTTCTGCCCCCACTCCCCACCAAGCATGTTCAATTCTATGCAATGGTGTTATGGTGCTATAGAAGAGTGGTCTCCAAAAGATTAGACCCTTTGCTTGCCTTTATTCAGCCCATGGGCAATATTTCATTCACCAATACCATCAATGGAGCATAATTCCCACCCATCACTGAGACCAGTAAAGAGGGACAATTCCTCCCAATGACACCACAATTGCTCCTTATGACACCAAAGATGGGGCATGTTATTTTCCCCTCCGACGTTGGGACCTTTTCTACTCCCAATGGCTACAGTTCGGCCTCCCTAAAGTCTGACGGAAAGTAAACTGGCCCCCTGTTTAAAAAGTTTTTCAGACCCCCTGCTACTGACAGGCGACCTGGCTATGAAGTAAAAAATTACCTCAAAATTAGTGACCCGTCAAATACAGTATGGGGTGCGACATAGCAGAAAAAAGGGAGGGGAGGCTTCATAAATCACCAATGGTATGGTAAAAAGTGATGCACAGGTACTTTTTTTTACATAAGTACGGATACTTTTGCTCAAGTATGCGCCAATACCAAGAACTCATGCAAAGGCTTACTATCAGTGCAACACTAATAAAAGGGATATTCGACAAGAAGGCAAATATTGGGGATCATTAATTTAAGAGCACAAACAATGCAGTGTCTTTTTAATTGATCATAAAAAAAATAATCAGTGGCAGTACCTTCATGAAGCCCTCACTTTTCAACTTGTGAAGTCTGGAGGCCGCACTGTGAAGGCGTTTTCTCTGTGAGTTCAGTATGGAATCCATCACTTGCCACCATGTGAGACAATTCAGAACCAACACCAGACCAACAACACAAGCCACAGCTATCAGAATAGCATTCACAGTCATGTTCTTTGCATCCACTTTGAAGATTGCCAGTAATATGACCCCAGCAAAAATGCAGGTCATTATAAAGATGAAAATGACAAAAGATGGAAGGCAACAGGTCTTCTTCCATTTCTTCTTCCCTAAAACAAAAAGGCATAGATCATTTACAAAACAGTTTTAAAAAAGACAAGAGACCAAAGTGAATGTTATGCTGAATTTGCAGGGAAATGGGGCAAGGAGCATGACAACTCCGCTGGCAACCAGAACCCATCATCAACAAGATGAAAAACAAAACTGCAACCAAAAGCAACAAGTCAATCAAATACCCTCATTCAATCACTTTGCTTGTAAAGGTGCCCATACACTGAATACCGTATTTAATCGGCGTATAACACGCACCCTAACTTTTAGAGGGAAGTTTCAGGGAAAAAACCTTTCCACAGCCCCCTGTGTATAACACGCAGGCACAGTTTACCCTCTATTTTCAGGGTAAAAATTAAGTGTTATACACCAATAAATACAGTAATTGTTAGCGGAGAAAAAGGTGTTCAATCTGGCCTTTTAACAACTGGCCACTGTATAAAAACTAGAAAGCCAGGATATACAAGCAGAGGAATAACAGAGCCGAGGAGCCATTGGTGCCAGTTCCAGAAGAAATGGTGGGGACAAAACTTAGATACTAAAGGTGTCGTTCTTTTTCATTTAAAAATAACAAACATGTCATACTTGCCTGCTCCATGCAGTAAGAGCAGCCCAGATCCTGGGGTCCTTCATCGTCGCTCTTGATCCCTCCCTCCTGCCGAGTGCCCCCACAGCAAGCGGCTTGCCATGGGGCACCCGAGCTGCTGCTTCTGTGTGTCTATTCAGACAAAGAGCCTGAGCTTGGCCCGGTCGTCTCTCTACCCTCATTGGCTCACTGACTTTGCTTGACAGCAGGGGGAGCCAACGTGCCCGCTGCTGTGCTCAGCCAATCAGGAGGGGGAGTCTCCCAGGCAGCTGAGGCTCTTGTGCAACATCTCTGGATCGAGATGGGACTCAAGGTAAGTATTAGGACTCATGCACACTGGACGTTATAAAAAGGCCAGTAGCGTCAGCTGTAGAATGAGTTTTGCAGCATTTTTGTAGTAATGTTTTTTTTTTTTTTCTTAAGCAAAACTATACTCCTACAAAAGCTTATGGCTCAAAAACACGGATAAAGGCAGAATAGTTGAGTTTTTCAGCGTTTTTAAGCTTTTATTAGAATTAGAGCGTTTTTACAGCTGAAAAATTCCTCTTAAAACCCACTAGCTCTGCATTTTTTTTTCCAGACAGAAAACCCCCCCCCACCAAAAAAATGCTAAAAACAGCCTGTGTGTGCATGGACACATAGGACAACATGCTGGGGAGTTAACTGGCTGCAGATAAAAATAATTGAAGTAAAAAACAGCAGCTGTAAAAAAAATCCAGTGTGCATGCAGTTTTTTTATCTTAATGCATAGCATACATTAAGATAAAAAAAAACTCCTGACTTTAGAGCCACTTTAAGATTTTTAAAGAGGAAGTAAACCCTAATGCCGCGTACAGACGGTCGTTTTTTGTGATGAAAAAAAACGAAGTTTTAAATCACGAAATAAAACGATGTTTTTGAAACTTCATTTTCAAAAACGACGTTGCCTACACACCATCGTTTTTTCAAAATGCTCTAGCAAAGCGCGGTTACGTTAAGCACGTACGACGGCACTCTGTTCCATTGAAGCTCGCTTCATAACTTGCTTCTGAGCATGCGCGGGTTTAAAAACTTCGTTTTGCCCACACACTATCATTTTAAATTACACAAAAAACGACATTTTGAAAAACGACACAAAAAATTCAAGCATGTTCGAATTTTTTTTTTGTCGTTTTTCAGAAGACATAAAACGGCGTTTGCCCTCACACACGGTCATTTTAAATGACGTTTTCAAAAACAACGTTTTTTTTCATCACAAAAAACGACCGTCTGTACGCGGCATAATGGGTTTACTTGCTCTTTTCCCCCCCTGAAAAGTAAAAGTATAATGGGCTAGTATGTTTAAAATGTTGACTGATTGTTTTCCATTTCAATTGCTTAAGAGCACTACACATTATTATTATTTGTTTTTTGAATTTAGTGAGTAATACCCAAAGAGTATAGGCTTGCTGTATAGAGAGTTTATTTGTTGCGTGGACACATTTTGGAATTTTATTTTTACAAGGGCAGGAGAGATAAACCATGCATAGGAGCCTCTAATGACGACTGAACAGCACAGAGAGGCTACCAATTCAGTCTGATGTGAGCTGAAGCCATCTCTAACAGCGTCCAACTCCGATATGCAACAAACATCACTATAGATCAGGGGTCTCCAAACTTTTAAAACAAAGGGCCAGTTTATCGTCTTTCAGACTTTAGAAGGGCCGGATTGTGGCCAGAAAATGTCCCAGGTCCGGCATTGGTGAAAATGAATTTGGCCCCAGGGTTGGTGGTCAATAGAGGAGGACGAGTAATGCCCCTATTAGTAGGAGGAATAGTATTCCCATAATTGGTAGCGGTGGAAGAAATAGTGCCCTATTGTTGGTGTCAGTGGGAGGAATTGTGTCCCAAGGGCCGGATAAAGGCTAGCAAAGGGCCACATCTGGAGACCCCTGCTATAGAGTATGGCTACATATGACTTGCTAGGAGCACATCAATGCTATTAAGTTCAATGTGTTTTTTCTTGGATGAAATGATGACTGCTCTCTCCCTTGAGGTCCTGTTGGTTGACTGTGAATAGCTGGGTGCATACTATGTGGGTGGACATACAGTATCTCACAAAAGTGAGTACACCCCTCACATTTTTGTAAATATTTTATTACATCTTTTCATGTGACAACACTGAAGAAATTACACTTTGCTACAATGTATAACTGTAAATTTGCTGTCCCCTCAAAATAACTCTACACAGCCATTAAATGCTTAAACCGCTGGCAAAAGTGAGTACACCCCTAAGTGAAAATTTCAAAATTGGGCCCAAAGTGTCAATATTTTGTGTGGCCACCATTGTTTTCAGTACTGCCTTTACCCTAGGGCATGGAGTTCACCAAAGGTTGCCACTGGAGTCCTCTTCCACTCCTCCATGACGACATCACTGAGCTGGTGGATGTTAGAGACCTTGCGCTCCTCCACCTTCCATTTGAGGATGTCCCACAGATGCTCAATAGGGTTTAGGTCTGGTGACATGCTTGGCCAGTCCATCACCTTTACCCTCAGCTTCTTTAGCAAGGCAATGGTCGTCTTAAGCCGCATACACACGACCATTTTTCAGGTCATGGGAAAAACAACGCTTTTCTCGATGCGATTCTTGTCAAGCCTGCCTTGCAAACACAAGATCGTGAAAAAAAAAAGCTTGAGCAAAGCGCGGTGACTTACAACATGTACAACGGCACTATAAAAAGGGGAAGTTCCATTTGGATGGCGCCACCCTTTGGGCTGCTTTTGCCGATTTTGTGTTAGTAAAAGTTTGGTGAGAGACAATTCGCGCTTTTCAGTTTTTGTGCTTTTCAGTCTGTTACAGGGTGACGAATGTGCTATCTCCATTACAAACGCTAGTTTTACCAGAATGAGTGCTCCCGTCTCATAACTTGCTTCTGAGCATGCGCATTTTTCCCCCCCCGTCGTATAAGCCTACACACAACCGTTTTTTCACGAGGTGAAAAAGGACGAGAAAAATTAGAGCATGTTCTTAATTTTTAATGGCCATTTTTCACGTTGAGAAAATGCTCTGGAGCCCACACACGATCGTTTAATAATGACCAATTTAAAAAATTGAATTTTTCACGTCATGAAAAACGGTCGTGTGTACGCGCATTAGAGGTGTATTTGGGGTCGTTATGTTGGAATACTGCCCTGCGGCTTAGTCTCCAAAGGGTGGGGGATCATGCCCTGCTTCAGTATGTCACAGTACATGTTGGCATTCATGGATGCCTCAATGAACTGTAGCTCCCCAGTGCCAGCAGCACGCATGCAGCCCCAGACCATAACTATCCCACCACCATGCTTGACTGTAGGCAAGACACACTTGTCTTTGTACTCCTCACCTGGTTGCCACACACACACACACACACATCTTAAAACAAATAAGTTTATCATGGTCTCTCTCATCAGACCACAAAACATGGTTCCAGCAAACCATGACCTTAGACTGCTTGTCTTCAGCAAATGGTTTGCAGGCTTTGTGCATCATCTTTAAAAGAGGCTTCCTTCTGGGACGACAGACCAATTTGATGCAGTGTGTAATGTATGGTCTGAGCACTGACAGGCTGACCCCCCACCCCTTCAACCTCTGCAGCAATGCTGGCAGAACTCCTACATCTATTTCCCAAAGACAACCTCTGGATCTGACGCCGAGCACGTGCATTCAACTTCTTTGGTCGACCATGGCTAGGCCTGTTCCACGTAGAACCTGTCCTGTTAAACCGCTGTATGGTCTTGGCCACCATGCTGCAGCTCAGTTTGAGGGTCTTGGCAATCTTCTTATAGCCTAGGCCATCTTTATGTAGAGCAACCATTTTTTTTCAGATCCTCAGAGAGTTCTTTGCCATGGGTGCCATGTTGAACTTCTAGTGACCAGTATGAGAGACTGAGAGCGATAACACCAAATTTGACACCTGCTCCCCATTCACACCTGAGACCTTGTAACACTAACGAGTGACATGACACCAGGGAGGGAAAATGGCTAATTGGGCCCAATTTGGACATTTTCACTTAGGGGTGTACTCACTTTTGTTGCCAGCGGTTTAGACATTAATGGCTGTGTGTTGAGTTATTTTGAGGGGACAGCAAATTTACACTGTTATACAAGCTGTACACTCACTACTTTACATTGTAGCAAAGTGTAATTTCCTCAGTGCTGTCACATGAAAAGACACAATAAATTATTTGCAAAAATGTGAGGGGTGTACTCACTTTTGTGAGATACTATATCTTTTTTTTTTTTTTTTTTTTTAAATGTTGGCTGGCATTATCATGAAATCATCTTGTCAATTTTATCTTTTCCCAATGTCCCGAGCAAGGGGCACTATAGGTCTATGAAAAAGTGAAAAGAAAAAAAGTCTCGCTGTCCACATCTTGGGAATCCTGCATGGTGGAAATGTATTATTGTGATATATCGCCTGTAGCACGTTGTTTAAAACCAGCAACCTCATCTATGTAAAATAAATGCATGGATTTTATACAAAAATGTCTTAACCTGTTAAAAGTCCCATTTTAGGCAACTACTACTGTATTCTGTGATAAGGATAGTGGTACTTACTAATAAGGATTTGATAACACACACACATTCCCCATTCTATGCATTAAGATAAAAGCCTTCTGTGTGCAGCAGCCCCTCCACCCCCCTAATACTTACCTGTGCCACATGTCGATCCAGAAATTTTGCAGGAATATCTAGGCTGCCAGGGACTCCCCTCCTCACTGACTAAGACAGCAGTGCGGCACCATCAGCTACTGCGGCTGTCAAAGTCAGTCAGCCAATGAGGAGAGAAAGGGGGGCAGGGCCGGGCCGCGGCTACGTGTATAAATGGACACAGGGAGCTGTGGCTCGGTCGGATGCCCCTGTAGCAAGCTGCTTGCTGTGAGGGCACTCAACAGGAGGAAGGAACCAGGAGAGCCAAAAGAGGGAACCAAGAAAAGCAAAATCAGAGCTGCTCTGTGCAAAACCATTACACAGAGCAGGCAAGTATAACATGCTTGTCTCATTTTTAACAAAAAAAAAAAAAATCAACTTTACAATCACTTTAAAGTGGAGACCAAGCTTTGGATATATTATTTCATGTTCAGTGAATCCACGCCAAGCAATGTGTAACACTTACAGTTAATTATTACGTCTAAAAATCACGGTACTCCATCTACTTTCTGGACCGAGATTCTGATTGAGTCTTGTATACCCTTGGGGCATGTGCAGTTTTTTTGCCTGTGTTCACAAAGGCATGACACAGATTAGGCCCCTGCTGCAGCCTCTTACTTTGTGACCATCTAAAAAATTACAATGTTGCAGTCTGGTCACTGGGGGAAGAGGAGATTGAGAAAATGCCTGTCTGATAGCATGAAAGCGACCTAGGCAAAGACATTTAAATGGGAGGGTTACGTCTTATTTTTTTGTTTAAGGAACTTTTTTTTTTTTTACAGATGCTGTATATCAGGAATGCGTACAAGCAGACATGCAAAGTTACTGAAAAGGTCCTCCTAATCATATACAACTTTTAAAATACAAGTATTTTTGTGATAGTAGGATACGTTTTTTTAATACAATGAAAAAACCCAATTGCCAGTGAATGTGTCATAATAAAAAAAAAGTACCTTGGGATTCTTCCGTCTTGAAGACCCTGAAAAGTCGGGTTGCCAGAAAACCAAACTCTCTTTCACATGCATCAGAGAGAGTGGCGATCATTTCTGCCATGGAGGTCTCTCCACCAACACTAGAGAGCCTATTATAATCTGTAAAGAGGAACCTGAAGAAACAGATAAAAGTACACACTATTATAAATATTGTAATTGTTATTACACATGCACAACACTACAGGTTTGTCTCACTTCTGTATCGCAAGTCATGAATTTGAATTGATAGGCCCTTAGCCGAAATGCAAAAATTACTCTTCATTGAACTACACACAAGGCTTCTGTATAAAAATGTCACAACCCAAAATCACAGCATAAAGCCGCGTACACACGATCAGTCCATCCGTGGATTTTGAACCGATGGTCGTGCATACCAACGACCGGTTTTGACCTATCGGTTAGGCGTCCATCGGTTCAATTTAAAGCAAGTTCTCTTTATTTGGACCGAAGGACAACTGACGATGGGGCCCACACACGGTCGGTTTGGACCGATGAAACTGAACTTTAGTCCGTTTTTATCGGTTTTGTCCGATCGTGTGTACAATGCCTAATACTCGGGGTAATTTGGGAGTTCCATCCATGGAGACTCAATAGATCAGGCAAAAAAGAATTGTGTGTTAAAATTCCAGTTAACAATGGATTTTCAAGCTACTGTAGGTGACATTGACTTGTCTGCCCATGTAGTGAAATTATTACTATCCTAAAATCATGTATTTTTGGAAAATGGGGATTATGTTTTTATTTAAAGTGTTAGTACCACAGATGCATCCAGACTTATTGTGCAGGTGGTCGATTAGAGATTAAACCAATGTGCTTATGTTGTACCAACCATCAAATCTCCTGTAATATTTATTGTGCAATCATTGCATGGGATATTCTCATCAGTCCCTGTCTGAAGAGTTTCCAATCTAGTGACCCTACACATAGGAGAGTTTATGGACAGAACTCAATTTATCTAGGAGTATGCCATTTAATTTTAGGAGAAATACTATATGCAACAATACGTCAGTGGCCCGAAAGTGGTTACAGAACACCAAAGCAGTACACGTTAAAGCGCAAACCACTTTGCCACATAAAACGCAACTCTTTGTTAGGACAAGGTGGAGGAGATTGTGATGTCACCGCCCTACATTCTCACCACATCCAATCAGAACACCTTGCGTTAATTGAGAAACATGCAAGGCATTCTGTGAATGGCACTCATGCCGAACAAACAACCCCCTGGAGGTTCCCAAGTCGCAGGGTAGCCACTCAGCATAGGACCCAGAGACCAGCTGTGTTCACTGTAGTCATAGCAACTACTACAGCGATTCTCCACTTCCAAGTCGGGCCATTATAACTATGCAAAAAATACCTAAATTTTAGCTTTTACGTCAGGAGAGGGAAAGCAGATCTCATGGCCTGCAGGAAAGGGCAGGGATGTGCAAATCTCAAAGCCGAATGCTGAGAAATTGAAATCCTTTGACAGATAAAACAGCTCCCATATATGCATTTCATATGTTTTAAGCTGTTTGGCTGGAGATCAATTTTTAAACATGATGGGGGGGGGGGGGAGGCATTTTGACATGCATGTAAATTCCATATCTTGCATCATATAGTTAGGCACACAGGCTTGATAATCACCTTTAGGTGATTGGACACTGGAAAAGCTTTGAAGAACATGCATCCTGGACATGCCCCTATAACCCTACCCCACAGTCCTGAGTTATGTAGCACCCACGATTAGAAGGAAGGGTGGCATGTGTCCAGTACTGCACCCCAAGATGTGTTATTTAAATATAAGTAAAAATGTGGGCGCTTTGGAGTAGGTCACAAAAAGTGAAGGTAGGGTAGAGTTATAGACGAATGCCCTTGGGGGGGGGGGGGGGTTATTTCAAGCTTTGCCAGTGTCAATTCACCCGACGGTACCAACCTACAACACAGGATCTATGAATATCAAGCCTGTGTCCCGAGTGTACGATTAAGATAAACAGTTAACCAAACAAATCATAAGTCTGGTTCAGGACACATTACGATCAAAAGGTAAATATTTTGCGTTTTCCACACAAGCATTTAGATTGAGTTGCGTCCTATGACAACATCATCTCACCTGACAGGCAAAGCCTTGGTGGTCTGCTCTGGCAGCTCTGGAGGGTTCACAAACATCAGTTTCAAAAGCAGTTCCAGATAACCAATATGCCGCGCAAGTCTGGTACTCAATACCCAAGCCCAGTTCCAATTCTCTCCTTCTTGTCGCCCACCAAAATACACTGCAGCTGAAAATAGATAAATATGGTCCAATATAGTTACATTCCTAAAACGTATTAGAACGCTAAACAGCTTTTTATATCTTAAGATAATCGCCTATTTAATTGAAAAAGTATGGCAAGGTGTAAAAAAGGACTAGCTAAATATGAATTTTAAATATTGGAATAAATGGTTCTAAAACATTAGGCTATCTTGCACTATAAACCAAAAGCTCTGGGTGTGCATTTAGCCATTGCAAAGTAAACAAATGACTGGCATAGCTTCTCCCACTGTCCTGATTTTTGGGATATGTGATGGTATGAGGCATGTCAACAGCTACTGATCCAAGACTGATGGTCTGGAGGGCTTGGATTTCTTTGGTTCCTTCTCACCATAACCTTAATGGTTATATTGTCTTCATGCTGTGAATACAGCATGTCAAAAGGTGGGGATTGCAAGATAGGGAAGGTGAAATGGCCAGATAGACAAAGCATTTGACTAAACATGAATCTGTCGGGTATCAAATTAATAAAAAATATTTTTCCCGAACAATTACCCCAATGGTATTTAAAAAGATTACACAGATAGGCCATTTGAACTCAAGCAGATTCCAGTGAGATTTGTATTTAACTGACTGGAGAACATCATAAGTGGGATGCCTGGGGAAAGGACATACCATACAGTCACAATTCAGCCACTTTAGAGGAAGTATGTGAGCTTCAGAAGCACAAATATGGTTTAATTAAGGTTGGGAGGCTGCCGATCATTTTTTTCATTTTTTCTAGATCTGCTTAGCTATGACATACTGAACTGGCCACACACCGTAACTAATATTCAAAACATTTACATGTGTGAGAGGCAGCCAGAAACACAGCCACAAATGAAACGGTAACAAATAATAATATAGAAACTTACTGAAGAATATATAGAGGACAGCCAGCAGGCTGAGCGACACAGATATCCCCAACTTGGCATCTACACTGAATGACAGAAGCAAGCCAACGGTGCTACACAACATCAAAATGAGGAAGACAATGAGCCAAGAGAACTGGAAGAGGGGCTCAATCTGCTGGCCTGCAAACGTTTTCATTTCATCTAAGAGAAGAAGGAACAATACAGGACATCAGACATAAAATGCAATGCCTCCTTTACACAATACAATGCTAGCTTCACATGTATGCGAGTACAGGAGTGTGTAAATCGCACACATTGCCGCATGCGGTTGCACATAAAACATGATGCTTTATAGAAAAAACGTGGGAGCGCCATCAACTTTTAACGGCACCCAGGCGCACTGTAAAACATGCTGCAGTTTTCCACACATGGAAATGCGGGTGCTAAAGCACTGTGCGATTTTCCTTCAGTCGCACGGTGCAGCGACCTTTTACTTGCAGGAATTGCAGGCACAGCTGCAAGGTTTTAGGAGATGGGAAAAGGTGGGTATGGGAAAAGGTGGGTATCCTGACTTTGTCAACTTTTCTCAGGGGGCCTTTACAAGTCATATTTAAAAAAAACAAAAAAAAAACACTGTACTCGGTTTTTGGTTTAAACCCAAAATGGTTTTATCAATATCTTCAACTAAAGCATGCCATATACTCACTGTCGGCCTTAAGCCTCGTACACACCATCAGACTTTCCAATGGGAATTGTGACACCAGGATGCTGTCGGATAATCCGATCGTTTGTACGCATGCTTTAAAATTTTCCGACAACAAATGTGTGGTGTGGGATAATCCGACGGTGTACACACGATCGGATTATCCCACACCACACATTTGTTGTCGGAAAAGTACAAACACGTATGCTCCGAACCAATGCTAATCATAAAGACAACTTTAGCAGAAGTTGCCCAAAGGGTGGCGCTAAAGAGCTAATAAAACCATGTAGTTTTGTGTTTGTTGTCCAACATTTCTTTGCCATTTGTATGCAATACAGGTTCACAGCCAGCCCCCTTCAGACAAAAGTCCTATGCTTTGTCCGCGGAAAATCTTATCGCGTGTACGAGGCTTAACCCTCACTTCCTTCTTTTGCATTCCACTCTGACACTTTGGTCAAGGCTACCAAGACCAAGGGTCGTATTTCAGAAGTATATCTGGCTCTTTTAGACAGATTTCTATTGAAATTTCACTTGAAGAATAGGAAGAAGTGAGATGAATGCTGGGAAAGAAGCTTGGGAAGGTATTTTACAATCTATACGTAGAACCGCTCACTTGTCTCTTAGGTTATTTTGATACATCTTCTATGGACACAGTTTCTCTTTCTAAAGCACAGTTTGCTGCCGGTAGGATATTTTCTTGGAAGTGGACCTTACCTTGCCCACCTTCTTTCAGAATGGATTACTGAACTTAGATGCATTTCTATTGAAAAGCATACTTCCTACCTGTGCAATGCCACATCTAAATTTGAAGCCATTGCGTCTCATTGGACGGAATGTATGATCTCAGTTAAAACTTCAGACTAGAGTCGTTGGTTTTTATTTCATATTGAAAAATCCAATGTTAAATTATGGTATATATTTTTTAGTATGTATTACAACCTAAATGTTTCAACGGGAATGCGATTCTTTTTTTTCTGCCGTTGTGCACCTCTGTCCTCAACAGCGGTTTCTTTGCTGTAAAAACCTCTAAATAAAAGCCAAAAAAATAAAAAAGCTGGAAGTGCCAATAGACTAGGAGAGCACCGATAACCACACTTGTAGTCCTTTGAGAAATACAAGTTTGTCTTATGCAGTGAAAGACCGGACTTGTAGTTTATTCATTCGTAGATCTCTGTGAATGAAAAACACAGCTGTGTGGGTGGAGCCCTCCACAGCCCTATCGAATCTACTGTAAATATGACTGCGGGGAAAAACCCACCCCAGCACGCTGTCATGGGGTGGAACGGGGGGCCCTGGGGGTGAGAGGCAGGTGTTTAGGAACATGCTACATATCACGCCCTAAATATGAACGAACAACTTGTCAGCTGAAGCTGAGCTGACAAGCAACTTAGCTACGTGAGCTAAAAAAAAGTTACTACATCTGATGTGCCTGTTTTTAACCTGAACATCGTAAGCATTACTTTTTATGTGGGGCTGTGTTTAAATAAAAAAGCATTATTACACCATGTTCCTTTCCTATGCTCATTTCCCATGATCAAACCCTGCCCCTGGTCATCCATTCACTTCATTGAGAGACGCTGACAACAGGAGGAAAGAGATTCTTAGAGTCATCCAGGATACATCCAAGGCATTCCATTAGAAGTATCCCAGCAGGATTACAGGAGTTCTCAAGGCTAATTACACCATAGGCATCTGGTGAGTAGAACTCCTAAGGGAGACCTGCATGTGAAGATCTTTATTTGGATACCTCAGGAGTATATCATCGCATAGGAATTACAATGATTCAAGAGACTTTTTTATGCTAATTGTTTTTTTTGTGAATGGACTTTGCAATTCTAACCATTATCATTGCAGTGAGGTTCAGTTTTCTTCTTTGTCACTCATGTCTTATGATTGATTCAGATTGACACTTGTCTTTACTAATTGTGATTAATCATCACCACAAGCAGAGGGGTAATTTTAGATTTATATTATAATCATTTACCGTAGCGCTGTTAGTGTTTCCATCTAGAGACACCTTTCCCCATACACCCTAAATATGGATGCAACAGGTTCCGAAAGGTGAACTTAGCATTTAAGTACTGTATTTATTGGCATATAACACTCACTTTTTTACCCTGAAATCAGAGGGTAGACTGTGCCTGCGTGTTATACGCAGGGCGCTGTGGGAATTTTTTTTCCTGAAACTTCCTCTTAAAGTTAGGGTGCGTGTTATATGCCTGTGCGTGTTATACACCGATAAATACGGTACATAAATCTGTATCATAAATCTGTATCATTCCCGTGAGCAAGTCTATCTGTAGACGAAACGTTGGGAGGTTGTCGTGCTGACGTCACCGCGTACCGAGGACGTGCCTCGTTTGTTTGCCGGCCGGCTACTGTTATTATCTGCTTTTAAAAACTTCTTAATCGTAAGTGTTCTACTTACTCTATTTTATTAAAAACTTGGCGGTACTTCACCATGTGAGTCTATTTTTTTATATGATCTGGCCACCTGATTCCCCGGATCGCAAGGACCATCTGAGACCGTCTCTCTGCTATTCACCATATCAATTATCTATGCACCAGAGATCCCCTATTGTGTTCGCTGAAGTTGGAGCTTCCACATCCACTGTGATCGGATTCTTGATCTCCATTATGGATGGCTCATTCTGATCCTTGTGATCTTTATTTCTGGTAAGGGTCAGACAGATTACTTTTCATCCAGAAACCGATCCAGCATTATATATAAGAATTGGACTCAGCAATATTCATAGTATTGAACTTTATTCTTGGATTAATTACACATTTGTTTCAATTTACATGTACACTTATATCTGGACTTTATTTGGTTGACCTTTTTGGTCATTACTGAGAGGTGTCATCACACAACTCGCTTATTTTTTTCTTTTTATATAGTCACCTATATATGAATTTTTGAGCGCAACTCCCTTTTATAATCATCCGTGTTTATGTTGTATAACATTTTTGAGTTTGCTGCTGTTTTTTTATTTATATTTTGGTATGCGCATTTTTTCACTTTCTACAAATCTGTATTAATGTTGGCATCCTGTAACCCACACTGTGCCAATTAGTTTAAAACTGTGACCATACTTAAAGACCAATAACCTCCCTTTGCTGTCTACCAGGATTGCCTATAGTTCCTTTATGAGTGTATATGATCCGCAATATACAAACCTAAGTTCAGTGAGCTCAGCTTTAAAAGCCTGAATGATTTCAAAACAGCCTTTGCTTTTAGTCTGTTCCACCCATTTCTTTTTTGGACTTTTACAAAAGAAAAACAAAAATATCAATAAAAAAAATTATATATATATATATATATATATATATAATAACCCACAAAAAAACATTTATCCCGTTACCCTTTTTCAGCTTTTCTAGGCACTACTTTGTCACATACACAAGCTGTGCACGTACTCACAGCCAGAAGTTCGCAAGTAACCCTCAGGTAGTCATCTGCTCTGAGCAGCAGGAAAAAAGGCTAGAAAAAGTCTCTAGCACCTACTTATTACAGCCAGGAAAAATCTGGAAGGGTATAGATCCCACAGAAGTCCAAAAGGCAAGCCATTTATCCAGGCTCTGCCCCCAAAATAAAATGTACTGCTGTGTCTGACTTTAAAGAAGAAATGTTGCCAAGTTATGGACATCAGATATTCTACTGTGGAGCAATTCAATTTCAAAATTCAGAGGAGAAACAAAGCCCAAATGCACCTTCCTCAGACATTGGGAGATGGGAGTGTGTCAGATCCCTAGAGAGATCGCCGCTTCCACACAGAGAAAAAGTAATTCTAATGACTAATCTAAACGAACATTTCATTTGGGCTTAAATTGTGTGGCTGTCAGCAAAACACATACACACACAGTACTGCTAAGAAACAGTATTAATCATTTATTTTTACATAACACGCTCCCCTAGTTGTTCTGGTAGGTGCAGTTGAAGTGGAGCTGAATCCAGATCTCTTGGCCGGTACATTACCTTCAAGCTTTTTAAGCAAAAATGACTTTCCACTTCCCCACTGAGCATAAAGTCCAACACAGATTGGAGGCTGCATGGTGGGCTCACTGAGTATGTCAGCCAGGGCACTGCTGTAGAGATCATAACCCAGCATATCACCATCCGATTCAGTAGGAGAAAGGTGCCCTGTATCAAACAAGAGACAGATTAAATATGGCTGGATGCAAATAGCCTCATATAAAAGCACACAGTTCATTTAATGCAGGGGTCTCAAACTGGCGGCCCTCCAGCTGTTGCAAAACTACAAGTCCCATGAGGCATTGCAAGGCTGACAGTTACAAGCATGACTCCCACAGGCAGAGGCATGATGGGACTTGTAGTTTCACAACAGCTGGAGGGCCGCCAGTTTGAGACCCCTGAGCTAGATGCATTGCTTGAAAGCAGAAAGTAAGGGTCTGGAGTAGAACCAGAGAAGGGCTGGAGATCTCCTGCAGCTGCAGGAGAGGTGCGAGGGCCACATGAAATGGCCTGGAGGGCCACATTCGGCCCACGGGCCTTGTGTTTGACACCTGTGCTGTAGAGAATATTTCCTTGTTGAGCTGAGCTGAGCTAGTCAGGTCACATAGTATTGACAGCACACATGTGAGTGTGTATACGGATCCTAAAGGACAGCCCAGTCCCTCCCTCCTCCATACCCAGTAACTAAAAAAAACCACAGTGGGTGGGAGGTCACATCTTGATTGATGGATGATCCGCCTCCCATAACAGCATGAGGACACAGGCTGTAGTGGAAATCTTCTCCTACCTGGACACTCAGCACTCAAGCAGACCCTGTAGTTTATCACGTGACCGTGGTATACAGGTCAGCCAAAAACATATATAGTGGCAGCATTTTAATGTAAAAAGATTTATAAGCTGGGGGACGATTAACTATTTTTATATCACTGGGTTCAGTAACACTTTAAAAAGTGTAAGAAAAATCAGTAGGGTTAACTTACACAGGACCCCTTACTAAATCCCCCCCCCCCCCCCCGTCCTATCCTGTCCCGCAGCAATCACCCATACTGACCCCCGGTATATCTGCGTCAGGAGTCTGGGACTCAGAAATCCCCTCAGCTGAAATGCGATGCTTCCGAAGCACTGCCCATTCATTTCAATGGGCAGGGCATTTGGGAGCGCTGTATACAGCGCTCCCAAACCACCCCAAAAAGATGCTGCTTGCAGGACTTTTCCCAACATCCCGCAAGTGCACCGCCCCAGTTTGAAAAGTCACACTGAAATGAATGAGAGGTGGTTTTCAGGCATTTTTTGGCGCTAAAAAATGCCTGCAAACTACCTCGGTGTGAAAGCAGCCTTAAACATTTTTTTTTTTTAAATCCTGAAGCAGATAAACCCCCACAATGTTTGTAAAGAAGTTTCGTGATTAAAAAAAACAAAAAAAAAACAATTCTGTATTTTATCTGTGTGTTTAGTCGTTTGCCTGGAGTTCAGATCTATGGGCTCATTCACAGTACTGTACACAAAGGAGCGGTAGCAATAAGAAAAAGAGAGGGCAAAGGGGGTACCACATCCAAATAAACTATAAATTGTAAATTTAGAATGGTTGTGGGCGGACTTTAAAAAAGGTACCAGAAGGAATTCTCCATAATTTGAAAAAAAATATATAATTTTAATACATATTTATAAAAAAAAGTTACAAAAAATTCATATTAAAAACATACAGATTTGACTCTCCATAGGAGTCATACAATTTGAGCAATTCCCTAATGATACATATAGGACAATATAAGCCTACGTTTCGCTTCCTCAGGACTTATTGTCACGTATGAAAGAAGAGGGAATCTGTACATGCATTTCAGATTCCATCTTCTTTAATATGTGACAATAGGTCCTGAGGAAGCGACAAGCGAAACGTAGACTTATATTGTCCTATATGTATCATTAGGAAGTTGCTAAAATTGTATGACTCCTATGGAGAGTCAAATCTGTATGTTTTAATATGAATTTTAGTAACTTGTTTATAAATATGTATTAAAATTATATTTTTTCAAATTATGGTGAATTCCTTCTGGTACCTTTAAAGTCCGCCCACAACAGTCCTAAATTTACAATTTAAAGGAGCGGTAACATTATGTTTTATTATAATGCAGAATGATGCCTTCATAAAAGGCATCATCGATTGTCAGCCAACTCCACTGATTTTAATGCTAATGCTCTGTAACCTTAATCTCAACCAGAGCATTTATGGCATGTTAGCTGGGCACTGGGGAAGAAATAGTGGGAGGTTCCTGTATCCCAAAATGCACTGTAAAATAGAGAACTAGGACAGAGCAGCTCCTGCCACTCCCTCTTTGTACAGAGCAGCGATGTGGCAACACCATTTGCTTCTGTATGCAGGCAAAGGCATCAACCAGCAATAAGCGTATGCCTGAACTCTGTACATCATGTACTCAGCAGGGGCTACCAAAAGCCATCGCAACCACCAAATTTTTGCCGCAGCAAGCTGCTTCTTTTCCTCTGGCAAAAGGGCCCAAATTATGATCTTGCACATACAGTGCCTTGAAAAATATTCATACTGCTTTCACTATTGTCATGTTACAACCAAAAAAAGTAAATGCAATTTATTGGGATTTTAGATAGACCAACACAAAGAGTTCAAAAAGTTATATTTTGTTCTCATCTGACCAGAGCACCTTCTTCCCATGTTTGCCGTGTCCCCCACATCGCTTCTCACAAAACGGGACTTCTTATGGCTTTCCTTCAACAATGGCTTTATTATCACTCTTCCATAAAGGCCAGATTTGTGGCGTGCACGACTAAAGGTTGTCCTGTGGACAGATTCTCCCTCCTGAGCTGTGGATCTCTGCAGCTCCTCCAGAGTTACCATGGGCCTCTTGGCTGCGTCTCTGATTAATGCCCGCTTTGCCCGGCCGGTCAGTTTAGGTTATCACAAAGGACAAGGGGGCACCCTTACATCTAGAGGAAAAAAAGATTTCCTCTCCAAACACGGAAAGGTTTCTTCACAATAAGAGCTGTGAAAATGTGGAATAGACTCCCTCCAGAGGTGGTTCTGGTCAGCTCAGTAGATTTTTTATTTTAATTCTTAAAGCAAAGGCCTAGATACGTTCCTAAATATACATAACATAACTGGTTACTGACATTTAAAGTTGATCCAGGGAAAAACCGATTGGATCAGGAAGGAAATTTTTTCCCCTGCTGTTGCAAATTGGAGCACGCTTTGCCGTTTTTTTTTTAGTCTTCCTCTGAATCAACTGTGGGTGAAGGATTGTGTATATATAAAATATAAAAGTATGTCTTTGGTTGTAACATGACAAAACTTGGAAAATTTCAAGGGGTAGGAATACTTTTTCCAAGGCACACACTGCTTTCACACTCATAAAATACCCCTTAAAAAGCTTTGCCACTGGCGATAATGCTATTTCAGCAACATCGAGCTGAACCACGCCAGGTGTCAAAGAGATCAAAGTATACAAATCCATCTTGCAGAGAATTCACAAAAAAAAAGTAGCCATTGTGCCATTTGCTGGGTATTCGGTGCGCCCCTGTGCCTTTGAGGAGTGGACTCCCTCCAGGCAAAACTGCCCTCAATCTATCCATTACTATATATGTACTCCTATGGCGGCTCTCAAAATGTATAGTTAGGACTGCAGATAATACTGGAGTGACTTGTAGCAATCTCTGCAGCATACACATCTATTTGCAAATGTTTTCAAACTAAACCCATTTTTTACGTGAACTGTTAAGACAGGGCAATTTGCTTCGATACAGGCTGGTTGGCAAGTTGAGCTGGGAATTTCTTAGCTTTTGTTTGAAATGTTTCGCCCTTCTATGTGCTCTTTGTTGTTGAGGACAGTTATAAGTTAGGGCAGTTGCCATTTGTTTGAAAAAGCATGCTATCACACCACAACCTAACCACACCTCATAGTAGATAATATTCTTCACATCACTTCTCCATTAGGCACTTCCCACTAGAAAAACAACACTTTCATGGACCTATATAAAGCACACTTTGAGCTTTTTCAATGCTTCAAAAACACAACAAAACATGTCAAAATTCCATATATTATAATATATTAATGAGCATTGCTTCTTTTTCATAAGAAACACGTACGTGAATGAGCCTCACCAGAGCTGAGGCAGCACTGATACAGTGACAAACGGATCATTTCAGAATATTTAATAGTCCCATTCATATAGACTTGCTCTGAAATGCTGAAGAGGTTTTGTAGCTTGTCCAAGTCACTTCAGTTAAAGCGGTGGTTCACCCTCCATGACAACATTTTACCATAAAATGAGGCATAGTAGCGCGAGCTACAGTATGCCTGTCTATTTTTTTATCCCCGTACTCACTGTGCACTCGTAGATAGAAGATTGCGACTCCCCGCGGGGAATGGGCGTTCCTATGGAGAGGGAAGGTGATTGGCGGCCGGCTCAGGCACGTCACGCTCCCCGAAGACAGCCGGAACAGGTCTCGGCTCTTCACGGCGCTATACGGCGCCTGCGCACAGACTATGCGCAGGCGCCGTGAAGCGCCAAGTCCTATTTCGGCTATTTCCGGAGAAGCGTGACGTGCCAGAGCCGGCCGTCAATCACCTTCTCTCTCCATAGAAACGCCCATTCCCCGCTGGGAGTCGTAATCTTTTATCTACGAGTGCACAGTGAGTACGGGGATAAAAAAATAAAGACAGGCATACTGTAGCTCGCGCTACTATTTTATCAATAGGGTGAACCCCCGCTTTAAATGAATGTCAAGAAAATACCAAAGTATGAATAGCCACACATGTAGTCTCAAAAGAATTTAAGTGGTGATCTGGAGAAGCCATGAAACATCTTCAATACTGCAAAACAAGTCCAGTTAAATAGAACCAACTACTACTAGATACTGTATATCATGACCTGAATAAAATGAGATGCTTCACAGACATTTTAGAATATAAGGCCCCTTTCACACTTCTCCTACGATTTGTGACGGAAAAGTAGCATGACAAGTCGTTTGACAACCATTCATATTAGTGCCCCTGGAGTCAGTTTTGACGAAACTACGTAGGGAGAAACGGCGTGCTGACGTCACCACTATATAACAAGAGTCCCGGAGTGAACGGGCCGTGTTAGCCGGCCGGCTATACAATTTCACAAGCAAATTTTTATATAAACACCAAGTGTAATTTTAACTCAATTTTTTAATAAATGTTACTGGATTACGCTATGTTGGCCCTTTCTCTTTCCTCACCTGGCTGTGACTACATGTGACTGTTTTGTGAGTGGCTGAGGATTGGCACATTGCCGAAGAAGGGATATCCGGTTGTAAAGACACCCAGGCTGGGTTACAGGCCATACACCAACAGAAGATCTCTAGTTGGGATCTTCATCTTCAGTAAGAGGCAGTCATTTAGAAGGTGGGGGATTTATTTCCTATTACGTCACTTTTCTTTGGTTTGTTCTGGTTTGGGGTCACCAATTCACCTATAGGAAGACTCTGCACCTTCAAGCATTTTTTCCGATTTTCATCTGAAAATATTCGAACATTCATTTGCTCATATATTTGGGACTAATTGGATCACTGTACTGATAGGGCATCCCATCTGTGTCACTATAATTAGTGATATTACAACTTTCATACATTTATATTTAATGATTGTATTGGCTCATTTGGATACCATTACATCCTTTGCGCAGCTTGTTATTTATATATTCATATTAGTACGACTTCAAGTCGATCCGACTTCAAAGTAGTCCCCGATGTTGATGCCACTTACACAGGCATTTCCTGAAATCACCGCAAAATCGCGGAAAAAAATCGCAACTTTGAAGTGGCAGTAGTGTGAAAGGGGCCTTAGCAACACTTGCAAAACTACAGTTCCCTTTAAGCATGAATAGGATTCTGCCTATAAAAAAGGTTTGCTTGTAGGTGACAGGCAAGTATACAGAAGTATTGCAGATTAATGCAAGCCAACAAAACAACTATACTTACTGGCTCCAAATATCTGGGTAAGAATGCTCTTCTGGTGGGTGCAGTCTATGTTATATGGAGTCTCTCCCGCCTTATTTGGCCTGTACAGTAATCTGCCATCTTTTGGGTTCCTAAGAAGCAATTCTGCAAGTTTCCGACTTCTGCCTCTGATGGCAATATGTAGAGGAGTGTCTCCTTTCTGAAACAAAAAGTTTGTCAAAAATCCCCAGCGATATCTAAATGGACTGAAAATGATGCCATACACAAAACGCGTTCTCAGCCTTTAAATGTAGAAAAGGCAAACCCCCCACCATTTTGGATAGAGGTTTGCAGGGTTATAACTAGGGCTGTGCAAATTAACTTTTAATTCATCGATTAATCTTAATTTATTTGATCGATCAAAATCTTTTTGATCGATTAAAATTCTTTCGATTGGTACTCACCTCTCCGCCGGGTTGTCCCGTTGGAGATCCAGTAACGTCACGGACACCGGCGGGGCTTGCCGTGTCCATCTGAAGGGCTCCTTTGCTGTGCCTTCATATCTACATGCCGGCGGGACCTCACTATCTGCCACACGCAAGGGCTGTTACACTTCCCTCCATCACTTACCTCTATTAACCTGGGATTCTACAGTCATCCACTGGGAGTTGTGATAGTTCCCTTCATGGGACATCTACATGCCGATGGACTGATGTTAACCTCTCCTCATCTGGATTCAGCAGTGGTATCGTTGTACACATTTTTATACCAGTATCATACTTAGCTACATGTTTTTATGACTGCTTTTGGTACCGTTTGGTATTACTCGCACCATTTTTACAGTTTATGTAGCTACATCGATTTTATCTCCAGTGCAATATTTGGTTACCTACTTGAAGACTATAAAAGTTTTAATGCTATTCCCATCGAGTGCTGCCTTTGTGTGTTTTTTGTATCCTGCTATCCATTTTTCCAGTTGTTGGTAGCTGCACTGGGAATCAGCCTGCAAGGAGATCAGCTAAAAGTAGTTGGATCTGTATGTGCGTTATAATTAATCGAAATTAGTCGATTAATCAATAAAAAAAAAAAACGATTAATCGAACAGAAAAATTTTGATCAGTAACAGCCCTACTTATAACCCATCAAAATTGACTTTCCATCATCTATCCCACATTGGGAGATTTATCTTCACTTATGTCTCATAGCCAAACAGGAAGCGAGAGGGAATCCCTGTAAATAAAGGGAATCTATTGGGGGGGCCCAGGTCACTTGAACTAGTGTCCCCATTGGAAAATTTCCCCTCTATTACTTTTTCTGTGGGCAGGCTGGATTGTCCATAGACTGGACTGGTGTTTCTCTTACCTTATCAATTGCAGAAACCTTAGCTCCCTTATCCAGTAAGAGCTCCACAATTTCAATGTTTCTCATCTTTGTGGATTTAATCAGAGGTGTTTCTCCATCCTGCATAACATATGGAATAAACAGAAAAAAAAAAGTTACATTTTATTACATACAAAACCTACTGCAGGAAAAATGCCTCCACACGGTCAACGTGGGACCGGAGTGTCTGCAGAACAGGCAAGAATAGTGATTTTTTTTTTCTCTACAGGGCCAAAAAGATTAGGCTTATGCCGCGTACACACGATCGGTTTTCCCGTTGGAAAAACCTTGGATGGTTTTTCAGACTGAATTCTGTTCAAGCTTGTCTTGCATACACACGGTCACACCAAATTCCGCCTGTCAAGAACGCGGTGACGTACAACATGTACGATGAGCCAAGATCAATGAAGTTCAGTAGGCAGTTTGGCTCATCTGCTGGATTCCAAGCATGCATATCGGAATTCCATACAGACGAACGGTTTTTCCGATAGGAATTTTTTCCGTCTGGAAAATAGACAACCAGCTCTCAAACTTTTGCTGGTGGAAATTCCGACAGAAAAAGTCAGATGGAGCATACACACGGTCAAAATTCCCATCCAAAAGCTCACATCTGACTTTTTCCGATGGGAAAACCGTTTGTGTGTACGCATTAGAATGTGGCTAAAATACACAGTAAACAGAGAAGTGTTTCCACAGCTTTGAGCATGAAAGGAAAGTTCTGAAAGTGCAGAGAAAGTAGGTATTTCCAAAGCGGCTTGGTACAGATCAAAAAGAAAATCTGTATTTTTAAATAATCTGTTTTAAAAACTATAGGCAAAACTTTTTACTCCCCCCATTTTGGATAGATCCAGAGGCTAGGATTATAACTTTTTTTTTTCTGCGCCCCGTTTGGGAGATTTCCTTTCACGTCCTGTCTAATAGCCAAAAAGGATGCAAGAGGAAATCCCTGCAGATTGAAAGAATCCCCTGGGGACCCCCAAGTCACCAGAGCCAGTGTCACCCATTGGATAATTTCCCCTCTATAACTTTTCTGGGGACAGCCCAAAATGTTTTCTTTTACTTTTACTGCTAATGGTAAACAGGACAAATAGAGAGGATGAACAGACAATGATAAAAACCTGATAGGTTTTGCCTTTACTTATACTTTAAGCTTACAAAAAAAAAAAAAAAAAACACACACACACACACTTCCTACAACAATCAAGGATTACTTCTCTAGCAGAACATATGCCAAGTGCACTTTTCAGGCAAAGAATGTGTCTACTAAACCAATTAAGATTTGTGAAAACAAAAAAGAAAGGGAGAGAAAACACACAAGCAGCAAATATCAGGGAAAAAAAAATGCATACAAAAAATAAAAAAAACACAAAAAAAAAAAGTAAACATATTACCTTTGTGCAGAATTCCGTATCTGGATTACACTGTAGGATATCCCGAACCATGGTGGCGTTGCCTTTCTCAACAGCCCAATATAAGGCAGTTTTATTATCCTAGAAAAATTTAATCCTAAGTTTAGCATTTATTCTAATAGGTATAAAATGATAAATTATATGCCATTTTCTCTTAAACATTGGCATTTTAAGGGGAATAGATTATTAAAATACACTTTTCAAAATCCCACTGCACGCTTATAACCCATTTAAAAAAAATCTCTGATTACACCAAATCAGTCCCCCAACACAATGTGGAACATGAAGAACAAAAGACATTTATTTACCTGTCCTCTGATGTCAATATCAGCATACTTGTTCAGTAGAGCCCGTACAATTTCAACATGACCTCCTCGAACCGCTCCGATCAGTACAGTATCTCCATTCTGCATGGAAGAAAAGAAAGGATATCTAGGTTTTCAAAAAGATAATTTTGAGCTTCTTTCCAAAAGGTAGATCTTTACAGTTATAGAATAACCATGACCTGCATAACACTACCTTTGTTTTCTCTGATTATTCCAATCAATGCATATATAAGAAATCTTTGTTTATTTCGATGAAAGACTGGACAGTTTTTTGCCAGTTGATGGGATGATGGGCTGTTACTCAGAATCTTCGAACACTATAAAACCAAATCCCTTACAAAACTTAAAGCACAGCTCCACCCATAAGCATTCCACTTTAAGGCCTCCTCCCCTGATCCTGTTCAGGGAAATTCTGTTTTTTTGTTTTTCTTCCAAGACCAATGCAGGGGAGGATTGGGCACGTAGAACTGCTTTCCCTGTGACCTAGACCCAAACGAGCATTTAACCCTTGCAACCTCACTGCAAGGAAATTTTTTTTTTTTTTTACTTTCCCTGAAGTTGAGCTTAAAATCAATGAATATGTTGACTTTAACCTGTTCCTTACCGAGTCATTGTAAAATGACGTCGGCAGGAACCTTTCATCTTCCGGGTGGACGTCATAAGACACAGTCACACCCTCCTCTTTGTCTACACACCTCTTTCTCCAATGATACAGGTGCACAATGAATGATACAAAAGTTGACTTTTCCATGCAAAACAACCCCCCGAATCTGCCTCTAGCATCCCCTAGGATACACTTTACAGTATTAAAGACTGTGGTCTAGCATTGCATTTATTGATTAGCTTAATAAACAAAAAGAATGTCTTAAAAATAAAATTGAAATAAAAAACACAAAAATAAAAATAATAAAAGCTCACCCGATCAGGTATATTGACATAAGTTCCAGCATCGAGAAGATCCTGCACAATCTCCGTATGGCCCTCCTTGGCGGCGATTGCCAGAGCAGTGTTCCCATCTTTGTCAGTCAAATTCACATTGGGATTTCGCTTTAAAATTTCCTTTACGGTCTCAGTGTAGCCACCTTTTACAGCCACAATCAGGGCGGTCATCGAATTCTAGAGAATGGAAAGTGTAAAAAAAAAAAAAAAAAAAAAGTACAGAATTAAAGTTTATTCACTAGCTTAGGTGAAAGGAAAACATATCCAACAACTGTAATTCGTTTTTCTTTAATGGGAATTGAAAAGTGTTTTTTTTTCTTTTTCTTTTACACAAGCATAATAGTCACATACAACTAAAGCCCTGTACATGTGGGCTGAATGTTGAGAGACAACGGCCGGTTTCCAAAAATAAAAAATACAGCCGACATTCAGATAGAGCTGCACAATTAATCGTTAAAAAATCGTGATCTCGATTCAACCCCCCTGACGATCTCCAATGCAGAGTTTGCAGATTCTTTTATATAACCAGTTGGGAGACTTATCAGCTCTGCCAAGTTCTTAACAGGAAACACTAACTAATGCTGCCTTCTTAGATCAAAGGGATAAACTTCTGTGAATGAATGAATGAATGAAAAACTTATAAAGCGCGGCGCATGCGAACCGAATCGCCTCTGGGCGCTAGTTGTTCGTGTCTCATGTCATCAAAAGAGCAGAGTTTTGATTCGTCTTCTGAAAGTCAGGTGGTTTTCCTCCAACCGAATGCTGGTTGGTAAAGCGTTCCATAGTCTAGGACCCTGAAAAGCAAACCTTCTTTCTCCTTTGGACTTGTATTTGGTTTTTGGTACCCTGACCAGATTTTGGTCGGTGGATCGCAGAACGCGATTCGAATTGTGAGGTTCTATCTTGTCGCAAAGATATTGCGGAGCCTTCCCATGGATGCACTTATGTGTCAGGCAGAGTGCTTTAAATGCAATTCTGTCTTTTACTGGCAGCCAGTGAAGGGTTCTCAACGAAGGTGAGATTGATTCCCATTTTTTTTTCCCAGTCACAAGTCTGGCGGCCGTATTCTGTACGACTTGCAGACGAGAGATTTGGTACTTTGGGAGTCCGAGGTAAAGGGCATTTGCATAGTCCAGTCTGGAATTCACGATTGTTCCCACCACGACTGCTACGTCTTCTTTGGGGATAAATGGAATAAGTCTGCGTAGTAGGCGCAACAGATGGTGCGCTCCGCTGACTACTGACCCTATTTGTGCGTCCATTGTCATGAAGGTGTCGAAGATGACCCCGAGACTTTTGACTTTGGAGCTAGGGGTGATGATTTGGCCCAGAATGGGCGGGGGTGTCCAGGTTGTTGCCAGTTGACTCTTTCGGCTGGCGTGAAACATAAGGAGTTCTGTTTTTGAACTGTTGAGTTTAAGATAACTCTTAGTCATCCAGTTTTCTATCAAAGAGAGACATTTCTCTAAACTGAGATGATGATCCTTTTTGTTGCAGATGCGAAAATACAGTTGCGTATCGTCTGCATAAGAGTGATAGAGTAGTTCTTGGCTACTGATAATATCAAAGAGAGGGCGAAGATAGATGTTGAAAAGCACCGGTGACAGGGGGGATCCTTGGGGGACTCCACATGACACCGTGCGCTTTTCCGACGTGAAACAACCCAATTTAACTGTTTGTGATCGGTTTTCAAGAAAGGAAGAAAACCATGGTAAATCACCTTCTGCGACTTCTGCTACCTTGGCTAGTCGCATCAGTAACAGTTTGTGGTCTACCGTGTCAAAGGCTGCGCTTAGGTCCAGCAGAACCAGGAGACAAGATTCTCCTTCGTCTGCGGCCTCGAGGGCATCGTCCCATATTTTGAGTAAGGCCGTTTCTGTCCCGTGTCCGGGACGGAAGCCTGATTGTAATGGATCCAGTAGATTGTGGGTATCTAGATGCTGTTGCAGCTGTTGTACCACTACTTTCTCCATTATCTTGGAGAGAACATTAAGGCCTGTTATGGGACGGCGGTGAGTTGGGTCCTTGGGATCCAGGTTAGGTTTTTTCAAGATGGGCTGGATTGTGCCCTCTTTCAACAGGGATGGCACTGTGCCTTCCTTAAATGACTGGTTTATAAGCTGTGTGATGGGTGGTGCCAGGATGTCGGCACATTCCTTCAGCAGTTTGGTGGGGATGATATCATTGGGCGATGTGCTGTTCCGCAAAGCACCAATGATATTTTTTGTGGTATCGATGGAGATCGGTTCCAGAGTGAACTTTGTTGATTGTAGAGCGTTTCTGTGGGTGTTTTGTGGTTGATTGACGGTGGGGTTGAGGGGGGTATTGTTTTGCATGATGCTTTCCCGGATTCTTTCAATTTTGTTGATGAAGAAATCCGATAGTTCATTGCAGAACTCTTGGGTGTCTGAGTTGGGGACTTCAAGACATCCTGGGTTCATGGTCTGGGTGACCATCTTGAAGAGTTCGCGGGGGCGGTTTAGGGCGCTGTTAATCGCCAAAGAAAAATGATGTTTCTTGGCTTTGAAGATTTCTTTATGATATCGTGTTGTTATTGCCTTGTAGATGATGAGGTTATCCTCTGCAGGACTTCTTTTCCAGGCGGCTTCCGCCCTTCTGCGCTCTTGCTTCAGAAGCGACAGCTGGTTGTTGAACCAGCCGGACTTTCTTTTTCGAATGCAGGCTTTGCGTTTCGGTGCTACTAAATCGGCTGACTGTAGCAGGGCTGCGTTTATGGCGTCCAGTGTATCTGCGGCTGTTTGATGTGGATGGATTGTTTTGATTCTGTTTCCCAAGGTAGATTTGAAGAGTTCCGAATGGAGCTTCTTCTGAGATCTAGCCCAGTGTATTGTCACCGGCTTGGGTGCTTTTATCACTGGGGGAATTTTGGAGATTATGAAATTAATTGCATGGTGGTCTGTCCATGGCAATGGTTCATTTTCTAAAATGCTTATTTTCAGATTTTGTCTGAAAATTAGGTCGAGTGTGTGACCTGAAGCATGTGTTGGCCCGCATATAAGTTGCTGTAGCCCTAATCCCTCCAGGTGATCAATGCAGGCGTCCGCAATGGGATCCTGTGCGGAGTTGGCCCACAGATTAAAGTCCCCGAGCAGCAAAAGGTGTTTGCTGTTAAGGGTATAAGTGGATATAAACTCCGTTAATGATGGCAAAAACTGCGATTTTGGCCCAGGTGGCCTATAGCAGAGGAGAATGTGAACAGTCTCCTGGGGGGAAGTTTGAAGTTGAAGAGTAAGGGTTTCCATGAATGGAAGAGGATTTTGAAGGGCTGGCTTAGTGATTGTAATGCGATTCTTGTGGATCACCGCCAGGCCTCCTCCTCTTTGCCCTATTCTGTTTTCCGTTATAATGCGATAGTTTTCTGGCACCAATTCTCCGAGAATGGTGTTGCAGTCGTCTGAGAGCCAGCTTTCTGTAATAAAGAGGCAGTCTAGATCGTTTTGTAGTAAGAAATCGTGGATTTCTAATCGGTGTTTTACTGCCGATCTTGTGTTGATCAAAGCACATGATATGTGCTCGAGCTGGGTTAAATAGTTAAAATTTTTGATGGTCGATCGTCGATCGAATCTCAAAGTTGCTCTATTTTTAAGGCCTTTTTGGTGACGGCTGGTAATGCTGTTGCGAATTGTCTCAGACCCCGAATAGAGTGCGCAGAGTATCGCAGATTAGCCATTGTCGCCAGTCACATTGTCATCAGTCTTTCCTAATTGCGGCGGCCGCGAATGAGGCCTGGTCTGGCGCGGATGCGGGAAGAGCCGCGAGACGCCGGACGTGATGGGTGGAAGACTGTCCAAGTGAGCCGTCACTCGTTGAGTCTTCTCTCCCCGATTGGTCCAGAGGAAGGCGAAAAACCCCCGGCGTGCTGTGCCAATCTGCAGCGATCGGGGGAAAAAATTCCTTCCTGACCCCTTAACGGCGATCGGTGCAACCCTGGATCAATTGGCTAGGGGGGTGTGGTGGACCCTGCCTGGCTGCACTATCCCTGGGGAGAGCCGACTCGTTTGAGAGCGTCCTGCTCTCACTATCCCTGGGGTGAGCAGACTAAGATGAGAGCGTCTGCTGCACCGCTGAATCTATATAGCAAGAGTTCCAACTTTATTAGCTGCAAGCTTGTTCTGGATCAGTGATTGAAAAAAATAATGAAGACTCCTGTCTTACCTCCTGTTTCAAACTCCTGGTTTTTAACTCGCACTTTTGATCAAAGAATGCACTTCTGATCAGAGAGTCCACATGTGAAGCCACCATCAACTGGGAGCCAGCTCCTCTGGGAGCTTGTACAGCCACTTTAATACTCACCTGTGAAGACCTGTGAACAAACACACACCTGTGAACAATTAAACCCTCCCCTTAATTAGCAGAAAGGAAAAAGAAAAAAAAGCTGTTTAAAAAGTGTCAGAGAAAAAGAGGGGAAAAAACAAATCTGCAAGCAGAAGCAAATGATAGCCAAATCCTGGTTTTTAACTCGCACTTTTGATCAAAGAATGCACTTCTGATCAGAGAGTCCACATGTGAAGCCACCATCATTGGGAGCCAGCTCCTCTGGGAGCTTGTACAGCCACTTTAATACTCACCTGTGAAGACCTGTGAACAAACACACACCTGTGAACAATTAAACCCTCCCCTTAATTAGCAGAAAGGAAAAAGAAAAAAAAGCTGTTTAAAAAGTGCGAGTAAAGAAAAAATCCTGCCAAGGTTTTAACAACATGAAACATTGTAACCAACTTCTTTCTTAGAGCAAACTTCTGTGTGTAAATGCAGAAAGTTTAACCACGATCTTACCCTATGTCAGGGAACAGACGATCAATGACACTGCCACAGTGAAGAACAGGGAACCTCTCCCGTTCTTTAGCTCCGGTGACCGATCGCAGGACACTGGTGGCGATCGGGTCCCGCTGGCGCGGTCACGGAGCTAAGGACCGGCTGGGCTTAAAGAGACACGTACAGGTACGTGATTGTGCCCAGCCGTGCCATTCTGCCAACGTATATCGGCGTGAAGGGGTCCTTAACTGGTTAATACCAAAAAAAAAAAGGAGGATGATCTACAACTCCCCATGTAGGCTTAGGCTGGTGTTTTTGAAGGCAGTATTCAACCTCAAAAACGAGGAAAAGGATTAGGTCAATCTACCAGCAAGTGTTTCAATTGTTTCAGTAGAAACTGCTGGTGGTAGGTTGCCTTGATACATCTGGTCACCCTTTTCTTTTCCAATAATGTATTATATTCCAATATAAAAAGGAGGGGGGTATAAAAACATAAAAAGGATGACCATATATGTCAATCCCACTATGTTTTTATACCCCCCTCCTTTTTATATTGGAATATAATACATTATTGGAAAAGAAAAGGGTGACCATATATGTCAACCCCACCAATTGACAGAGGACTGTATTTTGAAAAGGATTTAAGTCTTTGTGTGTACAGCATCATTATAGTTGACATTCTAAATCTTCCCATTCTTATTTTAGAATCCCAGCAGCTTTGTTTGGGTAACAAATAGTAAGATGTCAGATACTTACAGCTCCTTCCTGATCAACATCAGCCCCCATCTGCAACAGAGACTTGACGCTCTCCAGGTGCCCCTTTCTCGCAGCCCAGACGAGCGCAGTGGTTCCATACTACAGATACAATGACATTTTTTTTTTAATTTTTCATAAAAATATCACAACAGATACAGGAGGCTTTTCATAAAAATATCACAACAGATACAGGAGGCTTAGTTAGGTAAAGAAGACAAAACACTAGTTGAATAAATGGCACCAGTAATATTCTGTTCCCAATATTTTTTTTTTCTGTTATGCCCTGTTCACACTGGCATTAGGAATGCATTTTTTACTGCTCCCCGAATGCTTAGCATAGCAGCCTACAATGGATAATACGGACATCAGAAAGAGCTGTTCACATTTGAAAAACATGTACCGTTTGCATCACTTGGCGTTGCTGTGTGGCAAAAACAACGCTACATGTAGAGTCTGGGAGGAGCTGAAGCTTGTCAACACCCTCTAAGTCATGATAATGTTTGGTAAACGTGCCTATAGCGTTCAGTGTGTTTGACAAGCGTTTATTTAAATATCAGTGAGGTGGGGAAAATAAAAAAAGATTGAGGGTGTCTGGGGTGCGTTTTTATATTAATGTGTTCTAAAAACGCACATTTTATAGGTGCTTTTGTTTGCATTAGATGCCTAAAAACACTTATTCACAGCTGTAAAGCCTCATACACGATCGAATTTCCATCGGACAAATCCGTGGAATTTTGTCCGAAGGGGCATTGGCCGTGAAATTGTTCTGCATACAGACGGCAGAACTTTTTCAATCAACATTCACAAAACTACGTGTTTTTTCTGCTCTCGAGCCACCCTTTGGGCAACTTCTGCTAATGTTGTCTTATGGTTAGCATTGGTTCGGAGAATGCGTGTTTGATTTTATTCCGGTGGACTGGATAACCCGACGGCACACATTTGTTGTTGGAAAATTTGCGAGCATGCTATCCCACATTTGTTGTCGGATATTCCGACAACAAATGGTCAGATTATCTGACAAAAACCCTGCCATGACACAATTATTGTCGGATAATCCGATTGTGTGTACGGGCCTTTCAGAGTCCTAAAAAGAGGTCTATTCCATTCTGGCCCTCTGATGCACATTATCCGAAAACACAAATCAGTCAGTCAACCTTCTATACTTCACATAATTGTACTTGAACAGTGAAGAATTATAAAATCCTCAAACAATGCGAGCTCAGTGTTGGCAATTAATTAGGGCTGTGGAAATTAAAGATTAATTCCTCGATCGGTAATTTTTTTTTGATCGATCAGAATTCTTTTGATCGGTACTAGTGGTGCAACGGATTGTAAATGATCCGTGATCCGAACGGGTCACCGTGTGCGGATCAGCACACCACGTGATCCACGGAGCTCCGCTGCTGCCTCTGCCATAGGAAAGGCCGTGCCGTTGGCTTAGCTCCCGGAGCGGCAGCCATCTTGGTCCACCCGGCGGCGGCCTAGGTGAGCCTAGAGCGGCGCGCTGACGTCATCACCCAGCATCAACGGCTCGTGTTCGGCCGGCTTCTCTGGTAAGACTAAGAAAGCACTAATCTTCCTATACAGTGGGGGAGATGTCTGTGGTTATTACAGTGGGGACTCTATATGGTGGTGATCCGAAAAATGTATGTGCATTTGTTCTCAATCACCAAACTCGGACATACCACACAAATATTAAAAGGACAGAGGCCCAAAATATTTGTAGAGTTTATATCAGAGGCAACATCACATGCTATCTTGGCTGTTTCCTCCACAGCACTTAAAGTGATTGTGTTTTGTAAAGTGAGAAAAATATCACACGTCTTATTTTATTGTAATGCAATCAAGCTGCATATAAAAAAAAAAAAAAGTTAAAAGATGTGTCTAAAAAAAAAAAAAAAGTACCAAGGTGCTGCAGGAATATCTCTCAGGCTAACAGCACGCTGAATATACACAACAGTGCTCAACAGAGCAAAACAACCTTGATCCAACACGCTTCATGCATAGTGATCTAATTAAAGCGGAAGTAAACCCATCCATTTACCAGTTTAAAAAAAAGTTTAATTTCTGGCACGTGCCAGGAATATAACACTCCCATTGGTTGCGCTCTCCACCAAACTGAGAAACCATCCAGTGGCTGGTGTCATAACTTATAACATGTGCAGCCATGGCAGTTTTAGATTAAACAGAAGCAAAGATGGCAGCCTCCTTGGCTGAAAACGATGGGGGGGGGGTTTACTTACACGTTAAACAAACAAGCGCTCTAAGCAACATTGTTGCTTAGAGCACTGTACAGGGGAACATTCATTTCTTGGTCCCTCGTCATGTTCAGTGCTTTCTCCTGCAAACCCCTACATCACTACTGTGTCCTGTAGTAACTTGGTCAAGAAGGAGGATCCATGCAGCATGGTAGGGGACAATGAGATCAACACTACTTAAAAGTGTTTCTGAACAGAAGACTTCAGTGGACAATTTCTCTTGACTAGAACAGAGTAACATAGTTAGTAGGGTTGAATAAAGACACCAGACCATCTAGAGTTCTGAAGCACAAGCAGTGGGGGAGGTACAGTGCCTTGAAAATGTATTCATACACCTTGACGTTTTCCACATTGTCATGTTACAATCAATAACGTAAATGTATTTTATTGGGATTTTGACCAATATTATTGGGTGATAGACCAATACAAAGTGGCACATAATTGTGAAGTGGAAGGAAAATGATAAACCGTTTTCAATTTTTTTACAAATAAATTAGTGAAAAGTGTGGCATGCATTTGTATTCAGCCCCCCCAATACTTTGTAGAATCACCTTTCCCTGCATTACAGCTGCAAGTCTTTTTTGGGGATGTCTCTACCAGCTTTGCACATCTATAAAGTGACATTTTTGCCCATTCTTTGCAAAATATCTCAAGCTCTGTCAGATTGGAAGGAGAGCGTCTGTGAACAGCAATTTTCAAGTCATGCCACAGATTCTCAATTGGATTTAGGACTGGACTTTGACTGGGCCATTCTAACACATGAATATGCTTTGATCTATACCATTCTATTGTAGCTCTGGCTGTATGTTTAGGGTCGTTAAGACTGGGGTGCAGGTTAAGTCTTTTGCAGACTAACAGGTTTTCTTGCCCTGTATTTGGCTCCAGCCATCCTCCCATCAAATTTGTCCAGCTTTTCAGTCCCTGCTGAAGAAAAAGCATCCTCACAACATGTATGTGTCAAAATAACTAAAGCGCTGGAGTGAAAATAATGTGAATGAACCTTATTATAAAAGATACTAAAGTGATGATTGCTGCTATTATTGTGTGGTGTACCGATAGCACTTTATTGAAATGACCTATTTTGTGCTAACATCAACCTTACAAAGGTGCACAGTGCCAAAATAAATACTAATAAATAAGATAGTAATAGATGTCCAGTAAAAACACTGAATAATAAATGAAATAAAGTGCTTCCAAGAGTAACGAACATGTGCAAAAATGAAATAAAAATTAAGCCGTCAGGCACCACTCCTTAATAGGATTAGGATCAAAAAGACAACGATACCTAGATGATCAGGTTCGAGTCTGGTGATATTCACATGTGATGGATTGCTTTTCAAGCCTTTATGGAACCATTATGCGCAAAAGAAAAAAAGATCATTGCGCAGATAAAAAAAGTCACGTGTCTGGTGACGCAATGCATCGGGAGGAGCCAAGTGCCATCATCCTCAGTGTTGTGTGAGCAAGGAAAGATAAGTGAGGAGATCGCTCTGTTTGTATGCAACGGACTTTCATAAATGAGATTACATTGCGGGACATGTGCGAGTGCAACTGCTCTCTACTTATTTTATCTGCACAATGATCTTTTTTCATACTTTTTTCTTTCGAGCATTATGCCCCGTACACACCATCACTTTATGTGATGAAAAAAAACGACACTTTCTGTGAAGTAAAAAATGACGTTTTTGAAACTCCAATTTTCAAAGACGAAGTTGCCTACACACCATCGTTTTCTCACAATGTTCTTGCAAAGTGAGGTTACGTTCACCACGTTTTACCATTGAAGCTTGCTTCATAAGTAGCTTCTGGGTATGCGTGGATGAAAAAACGTCTTAGAAAACGACGTTTTTTGCTACACACGGTCAATTTCTGTGAAGTAAAAAGTGCACTTTTGAAAAACGACACATAAAATTGAAGCATGCTTCAATTTTTTTTGGTCGTTTTTTACAAGACATAAAACAACGTTTTCCCCCACACACGGTCAATTAAAGTGACGTTTTTAAAAATTTTTTACATCACATAAAGTGATGGTGTGTACGCGGCATAATGGTTCCATGAAGGCTTGAAAAGCAATCCATCACATGTGAATATCATCAGAGACTCTAACCTGATCATTTGGGTATCGTTGTCATTGATCCTAATCCTATTAAGGAGTGGTGCCTGACAGCTTATTTTTTATTTCATTTTTGCACATGTTAGTTACTCTTGGAAGCACTTTATTTCATTTATTATTCAGTGTTTTTACTGGACATCTATTACTATCGTATTTATTGGAGCACTGTGCACTTTTATAAGGTTGAAGTTGGCGCTTTATTAACTTTATTGAAACATCCCCACAACATGATGGTGCCACCACCATGTTTCACAGTTGGGATGATGTGCCGCGTTAGTTTTCCGCCACACATAGCGATTTGCTCTTAGGCCAAAAAGTTACATTTTGGTCTCATCTGACTAGAGCACCCTTTTCCGCATGTTTTCTGTGTCCCTCACATGACTTCTCACAAACAGGACTTCTGCCTTTATTTCAACAATGACTTAATTCAGATTTGTGAAGTGCAAGACTAAAAAGTTGTCCTGTGAGCTGTGGTTCTCTGCAGCTCCTCCAGCGTTAACACGGGCCTCTTGGCTGCTTCTCTGATAAATGCTCTCCTTGCCCGGCTTGTCAGTTTAAGTGGACGGCCATGTCTTGGTAGGTTTGTAGTTGTGCCATACTCTTTCCATTTTCGAATGATGGATTGAACAGTGCTCCATGAGATGTTCAAAGCTTGCAATATTTTTTTAGAACCCAACCCTGCTTTAAAACTTCCCCACAACTTTTCCCCTGACCTGTCTGCTGTGTTCCTTGGCCTTCACGATGCGGTTTGTTCACTAAAGGATCGCTAAGAAACTTCAGAGGGCTTGACAGAACAGGTGTATTTATACTGATATTAAAATTACACACAGGTGGACTCCATTTACTAATTAAGGGACTTCTGAAAGCAATTGGTTCCACTAGATTTTAATTAGGGGGTATCAGAGTAAAGGGGGCTGAATACAAATGCAAGCCACACTTTTCAGATATTAATTTATAAAAAAAATTGGAAAACCATTTATCATTTTCCTTCCACTTCACAATTATGTGCCACTTTGTGTTGGTCCATCACAAAAAAATCCAATACAATTATGTTGTTGGTTGTAACATGACAAAATGTGGAAAATGTCAAGTGGTATGAAATTTTAAGGCAGTGCATTCCATTTCTTCTTTACAGGAATGCATACTAGCACATTATAAAATACCTTAGAACAAAGCCCTCCCAGCAGCGCCCGCACACTGCTGCGATGGCTGACAACGTTCCCCGGGGTTTCTTTCAGGGTCGTGGCCTCTGGTGCTGCGAGTGGCCGGAGCTGTGATGACGTCACTCCACGCCTGCACACAGGAGCCGTTTTTGGCACTGGCTCTGAAGGTCCGGCACTGTAAGACGGACCTTCAGGAGCTCATGCGCCGATGATGTCATTGGCTGCATGCACTCTGAATATCTCCTAAACTGTGCAAGTTCAGGAGATATTCACAGTACCTACAGGTAAGCCTTATTATAGGCTTACCTGTGGGTAGAAGTGGTGTAACAGTTTACAACCACTTTAAAGTAGCTAAAAATGTACTGTGAGCCCAATGTACAATCCTGGCACACCTTGATGCTGGGATAAATGAAGATGTCAATATCAACAGGAAAGCTCATGGCCCTCCTATCGCTGGAGCAGAGACAAGCATTTGTGGGCTTTAGCTCCACTTTAAATTAACCTTGGATAAGGAGGTCGCAGATAGAGATTCCTCAAACCAAGCACAGGAAATAAAAAGTAAAAAAAGTCAGTGGTCTATGAAATCTAAAATATTTCATAAGTGACCCGTCTTCACTTTATTCAACACAGAAAATGTCCCGACTGTTCCTGACAGTTGCCCTTTTAAAAGAAAGACCCTTGCCATTTTATTTCCAGGAACCTGGAAGTCCATTCCCCACAAACATCCTGCAATCCAGAGTGACTGCTGAGGCTTTCGGTCACCCACCTTATCAGAGCAGTTGACCTTGGCTCCGTACTGCAGTAAAAGCTTCAATATATCAGAGTGGCCTCTCCCGGCTGCCCAGATGATTGGACACACACTGTATTGCTGAAAGAGACCAGAAGAAAAAAAAAGTAATAATTTGGTGCTTCATGGAGAATAGCGAGAACAATTTCAGAAGCTGAGAAAAACCAAGAGCACCACAAATCACTACCTGCGAGCCAGTATATACTTACAGGAAACTTGAGGTTGTCTGGACTAAGAAGGCACCAGTGGCTACATGCATGAACTTAATTGTGGAAAATGCAACAGCTTGTGTCGCGTACATCAAAATGACTCAGTTTCCTATAACACTGTTACCTGTAACAACTTTAACTGCTATGAAAAAAAGCACAGGACTTTAGGAAGGCTTGTTTTGTAAATATGTGCACTCTGGACAGTCATCTCCACTTTAGCTTCACTATCTGAGTGAATGACCTGGAATAATCATGCAGCCAGTGAAGTGTGAAAAAGGTATGCATGCCCACCCATATCGCATACATGTCCCAGGACAGTGGCTCACTAGGTAGCAAAGCCAGGATTATCCTCCCAGTCCTAAACCTGCACAGGCCAGCAATAGGAGCTCCAATATTACTACCCTCACTGGCTTACCTAGGACAAGCAGTGTACAGTAAAAGGGCCTGGGTCTTCTGTGGTTGATGGGCTTTTGAATGCATTCCATTTGCACATGAGATACGTTTGAGACAACTCTGAGATTTCAGCGGTTCAATACCTGCTTTGAACTCCAAGGCTGCACTAACCAGCTTAAAGGGGTTGTAAAGGTAAAACATTTTTCCCCTAAATAGCTTCCTTTACCTTAGTGCAGTCCTCCTTCACTTACCTCATCCTTCCATTTTGCTTTTAAATGTCCTTATTTCTTCTGAGAAATCCTCACTTCCTGTTCTTCTGTCTGTAACTCCACACCGTAATGCAAGGCTTTCTCCCTGGTGTGGAGTGTCGCGCTCGCCCACTCCCTTGGACTACAGGAGAGTCAGGACGCCTACTAACACACAGCTCCTTTCTCTATCTGCAACGTAGAGAGCGTCCCGACTCTCCTGTAGTCCAAGGGAGGGGGGGAGCACGACACTCCACACCAGGGAGAAAGCATTGCATTACTGTGTGGAGTTACAGACAGAAGAACAGGAAGTAAGGATTTCTCAGAAGAAATAAGGACATTTAAACGCAAAATGGAAGGATGAGGTAAGTGAAGGGGGACTGCACTAAGGTAAAGGAAGCTTTTAAGGAAAAAAACAAATTGTACCTTTACAACCCCTTTAAAGAACGGTTTTGCTTTTCTATAGGCTTGTATGGACATAATAGTCCATAGATACAAGCCCACAGTGTAGCTTGTGTTTCTAAATGACACATGCCCTGAGTCAATTTTCCATGAAAACATGGCTTCTGTATATAATGCAAATATATAGGGCCAGATTCACAGACGAGATACGACGTTGTATCTCCTGATACAACGTCGTATCTCTCAGACTATCTATGCGACTGATTCATAGAATCAGTTACGCATAGATAGCCAGAAGATCCGACAGGTGTAATTGTTTTACACTGTCGGATCTTAGGATGCAGTACCGCGGCCGCCGCTGGGGGGAGTAAACCAGCGTCGGGTATGCAAATTAGGAGTTACGGCGATTCACAACGGATTTTCGCATTGGCTACGTCGCCGCTAGTCTAGTTTCCCGTCGCAAAGTTAGTCGTCGTTTTTGGTGCCTTAACTTTACACAGCAATCGTATTGCTGTATAAAGTATGGCCGTCGTTCCCGCGTCGAAATTTAAAAATGAACGTCGTTTGCGCAAGCCGTGCGGGAATACGGAATTACGCTACGCGCGTCGCCGTTCGAAAAAATGACGTCACGACGGGAATTACGAAACTGAGCATGCGCAGTAGGTCCGGCACGGGAGCGCGCCTAATTTAAATGGCACACGCCCATTTGAATTGGCCCGCCTTGCGCCGGAGGCCGCCGGCGTAGGTTTTCATCGCAAGTGCTTCGTGAATCAGGCACTTGCGATGAAAACTTGCGGCGGTGCAGCGTATCTACGATCCGTTACGCCGCCGCTCCCCTACGTGAATCTGGCCCATAGAGCCTCCGCCCATCTTCAATGCCATCATTTAAATCAGGGTAATCTATTGCAACATAAGCTCCAATATGATTCGTAAAAACAAAATAAGCAAACAAGCATTTTTTTTTTCAAACCTGCAATAATTTTACGTTATTCCTCGTTTTTCCAATTTACCAAAAAGGGCATTTCATTCCCAAACTTGACAGTTCCCCTGCAAACACCATCATCATTATCTATCAGATCCTCACTCGCTTTTTGTATTCTTCCGAGCCAAATATGATGCTTACCTGGCTTGGCCTAGACAATACAGTTACACCTTCAGGTGGCACTGCAAATGAAATCTGAAACTCTTCCACCCCCCCCCCCCCCCCAAAAAAAAAGAAAAAAACACACACACACACACACACACACACACACACACACACACACACACACACACACACACACAGAAGGGGCACAAAAATAAATAAATAAATACAATTTCAACAGATGGCGATGTATTGCGAGACATTTTTTCTCTCAATTAGAAATAGCCACACAAATTAAAAGAATGCACTGCAAAAGCACTGAAACAATATTAATTACTAATGAAGCAAGAATATTTCATATCAACCGGATATAATAAAAAAAACAAAATAAAAAAAATAAAAATCTATTTATACCCAATACGGTTTTAAAACCTCCAAAGGATGTGAACTGGGAAGACAAAAGACTTACCAAGCCAGCTATGTTTGGGTTTGCTCCTTTTGATAATAGAAGCTCCACCACATCAGTGCGTCCTTTGTAAGAAGCCCACATAAGAGCAGTCCATCCTCCCTAACAAGGGACAAGGAAAAAAGCACCATTAAAATCACCATTAAAATCATGGATGTGGCTGCATTTGTAAATCATTGAATATCTACGGTAAGTGTTTTTCCAGCTGCTGTGAACAATCAAGAGCATATTCTAGCTATTTTTTTACAGAGAACATGCCCTACTTGCCTGTCACTTGCATACATATATCCATTTCCTCCATGGAAAGAATTCAAGAATATTAATGCCCATGTGCCAATCACAGAAAAAGAGGATTGTATTGGGTTCCAGCAGGTTTGACTGTGGGCAGATTTCTAACATCAATAAGCAGCTTCTTAAAATCCTGTGTAACCTAATTTGATACAATTGGCTATACCAAGATCACAAAAACATTTTAGCAATAGTGATCCTATATGAACACAACAGATACCATATCACGATGTTCCAGGTTGGCATTGCTCTCCAGGAGCTCTTTAACAATCTCCAAATGTCCCTCTTTGGCAGCAGAAATGAGGGCAGTCCAGTTATCCTAAGAGGAAAAAAACTCAGATTTAGTAACGTAGACAAAAGAACAATACAGCATCTACAAACACCTACCAAATAGTCATGCCAGACAGACATGGAAGCACCGTAATCTGTGCCAGTCTCCTCTGAAGGGGTATGAAGACTTGTGCTATCGGCTGTGTTGACGGGAGATATTGGGCTAATTACAGTCTACACCCACAGTGGAATTATAGTATGCAGGATAAGTATGTTCAGCAGACAAGGCATTATGCAGCTTCTACCAAATCAGTTATACTAAACATGACTAAGAAAAATCACCACAAAGTCTGGGGTGTCATAGCACCATCCATTCTAATGAAGCAAGCTTAGCGTTTTCTGTAAAACTTACACTAAGGTTATAAATGTAAGCAGCTGAAGACATACAAGCCAGTTAACATATGGCATGGATGTTAAAGTGTTACTAAACCCAGGACCCTGCATTCACTAAATCTGGTCTCCCACGGCAATCATTTTAGTAATCATAAACTGCTGAATACCATATCTCATCAACAGTATATAGCAGTCTTGTGACTCCCATCAGTGCCTGGTTAAAGCTTGTAGGAGAAGTTTTCATACTGTGCTCTATCAAGATGCAGAGCCACTGACTCTCTGTCTGGACAGGGCCGATTGGCCCTGTGCTGATCACATGCACGCTACCAAGAAAGAAAAAAAACTCTAGCCATACACACCAAACTGAGCATGTACAGTCCGACTCCATAGACTGTCTTATCAGGACCTGTTTTGAAGTCAGTGGAAGAAGGAGGAGGATCTGTGCATACAGGATCAAACAGCTTTTTTACACGAATGAGTATAATAAGCATGCGTGCGCGTATATATTATACACACACACACACACACACACAATGATTTTACTGTTGTGGGTTTAGTAACACTTTAATTCATGTCCCATCTGCTAAGAAAGAGGGCTGGAAAATTCTAGCATTCCAATATGGCCCACTCCAGCAAATTTTCATTGTATGGGCCTGTATTTAGCGCCACCGCTTTAAACACCTCCTTAAGCCCATTCTCATCCAAGTAGAAAGTATAAATAAACGCACAGCCCTTTAAATATGTGATGTATGATAGAGGAACAAGGCAGGACATACAACGAGCCCTGGCTACAGAAGCTCTGTTTCACTTGCAATGTACATCTTATGCCTTGTACACACGAGCGGAATTTCCACCGGAAAAAGTCAGACGAAAGCTTTTCATCGGATATTCCGTCCGTGCGTATGCCCCATCGGACTTTTTTCGTCGGAATTAGATAGAGAACATGTTAGAAATGTTTCCAATGAAAAAAAAAATCGGAATTTTCGTTCGTCTGGATGCAATTCCGACAGACTAAAAACCACACATGCTCAGAATCAAGTCGACGCATGCTCGGAAGCATTGAACTTAATTTTTCTCGTCTCGTCGTAGTGTTGTACACGTCACCGCGTTCTTGACGGTTGGACTTTAGTGTGACCGTGAGTATGCAAGACAGCTTAAGTGCAATTCCGTCGGAAAAATCGTGTGTACAGGGCATTAAAGATTCTCATGGGCTCCCAGAGAGGCATCATACTTGGTGATGCCAGGTTAAATGGGTTTCAGAATCCATTTTCAGTCAAGCCACTAGCACAAAAGCCAAATTCCAGGATTTTTTTTTTTTTTTTGCACAAAAGTTACATTGCGCCAGCTCGGTCCATCGGCCAGGTATGGAATATGCATACTTACAATCACTGTGGAAGAGGGAAAAACCACCATAGTAGCTATCACTACTACAGCGCATTGTCTTCCAAATCCTGTGCTGAACAGCCGCTATGCTCCATAGTAACCACATGGGGGTCATCTGTTCAGTACAGGCACCATGCATAGAATAGTAGTATCCTCCTTGTCTCCTATGTGTATCCGATTCCTATAATTTGAGATCTTTCCTGTCTGGTAAGAGGCCTTCTTGTCCGAGAAGCACTGGAGCACCTTTATCATATGGAGCACATTGAAGGCACATGGACACGCTGAATGTGTGATCTGTTGATATATTTTTAGTCTGCACCTTTATATAAATCAATACTTATTTTTTATAGGCATATGAATTTGTAAATGGCTTTTTTGACAAATCTATTTTCATTAATTATGTGCACTAGTGCGTAATGTTGCAATCAAGGGTATTGAGTTGTAAATTAGTTTTCACACTTTATTTTGAGAACCATGGATAGAATGGCTTGCTGTGACCAGTGGTTCCTCTAGAGTAAGAATACTGCAGGCACATGGTGAGACACTTACCACATCATCTAGATTACAGTTTGCCCCCTTCTCTAGGAGCTCCAGGAGCACCTCCATGTTGCCTTGTTCCGCTGCAATCATTAGGGGGGTCTGCCCGTTCTGAAAGACATAACACAGTATTAGCTTTTCTAGCCTAACAAAACAAAAAAATGCTCAATGTCTACAGGGATATATTATTCAAGGAAGACAACGATAATCAAGAGCAAAAGTCTTAGATCCAAATGTTCCATTTTTTTTTTTTTTTTTTTTACTGAAAAAAGTAAGCAGTATGCACGGTTTATTTTTTTATAGGGGGATGTCACTCCAAATACAACACAATGTGGGATAAGTGGCTTACACAGACTGATACCCATGTTTAAGGCCTTGTACTCACGAGCAGACATGTCCGATGAAACCGGTCCGCGGACCGTTTTTATCGGACATGTCTGCCCGGGGACTTCTGTTCGATGGCTGTACACACCATCGAACAGAGGCCTGCGCGTAAACAATACGCAGGGTGTGTCCGCGGTGTCGCCGCGACAATGACGCGGCGACGTGGGCGGCCTGCTTTTAAAATGCTTCCACGCATGCGTCGAAGTCATTCGACGCATGCGAGGGATGGCGGGCGGCCGGACATGTACGGTAGGTCTGTACAGACGACCGTACATGTCGGGGGGACAGGTTTCCAGCGGACTGTTTTAAAGCAAGTCCAGGAAACAGTTGTCCGCTGGAAACCTGTCCGATCCGCCAGAAAATGGTCCGCTCGGGCCTACACATGGCCAAACATGTCTGCTGAAACTGGTCTGCGGACCAGTTTCAGCAGACATGTTTGGTCGTGAGTACGGGGCCTAACATTTACATTGTTGTATCAGACTACCCTACTTTACATCACTGAGCCCCTCCCTGTGTGGGCAACTGCAGTCCATTGATGTTAGGGTGTGTTAATGGTTGTTGACAGCATGCTCTCACCCAATCGACTATGCTCCCCCTCCCTCTTTGGCCGAACACTGATGGGGTCCTCCCTATCCCCCCCCCCCCCTCACTTATTTTCTGTCATTTATACTCTGTTCACATTACTGAAAGTGCTATATCCGATATCTTGCACTGGTTTCAGAAGTCCAGAAACGTTGTACTCCTGTCATGTCTGTCCACATCATGTTCCTATACTACGCCTTTTATTTTTCAATAAAAATAAAAAACCAAGACAGCAATTTCTGCTTTTAGGCCAAGCAAACCTTATAATGTGACAGTTCAATCTTCTATCTAAATCAGGGGTCTCAAACTGGCGGCCCTCCAGATGTTGCGAAACTACAAGTCCCATGAGGCATTGCAAGGCTGACAGTTACAAGCATGACTCCCACAGGCAGAGGCATGATGGGACTTGTAGTTTCGCAACAGCTGGAGGGCCACCAGTTTGAGACCCCTGATCTAAATGAATCCAATGTATATCCAGTATGTACACTACAAGGTTGTTAGTAAAGTTGGGCAAACGGTTCGGGCCGAGCAAAAAAGTTCAGCCCGATCACCCCCCGTTTGGCGAACACCCGAATTTGCATAAAAGCATTAACCGGCCTTCCTGATTAACGGTGATGATGTCTCCATGATGTTTTCAGGTTTAAGGCTCCATTCACACCTAGGCATTTTCACGCCCGACGCCCGCCGCTATTGCAGCCTGCAATATGCTGGAGGGGTGATTTAACATTGTCGGCTATGGAGATGGTTCACATCTCCACGCCGAACCGCCGAAACGCCTGAAGCTCAAAACAAGTCCCTGACCCTTTTTTTCAGGCGTCTTCGGCGTTCGGCCATATTACACAATGTGTAATCACCCCTCCAGCGAAAATCGCGGTAAAAAACTGCGCAAATGGCCTACGCCTAGGTGTGAATGCAGCCTAACAGTTTGAATACAGAAACTGAAGTTTTAAATGACAGTTGGTGTGCGATTATCAGTCTCCTACTTTCATGAGATTTTACAGAGATTGCACAATCCAGCTTTTGTTGAACACAGCAGCCAATTAAATATTAGTTTTTATTTTAAACCTGCATCAGGAAAAGGGCAGATGGAACACAATTTCAGAGAAATTGGAGTAGGAAGATTTCAGCTAATGCAGATCCTATCGACTGTCAGTAATGTGCTTGATTTTAGTTTTTTCATTTGTGACCAAACACTATACAAAATTTGGTAGTACAATCACCTCCTGATCTACCATCATCTTTGTAGTACAGTGGCCTGCCTGATTTGATACAAGTTGTATGGATTGTAAAAGCGTGTTCTCATTTTACTTACCGTACTTAGTTTTCTTAATTCTAAAGGAAATTGTACAGTGTATGGCCAGCCTTAGGCTTTTACATTTTGCCAATTTGCAGTTTGTATATTGGCAGCGCTTGGACCGAGCTGAAGGGAACACCCCAAAGATTACCCTGAACACTGATGTTAGTGCAAATAAAGTACCCCAGTTTTTGTTGCAAGCGTACGGATACAGCTACAATGACCTCAAGCTTAAAGCAGAGCTCCACCCAAAGGGGAAGCACTGCTTGTCTGCCTCTTGCCCCCCTCAGCAACTTTTGGGGGGGGGGGGGGGAGGGTACCTGGTTTTGACAGGTACCCACTTCCACATCCGGGTGAGTTTGCCGTGACAAACTCCTCACCCAGAAGTTCAGCACCCCTCCTTACCCCGCAGCCGGCCCATTAACAGAGCGCTTCACGCATGTGCAGTAGGGAACCGTTGTGAAGCCGCAAGCAACTTACACCCAATTGAAAAATCGGCCGGGGTGATGACACTACTGGATTCCTGGACAGGTAAGTTCCCAATATAAAACTCAGCAGATACAGTATTTGTAGCTGCTGACATTTGATTTTTTTTTCTGAAAGAGCCTGGAGGGAGCCCCTCAATAATGCAATGTATTGGAGGCATGTGTATCAGGATCAGCAGAGAGAGAGCAAGACCTCTTCGGAATGGCTGACAGATAGAGGGTACAAATGCAGGTGCAATAATCCCACAATATGCACAGCAGAAACTTTTGGATTTTCCATCACTTTGTCTTGGAAACAATGGTCACTAGAACAAATAGTGGAGTCAACCCAAGAGTGGGCATAGACCGTAAAAAAATAAATAAAAAAAAAACACCCATGACAGGAGGGTCTAAACCTTTCAGCACTCAAAAAGAAACTATGAAAAATAGAAAAATCTCCATATCAGGAAAAGCAACATGACCCCACTATCTAAGCATCTTGAGTCAGGGGCACCTGTTCAGTTTCAATGATGAGCGTACAAGGTTTTTGTATGCCCAACTGACGCTCAAGTCTTCCTACGGTATTATGAAGGCTGACCACCCTGCCATTTCTTTGGTGGAAGACCATTCAACCTGCCGGAGGACCAGCGAGGTACGTACAGAAACCTCCTAGCTTACATATGGCTCTTCTCTAATCTCCTTATACTTGTATATCCTGTCTGCTCACCTGTTTCCCCCTCCCAGGTAGTCCCACAATAAAAGTGACCCTAGGGGTTGTATGGGAGGATCCTCCATGCAGGTTTGAGTACATACCAGACTGTTGGAAAGACTAGGGACTGTGGCTGGCACTGATGGTACTGCTTTGGCATGGATGGCCTCTTTTCTGCAGGAGAGAGTTCAGCGGGTAAGATTGGGACCGTATTACTCTGCTGATAGTTCTCTCTCCTGTGGGGTCCCTCAGGGTTCGGCATTATCGCCCATCCTGTTTAATATCTACATGAGACCATTGTTGTACATCATACGCCGCCATAATCTTCTCTTCCACGTCTACGCAGACGACACCCAGATATACTTCCGCCTCCCCAGGACCAACGAGAGGCAAGTTGATCTTGCCTCTTGTTTGGAGGAGATTAGAACCTGGATGGGAGCCAATTACCTCAAGCATAATGGCTCCAAAACTGAAACTATGATCTTCAGTAACCATGATTGCCCTAGTAAGATGCCCGACTGGCCAGACTCCTTTAAACCGAGTCCGGTACCAGTCTCTAAGGTCAGGGACCTGGGGGTTATCCTTGATTCTAAGTTGGCATTGCGTAGCCAGGTGAATCAAGTGGTAAGTGTATGCCACTTCCACTTGAGACTCCAGAGATCTACGTTTCGCTTTATCGAGGACTCTGACAAAATCTCTATGGTCAATGCAATGGTTGGTAGTCGACTTGATTATTGCAATGCCCTGTATATGGGTGTGTCTAAGAACATCTTGCACAAGCTTCAGCTGGTGCAGAATGCGGCTGCCAGGTTACTCACGGGCGTGGGCCGGTACGATCACATCACTCCATCCCTACAAGCCTTACACTGGCTGCCCGTGGCACAACGGGCTCAGTTTAAGACGGGGTGTCTTGTGCATAAGGCCACCCATGGTTTTGGACCGGGCTATCTCAGAGAAAAATTCATCAGACATGTGCCTACTAGATCGCTGCGGTCTGAGAATTTGGCTTTGTTGAACATCCCCAAATTTGCTAAAAACAAATGTGGTGGAAGGACCCTGGAAGTTCAAGGAGCTCAGTTCTGGAACTCCTTGCCCCTTCATATAAGACTGGAAAATGATCTCCTAAAGTTTAGGAGATTGTTAAAAACATGGCTTTATATCCAGGCTTTCGGGGTGACTTAAATATTAAGTATTTTGATAGCTCAAAAATGTTATATATTTAGCTTTGTATGTTTTATATTTTTTATTCGCTGATTGTTATCGTTTTATTGTCACTTGTTTGGTCGATGTAGTTTTTGCCCCTTTTCTGTTCTGTTTTTATCCCGCCAGCGCATCGAGGCACGTGTGCAAGACTGCGCTGTGTTTTATAAGCATTTTAATAAATAAATAAACTGTACCGCTCCATAAATTCACACTATGGGGAGGGGTCATGTTATTGCCAAGTATCCCTTGGAAAGTCTTAGTAAGAAACAATTAAGCAATTCTTGTATTCTATATATCTGTTGCAAATATGTATGTATGCCGATTTATCTGTAGTCGATTTTGTGTGTCATACTGTGATAATGCACACAATCAAGCATTTCTGTGAATTTGGTCCATGCACTTTTAGACAATGATACATGAAACCAGAATTCATTGTGCCCCTGTGATCTGTCCCCCAGTTCCTGCAGATGCAATGCATATACACCCATGTGTTAAGATTTGCTGCGGATGCTAAAATGCACACACAGAAAAATGACTTACTAGTAACAGAACTGGTTGGATCACATGGCTCTAGTCTAAGTTAATAAGAAGAATAGAATAAAAACACTAGAACAACTTATTCACTCTTTCATTATTTCCCACGTTGACTACTGCAACTCTCTCATTAAACTGGAATTCCACCCAAAAGTGGAACTTCCGCTTTAAGTACTCCTCGCCCCCATGACATGCTACGTTTGGCATGCAATTGGGGGGGGGGGGGGCTTCGGTAGGAGCGGGACTTCCTGTGCCACTTCCTCCTTCCGCCCAGGGGCCGCCTAGGCAACTCCTCCTCTCACCTTAGGCGGCCCCTCCCTCTAGGCGATGTCTCCTGGAACACGTGACAGGAGATCGCTTATCCACTCCGGGAGCGCAAAATTACTCGCGCATGCGTGTCCGGCCGTGAAGCCGAAAGCTGTCATGGCGGGGTGCCCAGAGTGGCAATGGAGGCACCGGCGGAGAAGAGCGAAGCTCAGTTCGCATCGCTGGACCGTGGTACAGGCAAGTGTCTGTTTATTAAAAGTCAGCAGCTACACGTTTTGTAGCTGCCGACTTATAATAAACCTAAAAAGCCTGGAAATCTGCTTTAATGGCCTACCCTTAAGCAGGTTACCCCCCCCCCTCCAGTCCATTATGAATTCTGCTGCTAGACTAATACACCTCACCAACTGATCCGTGACTGTTGCTCCTCTCTGCCAATCACTTCGCTGCCTACCCTTACCCCACCCGGTAAAATTCATAATACTAACCCCAACATACAAGGGCATCCACAACATAGCCCCCATTTACAGATATCTCCCAAATCATCCCATCCACTCCTCCCAGGACCTCCTGCTCTCTTGTTACCTCCTCCAGAGCCTCTCCCATGCTCTGGAACTCCCTGCCCCAGGATGTCCGATCAGCCCCTACCCTGTCCACCTTTAGGAGATCCCTGAAAACTAATTTATTCAGGGAAGCCTATCCTACACCCACCTAATTGTCCCCAAGCCATACCAATCATTCTCTGCAGCTATTGCCTTTTGTACCACCACCCCCTCCCTTTAGGTCGTCGTCGTCGTCAGTCCCACCGCAGTTAAGGATCTACTGGACTGGTAGTCCTGGCCAAAAAAAAAATACACCATGATGTTTGTGTAATGTTATTCTAGAACCAACTTCTTTAATGCACAAATTTAGTCCCACCATACCCAAAGGCTGACGGGAGCTGCAGTTGCTCCTAGACAACTGTCTACCCTCCGCCCACCCCTCCTGCCTTCTCATGTTCTTTGAACTCATCATACCAATATAACACATTCACTGTGCGTTGTGAATGGGCAGGCAAGCTGCACAACTTGTGAGCAGCAGCAGCTTCTGTTCAATTTAAGGTGCTATATCCCCCCAAAAATAAATCACCTAAGCTTTGTTATCGCTAATAGATATGGCTGCCACTTGTATGACATGTAATCATTTTTTTGCCTTTATTGAACTGCATCAGAAAGCTGCCAACAATCAAGCTATATCAGAGGTTAATACTGGAAATCACATACCTCATTCCTCTCATCCACATCCTTGTATTTTTCCAACAGAGCTTTCAGAGCAGAAATGTTGCCTTCTTCCACATAGGACAACAGGTTCTGAGGACCCAGGCTGGCCATGGTTTCCCTCTATGTCTACAGCTAGGCAATCTGGAAATAATGCATACATGGTGTGAAATCTCACGCATTTGGATGAACACAACAAACGGCATAATGAGTGCAAAAGTTCAAAATAAATATTAAATAATCAAAAGTAAATAATACATTATTGATTAACCAAGACATGCTAAAACATAAATGCCAGCAAATATCCAAAATAGAAAATGGGTCCAAGGTACGCACTCCTTGAAATAATGGAGACACTGTACAGCACACTACAGTCGCCTTATCATGTTAGGCGCAGAACATTTATGTGCAGTTCACACACATGGCACACATGACCATTCATCCTTATAGAAGGTGTTTAAAGCGGAACTTTACTCATTTTTTTTTCAACTATAAACCATTTTTAATCATTATGGCCCTTTCACACGGGCTGTCCAATCAGGTCTGCCTGTCAGTTTTTCACGTGGACCTGATCAAGACCCTCCAGTCTCCCCTATGGAGCGACAGATGGTGGTCCCATTTTCCATCTGTCTGGCGGACCGGATATGATCGAATGAAAAACAGACAGCCGTCATCTGCCTGCTCAGCGGGTATCAGCAGAGTGAGCAGAGACAGAGCCGTCATCTGCCTGCTCAGCGGGTGATCAGCAGAGTGAGCAGAGACAGAGCCGTCATCTGCCTGCTCAGCGGGTGATCAGCAGAGTGAGCAGAGACAGACCCGTCATCTGCCTGCTCAGCGGGGATCAGCAGAGTGAGCAAAGACAGAGCCGTCATCTGCCTGCTCAGCGGGGATCAGCAGAGTGAGCAGAGACAGACCCTTCATCTGCCTGCTCAGCGGGGATCAGCAGAGTGAGCAGAGACAGACCCTTCATCTGCCTGCTCAGCAGGGATCAGCAGAGTGAGCAGAGACAGACCCTTCATCTGCCTGCTCAGCAGAGTGAGCAGAGACAGACCCTTCATCTGCCTGCTCAGCAGGGATCAGCAGAGTGAGCAGAGACAGACCCGTCATCTGCCTGCTCAGCGGGGATCAGCAGAGTGAGCAGAGACAGACCCGTCACCTGCCTGCTCAGCGGGGATCAGCAGAGTGAGCAGAGACAGACCCGTCACCTGCCTGCTCAGCGGGGATCAGCAGAGTGAGCAGAGACAGAGCCGTCATCTGCCTGCTCAGCGGGGATCAGCAGAGTCAGAGCCGTCATCTGCCTGCTCAGCGGGGATCAGCAGAGTGAGCAGAGACAGAGCCGTCATCTGCCTGCTCAGCAGGGATCAGCAGAGTGAGCAAAGACAGAGCCGTCATCTGCCTGCTCAGCGGGGATCAGCAGAGTGAGCAGAGACAGAGCCGTCATCTGCCTGCTCAGCGGGGATCAGCAGAGTGAGCAGAGACAGAGCCGTCATCTGCCTGCTCAGCGGGGATCAGCAGAGTGAGCAGAGACAGAGCCGTCATCTGCCTGCTCAGCGGGGATCAGCAGAGTGAGCAGAGACAGAGCCGTCATCTGCCTGCTCAGCGGGGATCAGCAGAGTCAGAGCCGTCATCTGCCTGCTCAGCGGGGATCAGCAGAGTGAGCAGAGACAGAGCCGTCATCTGCCTGCTCAGCAGGGATCAGCAGAGTGAGCAAAGACAGAGCCGTCATCTGCCTGCTCAGCGGGGATCAGCAGAGTGAGCAGAGACAGAGCCGTCATCTGCCTGCTCAGCGGGGATCAGCAGAGTGAGCAGAGACAGAGCCGTCATCTGCCTGCTCAGCGGGGATCAGCAGAGTGAGCAGAGACAGAGCCGTCATCTGCCTGCTCAGCAGGGATCAGCAGAGTGAGCAGAGACAGAGCCGTCATCTGCCTGCTCAGCGGGGATCAGCAGAGTGAGCAGAGACAGACCCGTCATTTGCCTGCTCAGCGGGGATCAGCAGAGTGAGCAGAGACAGACCCGTCATCTGCCTGCTCAGCGGGGATCAGCAGAGTGAGCAGAGACAGACCCGTCATCTGCTTGCTCAGCGGGGATCAGCAGAGTGAGCAGAGACAGACCCGTCATCTGCCTGCTCAGCGGGGATCAGCAGAGTGAGCAGAGACAGGCCCGTCATCTGCCTGCTCAGCGGGGATCAGCAGAGTGAGCAGAGACAGAGCCGTCATCTGCCTGCTCAGCAGGGATCAGCAGAGTGAGCAAAGACAGAGCCGTCATCTGCCTGCTCAGCGGGGATCAGCAGAGTGAGCAGAGACAGACCCGTCATCTGCCTGCTCAGCGGGGATCAGCAGAGTGAGCAGAGACAGACCCGTCATCTGCCTGCTCAGCGGGGATCAGCAGAGTGAGCAGAGACAGGCCCGTCATCTGCCTGCTCAGCGGGGATCAGCAGAGTGAGCAGAGACAGAGCCGTCATCTGCCTGCTCAGCAGGGATCAGCAGAGTGAGCAGAGACAGAGCCGTCATCTGCCTGCTCAGCGGGGATCAGCAGAGTGAGCAGAGACAGACCCGTCATCTGCCTGCTCAGCGGGGATCAGCAGAGTGAGCAGAGACAGACCCGTCATCAGACTAAATCAATACCCCTGTTCTTTAAAAAACCCTTTATATGAAAACATGGATTTAAAGCGGAGTCCCAACCAAAACTCCCCCTCATTTGGCACTGCAAAAGGTATCAGCAATTGGTATCGGCTAGTACCTGAGCACAACTACCGATACTCATACTCACTAATAAAAAAAAAAACAACACACACATACACAGGTACCGAGCATCCCTAGAATCCTCCCTACATATTCTTGCCATCTTCTTGCTTCTGAATTTGCGCCAGGGTCATGAAAGCCCCAAGCTCAAAGAACCCTTGTGAGCTCAGGTACTCAAGCTGGGTGGGAGGACCTGCAATCGGCATTCCAATGCATCCCAAAAGGTGTTTATTAGGAATAAGGTCTGTGTAATGGGATAAAATCCTACAAAATTACTTGAAACACTCAAGCGCATTTGTAAGGTCAAGGACTGATGTTGGACGAGAAGGCTTGGCTGAGTTGAAGCAGTTATGGCTGCAAAAGGTGGGCCAACTCAATACAGTATAGAACGCTACGGACTAAGCAGTAGTGTATTTAGGTTTTGTGCTGCCCTAGGCCTGACTAAACTCATGCACCCCTAATTTAAATATGACCCACCCATTCCTGTCAATGCCACACCAATTTCTGTTTCAGACCCACACCAAATTTTTCAAAAGGGGGGCACTAGCTCTGAGGGCCTGGGAGGAGGGGGGCAATGGATTGCCTTAATTTGCATAGATTTCAACTCACTTCCTGTTTGGCTATGTGGGAGGAAGTGAAGGGAGATCTCTGCAACGGGACAGGGATGGTAAAAAATAAACTGATGGGCTATAACCCTCCCTTACTCTATCCAAAAAAAAAAAAAGTTGATTATAGTTCTACTTTAAGCACCAAATTTCTGATAATTTTATGGAGAGGACCAAGAAGATATAACCATGCCAATGGCACAACAAAGTGAGAAAGGTTTAGTGGTCCAGGATGATAGGACAGTCACAATTAGAAGCGGCGCCACCACAATTGTGAAATGCCAGCCGCCCGCATACCAGAAGCAGTGCGGCCGCTTTATGGGGGCGCTAGACTAATTTGCCTCTCAGCCCAGTCCGTCCCATAAGACTGGCGTTACACTAACAGTGTAGCGCAAGAAGGTGGGGACTCTTTCCATGCTGCCCCCCTAAAAAGTGTTGGCCTAGGCCAGGATACAGCGTTGGGACTAAGACTGGGATATTAAAGTTCATGTGCGCCCCAATACTTTTGGTAATATAGTGTAGTTGTCAAAGTCAGAAGGACTGAAAGCTTTATTTGAAAAATATCAGCCCCACAACTCCCCACAGCAGAGAGTATATATCCCCCCCCCCCCTTTAGATGTCTCCCTAAAAGGCTGGGCCAATAAAGCACCTGAACTCACTCTATTGGATTGATCGTTGCCAAGTGTAACCCAAGCCAATAGACTGAGGACATCTAGTGGCAGAAAGTAATTACTGCAAGGGACAGCACCTGAAACAAGCCAGTATTGCAATGTAAGCTGCATTTTTTATTTTGCTTGGTATTGAGCTTTAAAGCGGGGGTTCGGCGGGATATCATTTTTTTTTGTGTGCAGTAATCCTCAGGGCTTACCTGTACTCCCGCACTACCAGGGTGTCCCACTCCTAGAGCTGGCGTAAGCGATGTAATTCTAAAAAGAAGATTTTATATTCACAGGCGATGGACGTTTCCATCTTACCTGTGGGCACTTTGAAGCCGACAGGGTCTTCTTCCAGGATACAGTGAATGCCTCCCAGCATTCACCGCTCTATCCCGCGCATGTGCAGTGTTGACGGCGAGCGTCGCCGTCAACACTACACTGATGCCAAAACAACGGCCGGCGTCACAAGCTCACGCCCCGTTGTCCAGCGCTTCTCCGGAGGAGTGTAAGAAATTGATTGACAGGACGGGGAGAATGGACTTACACGCCCATTCCCCGCGGGGGATTTTGAGTGACAGGACACAGACGGCTGCTGAAAAGGAGGTAAGGAGGACTTAAAAAAAATAAATAAAAAAATGGTGTGGTTACTGTCAGTGCCTACTAATTGCATAGACCTAATGTGTAAAATCAGGGTGAACCATCGCTTTAAGCACCTTCTGCTGGCTGAAGAGGCCTGAACCAGTAAAAAGGAAAAAAAAGCCGACCTTCCATGATAAAACAAAAAAAGTTTTCCATGGTTTGATTTGACACAACCTGCACAGGCAATGGGCATGGCACAGCAGAGGCCTGAGCAGACAGTTTGTATGCGGGCAGATAATGGTATTACCTTCTCATAGCTCTCCCATCGCAAAGGGAAATGGCAAAACTGACAGCCCGAGCATTTCAAAAACCACCGTCTAAAATAAAGCGTCAGGAACTTTTGTTGCGGTAGACAGGTCATCGGAAAGAATGAGCAGATGCCACTTTGAGGAAACAATTTACAGGAAGCGCAAGATCTGATAACACCATATTGAAGTGGAACTCCAGCCAAAACTTAATTTCTTTTAAATATTGGGAAAATCTCTCTAAAAACTGTCCCCCGGCTCCTTTACCTGCTCTCTTCTAGAGGCCCCCGGGGGCTTGCATTGCAGCGATCGTTGTTGCAGGGTGTCAGTCTGACACCCTGCAACACCGATCTAGGTAAAGAGTCTCTGACGGAGACTCTTTACGACGTGATCAGCCGTGTCCAACCACGGCTGATCACGATGTAAACTGGAAAAGCCCGTAATCGGCTTTTCCTCACTCGCATCTGTCAGACACGAGTAGAGGAGAGCCGATCGGCTGCTCCTCTGACAGGGGGGGGGGGTTTGTGCTGATCGATTATCAGTGCAGCCCCCCCCCCCGAGGATGCCCACACTGGACCACCAGGGATGCCCACCACAGGTATGCCACCCTAGATCACCAGGAATGCCAATCAGAAATGAATAATGGATGCCAATCAGTGCCCACAATCGATGCCAATCAGTGCCCACAATCGATGCCAATCAGTGCCCACAATGGGCATCACTGACACCAATCAGTGCCGCCTATTCCTGCCCATCCGTGCTGCCTATCCCTGCCCATCAGTGCCGCCTTATCAGTGCCCATCAGTGCAGTACCATCAGTGCCCAATCCGTGAAGGAGAAAACGTACTTATTTACAATGTTTTGTAACTGAAACAAAACAAACAAAAAAAGTTTTTATTTTTTTTAATTTTCGGTCATTTTTTTTATTTATTTTTAGCAGAAAATAAAAATCCCAGAGGTGATCAAATACCACCAAAAGAAAGCTATTTGTGGGTACAAAATGATACAAATGTAGTTTGGGTACAGTGTAGTATGACCGTGCAATTGTCATTCAAAGTGCAACAGCGCTGAAAGCTGAAAATTAGTCTGGGCTGGAAGGTGTATAAGTGCCCTGTATGGAAGTGGTTAAAGGATTATGCCGCGTACACACCATCACTTTATGTGATGAAAAAAAACGACATTTTTAAAAACGTCAATTTAAATGACCGTGTGTGGGGGAAAACGTTGTTTTATGTCTTGTGAAAAACGACAAAAAAAAATTGAAGCATGCTTCAAATTTTTGTGTCGTTTTTCAAAACGTCGTTTTTTGTTTCACAAAAATTGACCGTGTGTAGCAAAAAACGACCAGAAGCTAGTTATGAAGCGAGCTTCAATGGAAAAACGTGGTGAACGTAACCTTGCTTTGCTAGAGCATTGTGAAAAAACGATGGTGTGTAGGCAACGTCGTTTTTGAAAATTGAAGTTCAAAAACATCGTTTTTTACTTCGCAGAAAATGACGTTTTTTTCCCATCACATAAAGTGAAAAAAAAAAAAGCTACATCTGTAGACATCCACAATCTAACACTAATCTATCTAGCCCTGTAAAGGAGAAATCAGTATACATACCTTCTGAAGCCAACACCTGACCCAATCCCAGTTGAGTGGTCAGCTGCGGCTTTGTTGTGGAGGCGGGTGCAGAGAACACAGCCAAAAATGGAGGCCCCATAGTAACTCTATGGACGACGTCACTCCCCATTCATTTCACAGCCATTGTCAGCTGTGTCCTCTGCAGAGCTTCCGCTACTGAAGACCAGTCTGGAGCAGCTTCAAAAAAAAAAAAAAATGATATGAATAATGATTTCTTCTTTACAGGGCTAGATAATGTCTAGAGCACAGGTGTCAAACACAAGGCTCGTGGGCTGGATCCGGCCCTCCAGGCCATTTCATGTGGCCCTCGCACCTCTCCTGCAGCTGCAGGAGAGTTACAGTCCTCCTCTGGTCCTACTCCAGACCCTTACTTTCAAGCAACGCATCCAGCTTCTTCCCAGCTTTTAAGCTTTTTGAAAAACATAGAGAAGGGTTATCACCCCTGTAACATTTGTTTTGCTGTCTGTGTGCAGACATCTGTTCAGAAGATTGCACCTCACTTTCTGTCCCAATGACAAATGCTATTTTGAAAATTTGGGTTTTTTAGTGAAACAAGGAATGGTGATAAAGCATCAGTGGACAGGAGACACGTTTTTCGCATATTAACTCTTACAGGAGCAAATGTCCCTTCCTAGGGGTAATTTCCTCTCACTTCCTGTTGTCTCTTTCCGTTTGTAACTAGGGGACCACCTGTACTCACTGTGCAGCCACTTCAACCAATCACAATCCAAACTTTTCTGGTTTGTAAAACAGAAGCAAATATCTGGTAATAAAGGCGACAGCCCCCTGCACTTCATAACTGTCCTCTGTACATTTCATTAGCTGAAACTGATGAAAGTGGAAGATATTTTTAGAAACAATGTTACGGATGTTGTAAAAAATGTGAAAGTGTCTGCGCTGTAAAATCCTGAAATGGGGGAGGGGGAAAGGGAGGGGTGAGTGGACAAAGATCCGTGGACCAGTGGGGTGGTGGGGTGTACAAACACAAATGGAAGTGACCTTCAATTGGAAATAAAGTGGGTGCAGTCTGACCTAAACTGTATAGCAGGGAACATACAAAGAATCTTCCAATGTAAATAATTAATTAATGAACTACAGTTCAAAAGAAAAAACCTTGGATTGAAGATGGAAGTCAGAAAAAACGGGGTTACTTAACGGTAACATCCCTTTTCCAGGAGTCTTTCAGGACAGGTACTGTAGAGAGACACAGGCTCCTCCCCTCACAGGAAACACCGCCTTCCAATTAGGAATTTAAGCCTCATCCTCCCTCAGCTCCTCAGTTTTTTCCAGAGTACCTCCGGCCAGCTGGGGAGACACAAGAACACGTCATAAAAGTATAAAATTACATCTTACCTGACGGCCTCGTCTGATGAGTTTTCATAATATCCCCTACAACAAAGAGGGTGGGTACCAGTGCTGTCCTGAAAGACTCCTGGAAAAGGGATGTTACCGGTAAGTAACCCCGTTTTTCCCTGTTCGTCTTTCAGGACAGGTACTGTAGAGAGGATAAGCGAGCACCTTACCCTAGGGTGGGACAACTGCTTGCAGTACTTTGCGTCCAAAAGCCTGGTCTTTGGTTGAAAGTAGGTCCAGTCTGTAATGTTTTACAAACGTTGAAAAACTAGACCATGTTGCAGCCTTGCAGATCTGCTCCGGGGAAGCACCAGCACACTCTGCTTGGGAAGTTGCTACTGCCCTGGTGGAATGAGCCTTGATACCCTGTGGAGGCTCTACTCCCCTAGAAGAATAAGCTAGAACAATGGCTGCCCTTAACCACCTGGCTATCGTGCGTCTAGAAGCCCTAGACCCTTTCCTGGACCCAGAAAACAAAACAAATAGTGAATCAGCTTTCCTGAACTGATTTGTGTAATCCAAGTATTGTAGGACACACCTCCTAACGTCTAGGTTGTGAAACTTGTGTTCCTGTTCCCTCACAGGATTTGAACAAAAAGAAGGCAATGTTATTTCTTGACTTCTGTGAAAATTAGAAGCTACCTTTGGTAGAAAAGCCGGATCTGTCTTAAAAATGATGCTATCCGGAAAAACTTGAAAAAAGGGGGCCCTAATAGATAGGGCCTCGAGTTCGCTCACTCTCCTGGCAGTAGTGATCGCTACTAAAAATACTGTTTTGAGAGTGATCACTTTTAAACTACAATTGTCTAAAGGCTCAAATGGTTCTACTGTAAAGGCCTGAAGAACCAATGAGAGATCCCAAACTGGGAAGTTGGAGGTTTTTACAGGTCTCCGTCTACTCAAAGCCTTAAAAAATCTAGAGACCCAGGGGTCAAATGCTAGTTGTTTTTCAAGAAATACACTTAGTGCTGACACTTGACCCTTCAGCGTGCTAGTTGCCAGCCCTTTATCAGCCCCAGCTTGTAGAAATTCTAAAACAGCCACAGAGCTGTTGACACTGAAGGAGCTTTCTGCACACCAGATGTTAAACCGCTTCCACACTTTTTGGTAAATGGCTTGTGTCTCCTTCTTTCTACAGCTTAAGAGTGTTTCAACCAGGCGTTCTGAAAACCCTTTGCCCCTCAGCAGCTCTTCCTCAGAAGCCAAGCTGCCAGATTCCACCTCTCTACCTGCGGGCAGCAGATTGGACCCTGTAAAAGGAGATCCTCCCGGATTGGCAGAATCCAAGGAGGTTCTATTGATAAACCTTTCAGGATAGAGAACCATGGTCTCCTGGGCCAATGAGGTGCGATGAGAATCAGTGTTGTGTTCTCCCCCTACAGTTTCCTCAGGACTGCTGGTATTAGAACCGGAGGGGGGAAAGCATAACACCTGGAGAACTGCCAGGTTTGGGCCAGAGCGTCCACCGCCAGAGCTCCATCCCACCTGTTTAGGGAAAAAAAGAGCCGAGTCTTGGCATTTTCTCTTGAGGCGAATAAATCCACCTCCGGAAGACCCCATCTTTGAGTGATCGCTCTGAAGACTTCTTGATTCAGAACCCAATCGCCCTCCCTCAGTTTCTTCCTGCTGAGGAAGTCTGCGACCTGATTTAATTCTCCCTTCAGATGTATGGCTGAGAGGGACAAGACATTGGCCTCTGCCCATATGAGAATAGACTTTGTCAGATCCCATAAGGACTTGCTCCTGGTGCCCCCCTGCTTGTTGACATAAGCTACTGCGGAGGAGTTGTCTGTCCTGACTCGAACATGCTGACCCTGCAGCTCCTTCTGAAAGGCTTTGAGAGCTAACTCTATCGCTTTTAGTTCTCTCCAATTCGAAGATTTTTGCGAGTCCTCTTTTGCCCAGCGACCCTGTGTCAGAAGGGAGTCCAGGTGTGCTCCCCAACCGGAGCCACTGGCATCTGTTGTCACTGTTCTGGAGATCGGGGAGACCCAATCCAGGCCCTGTAAAAGGTTCGCCCCCTTCCTCCACCACCAAAGGGACCTCTTGATGTGAACCGGTATGGATATCAGGGAATCCAAGGAGTCCGGTTTGTGATCCCAAATGTTCAGTATGAACAGTTGCAGGGGTCGGTAATGCAGACCTGCCCACTGCACTGCAGGAAGAGAAGATGTCAATAACCCCAGAGCTGACATGACTTTCCTTATCGGAAGCTGGCCGCTTCCCTGAAGGAGTGATATTACATTGTCCACCTTCTGAACTTTTTCTATTGGGAGAAAAGTCATCTGTCTGGTTGAGTCCAGTACATATCCCAGAAAAGTGACTCTTTGGGAGGGTGTCAGGCTGGATTTTTCCAGATTGAGTAGCCAACCTAAGTTTACCAAAATCTCCTTTGCAACCTGGAGGTCCTGGGACAACCGTGTCGGGGAATCTGCAAAAAATAGCAGATCGTCCAGGTATGCCACTACCAGGATGCCCCTGAGACGTAGAAAGGCTAGTACCTCCACCATCACTTTGGTGAATATGCGGGGGGAAGAGGAGAGCCCGAAGGGGAGTGCTTTGAACTGTAGGTGAAACGTCCCTTCTCTGGACCTCACGGCCAGTCTGAGAAATCTCTGATGGCATTTTGCTATTGGGATGTGCAGGTAGGCATCCTTTAGATCTATGGATGCCATGAAGCAGTTCGGAAGGAGGAGCGTCCTCACGGAATAGATAGAATCCATCCGAAAACTTTTGTATGTGACCGAGGTGTTTAGAGGTTTCAAATTCAGTACAAGTCTGAATTTCCCGGAAGGCTTGCGGACCACGAAGATGTGGGAGTAGAAGCCCTTGCCCGTTTCCTCCGATGGAACCCGAACCACCACATCCTGATCCTCCAACTCCTGAAGAGAGGAGAGCAGGGCCACAGATTTTTCTTTGTACTGTGGTAAATTGGTGACTAAAAGTCTGGATGGGGGGGGACTTGAGAACTCTAGTCTGTACCCTCTCCTTATGATCCCCAGCACGAATTGGTTGCTGGTGATCAGCTCCCATTGTGGGAGAAAGGCCCCCAACCTTCCTCCCACCTTGACTCCGTCATTGAGGTTTTTGGGGCTGTTCAGGAGCACGAAAAAGCGCCCCAGCACGGCCCTTACCCTTTTGTCCCCAAAACTTTTTCTTTCCCTCAGGTTTTGAGACGTCCACCTTCTTTTGGGTCCAGAATTTTTTCTTTGCTTGTCCCCCAAATTTTTTCTTTAAGGGGAAAGCCTTTTTCTTATCGGCTGTACGATCTAAGACAGCCTCTAAGCCTGGCCCAAATAATAAATCTCCTGTAAGGGGGATCCCGCACAACTTCACCTTTGAGGCGCTATCCCCCTGCCATGTCTTGAGCCAGAGAGCCCTTCTTGCAGAATTAGATAGAGCTGCAGACCTGGCCGACATGCGGATTGACTCTGCTGAGGCGTCCGCTACATACCGCACGCCATTCAGCAAAGTTGGAAAAGAGGATAGTATGGTCTCTTTAGGCGTTCCGGCTTCAATATGTGCCCTGATCTGTGAGAGCCAATGCTCTAGATTACGGGCCACCACCGTTGCTGCCATAGCTGGCTTAAGGTTCCCTTGAGAAGCATCCCAGGACTTCTTTAACAGTGAGTCCATCCGCCTGTCCATTGGGTCTGAAAGGACCCCCATGTCCTCAAACGCCAAGTCCGTATGTCGGGATACCTGCGAGAAGGCAGCATCCAATTTGGGGGATTTGTTCCATACTAAAGCTTCCTCTTCAGAAAAAGGAAATCTTCTCAACGAGTTTGAGAAGAAAGGTTTCCTTTCTGGATCCTGCCATTCTTTTTTGATGGCATTGACCAGGACTTCATGGACTGGGAAAACCTTTCTCTTTTGTTCTCCCAAGCCACTATACATCTGGTCATGGAGTGACAGTGTCTTTTTCTCCTCAGCTATCCCTAAAAGTAGTGTGGATAGTTTCTAACAATTCTTCCACCTCTTCAAGGGAAAGCTTGTAGCGAGAGACCTTTGAGGGCCCTGCCTCTGTCCCCTCACCATCTGACTCCTCTTGGGAGCTAGAAGCGGCACTATCTTGCTCCTCCTCAGCGTCCTCTCTGATGTCCGCAGGTTTCTCTCTACTCACAGAGGGAAGAACCTCAGGATTGGGTGGAATTAACTGTTGCGCTACAGAAGGGCTGCTTTGGGGCAACTGAAAATTAGCAAAAATATCTTTAAACGATTGAAAGGTGCCAGAAAGCTCTTTCATAGAAGCTGCTAATTCAGATGCCTGCTCTGCCTCCCTTTCCTTAATCAGCCCCTCAATACATCTCCTGCAAAGTGCTTTGTTCCAATTCTCACTAAGGGAAGATCTGCAGGAAGGGCATTTCTTCTTGCTGTGGGCTGATTTTTCTGTGGATTTCTGAAAAACACAGAAGCAAAGTGGAGGCTAAATGAGAGAGAGCCCAGCGCTAACATAGGTAACCACCAGGAGTGTTCCAGGACCAACCACCACCAGGGTTCTAGACACACTACAGAGACAAAAACTCCGACCACCAGGAGAAGAAAAAGTGACAAAAAACACCAGTGAAGCTGTAACATGATAAGGGAACACCACCCCAGGGTTCTCCTTACCTTAGAGTGGCTGGTGCTGTCGTCATCCGGAGGTGCACGTGAAGCCTCTGCTTCCGACATCTCGCTGAGGAATGTGGTCGCGACTGCCTCCAAAAACGCCGACACTACGGCTGAAAAGAGAGGCCGCACCAGCCCAGCGTCAGGCCTTTTCACTCTGCAGCGTCTGGGACCAGTGACGCGTATCCGGCGGAAGTGCCCGCCCCCCCCGGAACTGACGTCACTCGTCATCCGGTCCGGCCCAGCTTCCTGGCCGACTGTGATTTCTCACAGGGAGTGTGCACACCGCCTGCAGCGCCACCCCTGTGCGAGTAGTAAAATAGACCTCCGCGGTTGAAAACCACCCCAGGAATGTCCGCGGGACGCTACACGGCGATGTCCTGGGTAAGTAGCTTCCCCAGCTAGCCAGGACGCCGTGTTTTAGAAAAATAGCCCTGAGCCCAGGGAGAACAGGTCCCCCCTCTCAGGAATTTTGGCCTCAGCTTCCCCAGCTGTCTGGCCCTTGGCCCCAAGCGGTGTCTCCCCTCCGGAGGAAACACCATAAACTGAGGAGCTGAGGGAGGATGAGGCTTAAATTCCTAATTGGAAGGCGGTGTTTCCTGTGAGGGGAGGAGCCTGTGTCTCTCTACAGTACCTGTCCTGAAAGACGAACAGGGAAAAATGAAATGAACAAGACTAAGTAAAAAGTGAAATCTTACAAACAATATTGGAGTGCAGTCCAAAATTCAGACAAATTCAAAGTGAAAAATGGGTAAAATAAGTGGTTAAGTGTGAGAGGTACCAGGCTCAGGTGAGCGAAGGTATGTAATCAGGTAAAGTCCACACACCGTGCACCCTTCACCAATGGGGAATCAAACAGCTTACCTCCCTACTGACATACAGACCCAGATGAATCACTATACCAGCTTTCTGTTAGGTGGATGTCTACTTGTCAGATCTCAATCGTTGATCATACATGTAAAAACAATGGTAAAGGTATTGTAGCTTTATCCTCTTTCAGGCAAGGAGGAGAAAAACTGCGCAAAAAAGGGTGACCAGATGTCCACTTACACAACTTACAAAAGTGTGTAGGGAGCGTGTGCCTATCTCCACGAGCACCGAGCTCGTATCCTTGTCTTCTTCCTGCTACCAATTTCTCCCCTTAGCATCCATAGAGCCGTCCGCTCATAACGAGATATGAAAGGCAGGGGTGGAAGAAGAGAAGGGGGCACATCGCATAAACCGTGCAAAGTAAATTTATTAAAACATAAAACAGTCGGTAAAAAACTCACATGGGGCAGTCTAAAGGCGGTCACGTAGCCACGAACACCGCGCTTGTCCACCGTCCGTCAGGTACTGCTCCTAGTGTATGCTCTGTTGTCCCGACGCGTGTTCGTCACATCACGTGACTTCATCAGATCCCCTGATGAAGTCACGTGACACAAGGCCCGCGGTCCAAATCCAGCCCTCAAGGCAATTTAATGTGGTGGCCTTCGCACCTCTCCTGCAGCTGCGACATTCCACCCCCCCCCCCCCCTGTCTCTGCTCCCACCTTGTCTCAGCAGTTGGCAGCAGAGAGGACAGGACTCCTCCGACAGATTCTGTGCTTCTCCATGCAGCTGCAGAAAGGGCTTCCTCTGGCCCCCCCCCCCCCCCCATCTCATCAGTCGTTTGCAGAGAGCAGGACAGAACGCTTCCTACAGATCCTGGGCCTTTCTGTGCAGCCGCATCACACCCTCATCTCCGCCACGCCTGAGCCCTCCTATAGACCTCCTCAAGACTCTGCACTTTCAACTTCCCGGATCCGTCAACAGCTTCTTCCTGGCAGCAGCACAAGATAAAGGGGGGTGCACTGTGATGTAATGGAGGGTGGGAGACACTTGACACTGATAATTGGGGGGGGGGGGTGTTCTTGATATCCAATGAAAAGGGAAGCTTCGGATATCTAGGCTTTCAGATACAACTGGCCATTTGAGGACAACCATAATGCCAATTTGGCCCATGATGAAATGGAGTTTGACACCCCTGCTATAGAGGGATATGGTTTTTGTCACATTTCATGTCTGAAGTTTAAGACCACTTTAATAAATACTGGAACCTACTGAGCTGATTAACCCCCTAGCTCTTTGGGATGCCACCATAAAAAAATAACTTGGTTTATAATTTTGCTCATGTCATGCCCAATTAGGGTTGGCATTTGCTCATACGGCTGCATTCTCCGCAAGATAAATGACATACCAAGTCTATGAGTGAGAGTGGAAATCCCTATAATGGTCACAGCAGGTACAGAAAGCCTCTAGACTCAGATCCAACCACCACTGATCCCAGGAGGCTGGAAGAAAGAGGGATCAATACCTCAGCCTCTATAGCAGGCAAATGCAATTAGCAGACCTCCAGCTGTTGGAGAACTACAAGTCCCATGAGGCATAGCAAGACTGACAGCCACAAGCATGACACCCAGAGACAGAGGCATGATGGGACAGCTAGAAGGTCCGCTAATTGCATATTTCCTGCTCTATAGTATCCATTGCCATATGCCTTTTGTCTACGATAAACCTCATTGCTGACAATTCTGCCCGTTTAGAAAGCTGCTCCTGGCAACTATTCCGCCAATTTTCCCAACACGTCATGTAATGTGGAAATAGCAAAAACTATTTAGTAGATGTTACACTAATCTGTAAATTTGTGTCTCCATTCTCCATCATTTTATTTATTATAAGATCAATCGGTGCAGATCTCATATTGTATGCCAATCATCTCACATTGTACGCCAATCATCTATCCGACTGTCAAAGTACCTGGACTTTGTTTTGTGGTTAAAAGTAACATAATAATAATACTAATAATAAAAATAAAAAAATTGTAAAGACCTTTTTTTTTGTCTTTGATAGGCTTAAATGGATAACATACCTAGGTTGCGATGGATTATGTTCCATGAAGGAAAAATGAAGGACAGAGGATACGGGAGAGGACCACACCCAGGATGACACACAGGAAGGTGACAATGACAAGTGGAGGACATGAACAAGCAGCGCAGAATGTGTCATGTAAAAGGTTTATAATAAACAATACGAGAACATGTGACGTTCATGTCAGAATATGGGCTCTGTTATATGTTGGCTGGGGAATATATAGAATATTATAAATTGTAAAAAATACCATGTAACAAATGAACATTCTTTTTCCATTGGGAAGGCAAGGCAAGCACAACAAATGTATGTAGTCAAAAACAATGAAAATAGTACCGCTTGAATGCCCCCCACCCCCATACCTGTGTCAGTCAGATGTGAAAAGACTGGTGCAAGACAGACCTGATCGGCATGTCAGTCTCTAGTAGACTTCAACAAAATGGTGACTGTCTGGCACACAGAAACGGACTCACTGTTGCATAAATGTGAAGAAGATGGGTAAAAGATGGCTTCAGCCATTGTTCGAGATATCTGACCTGTTTCGTCCCTTTTCTACGATAGAGCCTAGGTTCACACTGCTGCGAATTCAAAATCGCGGTAAAATGCGCGATTTTACCGCGATTTGCCGCGATTTCGGCCGCAATTTAATGTAAATCGCGGCCCGAAATCGCAAAAAGTAGTACAGGAACTACTTTTTGAAATCGCAGATGCGGCGTCGCACTGATTAGGACAGTGCCATTGCCGACAATTGCCGCCGATTTGAGATGCGATTTGACATGTCAAATCGCATCTCAAATCGTTCCAAATCGTACCCAGTGTGAACCAGGGCTAAAGGGGATATTAAAGTCTTGTTTGTTTGTTTGTTTAAAAACAACAAACATGTCATACTTGCCTGCTCTGTGCAGTGGATTTGCACAGAGCAGCCCAGATCCTCCTCTTCTTGGGTCTCTTGCCGGCGCTTCTGGCCCCTCCCTCCTGCAGCAAGCAGCTTGCTATGGGGGTGCCTGAGCTGCTGCTCTGTCTCAGCCATATAGGAGGGAGAGTCCCGGAAAGTTGAGGCTCTCGTGCGACATCGGTGGATCGAGATGGGGCTCAGGTAAGTATTAGGGGGGCTGACACACACAGTTTTTTTTATCTTAATGCATAAAGTTAAAAGTCTTCTGCCTTTATAACCACTTTAAGCCCTGAAAAGGATGAAACACGCTTGAAGAGTTCTCTACAGGTGGAGAACAAGAGCTTAAAGTACAAGGCCACCTTAAAAAAAATATATATATAGTAACGGTCACCACCGTTTACGATATTCCCATTCCATCAACACACGACAGCTTATCTGACACTCCACAATCCAGCAGACAGGACCCATTGGATTTTCCCCAGAAATAACGAGACAGAGCTCTGTTACTCTGGTTTCAAAATGTATGAACGAATTTAATAGTATCTTAGCTTTCTTATATACAGTACAAGCATGTTACAGTTAATCAAAGGCACAAAGAAACTCTCCACCCACACATCACACAATGGGGCTTCAATCACATTCTTTTAGATAAAAACATTCAGAGGAGTTAATTATTAGTCATCCCTCAGACGTCCTGTCTCCGACAAGTTCCCCTCACCTGTTACACAAAACACATTCCTTTACTAAACATAATTGACATGCTAATTCCCTACCCCTGAAAGGAGACATCTGACCTTTACGGACTGAATTAGCATCTCACAATGGAATGTCTAGGAGCAGCCCTAATTAACACCTCAAAAGCATGTGTCCTCACATTGAATGAAAACACTTGACTTGGTGGGGTCAGAATAACCACTTGTAATATCTCAAGATATTCTGCAACATGAATTATCAGTTATCAGTCACCCTATACCCAAAAGGGGCACAGGGTGACCCTAGACCCAAGAGTCATTAGTGACGCTGGCACAGGAGTACCCCCCATCCTTCAAAAGTCTCTGGATGTCACGGGTCATTCCATTACAGTAATAAAAGCCTTTTTTTTCTTTTTTTTTTTTGCAGGTTAAAATTAATTACGATTGTCTTTTTGTGGATGATCCTGGAAAGCATTGCACCCACAATCAGCAGATTGCAGGTGCCATGCAGGACTCCTACAGACCGTCAGTGTAAGCCGTCTGTCCATACCTCGTACAGGCAGGAAGTTTCACACTGACAGGAAGAATAAATAAACTAAGGGCACTCAACAGCGCGTTCTCATTGAGAACTAAAAGCCGACAGCCACAAAGGCCGTCAGTACTTATAGTTCATTCATTCACTCACAGAACTTTGAGAATTAAATGATGGGCTGGAATGGGCGGAGTGTTTTTTTTTTAAACGTGACAGTGAGAGAGAGGAGAAAATCCCCCACCTCACTGTCACAACAGAGGATCGTGGAGGTGCAGGGACGGTGCTACAGTAACATGTTACACCCTGAATATGGATGAAACATGTTACAAAAGATGAACTTATCCTTTAAGCAAGTGGTTCTCAACCTTCCTAGTGCTGTGACCCCTTAATAAAATTTCCCAGGTTGTGGGGACCCCTAACAGTAAAAAAAAAAAAAATGGTAGCATGGGTTGTGAGCACCCAAGACAAGTAATTTGCCCCCCTAACCCATTAACGTTTAGAGCTCCCTGAGTTCCTTCCACAAATAGTAAAACCCTTTTGTGGTGTCTCGTAGCAGCGACACCTAAAGCGAAATCAGGAGATTGGGTCTCCTCCAGCCCCTCCTACTTCACATTCATCACCAGCCAGCTGACCTCTCGTCTCTGCCCCCCAGCCATGCCATGAAATAAATGGGCGCCTGCGAAGAGGCAGAGTGGGCAGAGTGGACAAAAAGGCTGGGAGAGCAGTGCAGGCTTTTGGAACAGCCCAGGATTCGTGACCCCTGGCAAATCATCATTCGACCCCAGGTTGAGAACCACTGCTTTAAGCCATCTTTTCCCCAGCTCATTCAAATTTATGCAACAGGGAGCCGATGTCTGTGTGCAGACGGCCACCATTTTGTTGAAGCACAACTGATGGTCTTGGACAGATGAAGGTGTTCCATGTACTGTAAAGTGGCCAACATGTCACATACATACAATAAATGGGCCCGGATAAAGCAAACCTACCAACCTGTCCAGAGACAGCATTGGGACTGGGATGTCCAAAAATTATTACTTGTCATTGCAGGTGCACATAAGTAGGGTCATGTGATCAATGAAAATTCATTGTAAAAATACAGAACAAAGGAAATCTCTAGACAGCAGAAAATGTACAGATTACCCGTATACCAATAAAAACACAGTGGGCTAGATTCACAAAAGAGATACGACGATGCATCTCCTGATACGCCGTCGTATCTCTGATTTCGGCCAGTCGTATCTATGCGACTGATTCACAGAATCAGTTACGCATTGATATGACTAAGATCCGACAGGTGTAACTGTGTTACACCGTCGGATCTTAAATGCAATTTAAAAATGGCCGCGGAGGGCGTTCTCGCTGATTTACACTGAGAAATATGTAAATCAGCGAGATATGCCAATTCACAAACGTACGCGGGCCCGACGCAGTGGTTTTACGACGTTTCCGTAGCAGTTTTCCGGCGTATACTTACCCCTACTTCTATGAGGCGCAGCCAATGTTAAGTATAGCCGTCGTTCCCGCGTCGAATATTTTTTTTTTCCACGTCGTTTGCGTAAATCGTTCTCGAATACGGATGGACGTCATTACGCGGGGATGCGCCTGATTTAAACAGTACACTCCCCTCTAGCCGCGGAATTTGAATTCCGCCGGGGGATTTACGATCCCCTGCCGCAAGTTTGGAGGTAAGTGGTTTGTGAATTACCCACTTGCCTCTCAAACTTGCGGCAGCGTATCTTAAATCACATAGATCACGCGGATCTAAAGATCCGCTGATCTATGTGAATCTAGCCCAGTATATTCACCCCACACACATAGCCCAATAGCCAGTGCAAAATTGTATGCCCGGTCTATGGCCGTACCCCAATAGCTGCGCTCTAGATATTAACGTGCATGCCAAAAGTGCATTGTTACAGCTCCTTTACTTAAAATGCACTATTTTGCCGTTCCACCTATCCCCTCTGTACTTATGAATGACATTTTTAAATAAAACCTGTTGTCATTACAACTTATTTTAGACACAGTGATGTCACTGCTTTTTAGCAGACAGATCAGATGCCGGTGGTGTAAGCGGACACGTCTGCTGACATCCACCACTCCATGGAGAGTAGTGATGAGCTCCAGGGTGTTCACACAGTGCACGTGCAGGGCCCGCCAGGAAGTCTGCACGTCGCTGCGCTAACCACAGGCAGGGAGACATTTCCTGATCTCTGCAGCCGAGCATCGGGAATATGTCTCCCTGCCTGTGATTAGCGCAGCGCCATGCAGACTTTCTGGTGGGCTCTGCATGTGCACTGTGCGAACACGCCGGAGCTCATCACTAATGGAGAGCAATGGAAGGTCCGATCGGGTCCACCAGAAAAACTGACAGATGGACCTAATCTTTCTGCTGGTATGATCTGATATCTGTATAAGTAAAGGAGCTGTGTCATTGGAGGATCCAATCTCTGTATATAGTGTACAGAACGCCAAGGGTGGGTCCTGGATGGGTGCTATGTGTCTCCAGTATTTGGCTTATGATCCCTTTAAGGGAAGTGTGTGGGTACTCAGGGGGTTCACCCATAATGGGTGAGGAATTCCAGATTAGCCATAAAAAGGAGAGGTCCGACTCGCAGTCCTCTGTTACTAGACCCAGAATTTCAGAGGCCCTGAAGTGACATACGGGTGGGGAAAAAAAAACATCCACTCCTGACTACAGGAACTCCAGTCCCCAAAGGGTTTTAGAGCCCCTAGGAAGCAGAACTTAAAACAGGAAGTAGTATTAGGTGTAAGGTGTGGGGGTGTGAGTAGGAGTTGGAGAGAGACACCTGTTAGTGCTGCATGGATGCTGGAAGCTGTCAGATCGCCAGACTAGGACGGTGCTCACCCTGGGGGTAAAGTCTCATCTATGAACAGTTTTCTTATATTGTTTGTTTATGCTGTTGTGGGGAAGACAAGTGGACCTTTTGGGTTTCAAGTTTGTTTTGCTGCTGGAAGCATTTCTTTGTGTTTGCCTAAAGGAAAATAAACACCTCTGCTTAAAGTTAAACAGTGTTTGCACATGGTCCTGTGGAGCTATAACCCTCAAACTTTACAATAGGTCATTAACAGTTTAATTGGACTATCCAATACTAGCAAAAGTAAAGAAGCCGTTACACTGGATGATCCAATAACAGCATAGGTAAAATAAGTTGTGTCATTGGACTACCCAATATCTGTAAAAGTAAAAGAGCTGTGTCATTTAACAATCAAATACCTCTATAAATAAAGGAGCCGTGTCATTAGACTAGTGGACACTTGTACAAGTAAAGGAGGATAAAGGAAGATGTGTCGATGGGTGATCCGTTACATGTATAAGTAAAGGAGCCCTGTCACTGGACAAATGTGTAAGTAAAGGAGTGGTGTCATTGGAGGATCATACATCTGTGTCGGTAAAGGAGTGGTGTCATTGGAGGATCAGACATCTGTGTCGGTAAAGGAGTGGTGTCATTGGAGGATCGGACATCTGTGTCGGTAAAGGAGTGGTGTCATTGGAGGATCAGACATCTGTGTCGGTAAAGGAGTGGTGTCATTGGAGGATCAGACATCTGTGTCGGTAAAGGAGTGGTGTCATTGGAGGATCAGACATCTGTGTCGGTAAAGGAGTGGTGTCATTGGAGGATCAGACATCTATGTAGGTAAAGGAGTGGTGTCATTGGAGGATCAGACATCTGTGTCGGTAAAGGAGTGGTGTCATTGGAGGATCAGACATCTGTGTCGGTAAAGGGGTAGTGTCATTGGAGGATCAGACATCTGTGTAGGTAAAGGAGTGGTGTCATTGGAGGATCAGACATCTGTGTCGGTAAAAGAGTGGTGTCATTGGAGGATCAGACATCTGTGTAGGTAAAGGAGCGGTGTCATTGGAGGATCAGACATCTGTGTCGGTAAAGGAGTGGTGTCATTGGAGGATCAGACATCTGTGTCGGTAAAGGAGTGGTGTCATTGGAGGATCAGACATCTGTGTCGGTAAAAGAGTGGTGTCATTGGAGGATCAGACATCTGTGTCGGTAAAAGAGTGGTGTCATTGGAGGATCAGACATCTGTGTAGGTAAAGGAGCGGTGTCATTGGATGATCGGAGATGTGTATAGGTAAAGGAGCTTTATTATTGGATGTTTGGACATGTGTATAGGTAAAGGAGACGTGTTATTGGATGATCAGACATGTGTATAGATAAGGGAACTGTGTCATTGGACGATCGGACAGGTGTATAAGTAAAAGAGCCGTGTTATTGGATGATCGGACAGGTGTATAGATAAAGGAGCCGTGTTATTGGATGATCGGACCGGTGTATAGATAAGGGAGCAGTATTATTGGACAATCAGACAACTGTATGGATAAGGGAGCTGTGTTATTGAACAATCAAACAGGTGTATAGGTAAAAGAGCTATGTTATTGGATGATCGGACATGTTATTGGATGATCGGACAGGTGTATGGATAAAGGCTCTGCATTATTGGACGATCTGACATGTGTATAGGTAAAGGAGCTGTATTATTGGATGATTGGACCGGTGTATAGGTAAAAGAGCTATGTTATTGGATGATCGGACATGTGTATAGGTAAAGGATCTGTATTATTGGATGATCGGACAAGGGTAAAGGAGCTGTATTATTGGATGATTGGACAGGTGTATAGGTAAAGGATCTGTATGATTGGACAGGTGTATAGGTAAAGGATCTGTATTATTGGATGATTGGACAGGTGTATAGGTAAAGGATCTGTATTATTGGATGATTGGACAGGTGTATAGGTAAAGGAGCTGTGCCATTGGATGACTGGACAAAAGCTGTCATTAGGGGACCCAGTGTCTGTACAAGTAAAGGATCTGTGTCACTGCCAGCCCATTATTCTCCATGTCACCCCCTGTACAATGACTGGACATGTCTTCCATGTATCAGACCATAGATGGCCATAGCTGGTCCCCTTCCCCCATCCTCCCTGGGATGTCTATCCCCAGCAATAACAAACACAGAAGGCGGCTCCCCTCTAATACACCCTCCGGGTCACCCCTCGTCTCCCGGGAAAAGTCCTGTCATCTCACCGAATATCACGGGACCTCCTCAGGGACTCGCACCTTCCACACGTCACAGCCCGGTTCAGCAACAATCAGCCATCTTGTCTCTCAGGCTATGAGACAAACACAGAGACAGCTCTATCACGTGACATAGAAGCCGAACGCCTGCCGGAGGGGGCGGAGCTGTCACCGGTGGAACATCCAGTGAGAGAACACGAGGGGCGTGGTAGAGCGAGCGGCTCAGGCGAGGAGATGAGCGTGAAGGTGTTTCTATGGAAACTGAGTCTCCTCTGTATTCTCCTCAGAGAGGACAATAGGGCGTAGAATAGAGAACATGGCTCTATGTGTCCCCTCTATAATAAAGACGTGTATGGACAGTGACAGAGTGTCCTCCATGTTCTATGCCTGTAGCCAGCTGCTGTTTCCTCAAAAAGAGCCACACCCATGACACTGCCATGGAGCACCTAGAGAGGACGTGCAGTGCAATATAGGCAGGACCATAACCTGCAGGCACACGACCTCCTACAAGGCCTATACGTAGCGCTAGCAAATAATTGAGGGTCCATGTACACGAGGAGCAGCATAAGAAACTCTCATAATGGCTTGTAGGCAGGTGCGGTCTACCTTCTCCACTGCAGGTGGCGCTCTTCCTCAAGGGCACTGCAGCTGGAGAGGAAATCTAGAGGAACATGGTTCCTCTATGGTTTCCTGGGTCACTAGGGAAGCTATCCCATTGGATCCCGCAGCTCCATGTTACTCTCGCAGCCATCTTGGGTCAGGCAGAGCCTATTTAAGCCCTGGCTCCCAGGCTTGGAGCACATTTTGCAAGTAGTTCAACGCAACGCAGCCACTGTGCCATCGTTTATCGCCACTGTGCCCATCTATTGTCACCACTGTGCCATGCCATCAAATGCAGCCACTGTGCTATCAATTGTCGCCACTGTGCCATCATTTGCCGCCACTGTGCCATGCCTTCAAATGCAGCCACTGTGCCATGCAACACAGCCACTGTGCCATCGTTTATCGCCACTGTGCCCATCTATTGTCACCACTGTGCCATGCCATCAAATGCAGCCACTGTGCTATCAATTGTCGCCACTGTGCCCATTAATTATCACCACTGTGCCATGCCATCAAACGCAGCCACGGTGCCATCAATTATCGCCACTGTGCCATCAATTGTCGCCACTGTGCCATGCCAAACGCAGCCACTGTGCCATCAAACACAGCCACTGTGCCATGCCATAAAACGCAGCAACTGTGCCATCAATTGTCACCACTGTGTCCATCAATTGTCACCACTGTGCCATCAAACGCAGCCACTGTGCCATGCCATCAATTGTTACCACTGTGCCCACATCAATTGTCACCACTGTGCCCACATCAATTGTCGCTACTGTGCCCACATCAATTGTTGCCACTGTGCCCACATCAATTGTCGCCACTGTGCCCTTTAATTGTTGCCACTGTGCCCTTTAATTGTCGCCACTGTGCCCTGTAAAATACTGCCCCCTTACCCCCCCCCCGCCCGGCACTTACATTTATGGGGTCAGCCATCCTCCTTCCACGGTCCCTCGATGTCTTCTCCCGCCCTCGATGACGCTTCAGCCAATCAGGTTACCCTGTGCATCCCCTGGATAACTATTTGGAAGCTGATTACAGCCTGAGGGCTGTAATCGGAAAGCCTATCAGAGCCGCTGGCAATGATAGGAACTTCCAAAGCCAAGCAGCTGCCGTTATTCAGGTGGTCGGCGCTCGCCAGGGGGTCGGCCATCTGAATAGTGGGTGGCAGCAACAATACACAGATTCACGCAATGCATGAATCTGTGTATTGTATTCAGTGGCGGTGTGGGAGCGAGTGGGGGCGGCGCTCCTGCGCCCTCTATGGACGCACCGCCACTGGTGCAGGTATTGGTGCATGAACCCAAACCAGTGCATTTAGGGCCGTGCACCAACACAGATGTCTTATTGGGAGCAGATTATGCGTCCGAATTGACAGCAATGGGACAGCTGGCATGGGGGTACACAAAACACCTGTGCATCCCTATGCAGATAAACACCACCCTGCACAGGACACAGATGTAATCACCCCATAGGAGCAAGGCCTAATGAGAGTCTAAGGCTACATGCACAGATATACACGCATATACAGTGTCTCACAAAAGTGAGTACACCCCTCACATTTTTGTAAATATTTTATTATATCTTATCATGTGACAACACTGAAGAAATGACACTTTGCTACAATGTAAAGTAGTGAGTGTACAGCTTATATAACAGTGTAAATTTGCTGTCCCCTCAAAATAACAACACACAGCCATTAATGTCTAAACCGCTGACAACAAAAGTGAGTACACCCCTAAATGAAAATATCCAAATTGGACCCAAAGTGTCAAAGTGGCCACCATTATTTTCCAGCACTGCCTTAACCCTCTTGGGCATGGAGTTCACCAGAGCTTCACAAGTTGCCACTGGAGTCCTCTTCCACTCATTTATGATGACATCACAGAGCTGGTGGATGTTGGAGACCTTGCGCTCCTCCACCTTTCGTTTGAGGATGCCCCACAGATGCTCAATAGGGTTTAGGTCTGGAGACATGCTTGGACAGTTCATCACCTTTACCCTCAGCTTCTTTAGCAAGACAGTGGTCATCTTGGAGGTGTGTTTGGGGTCATTATCATGTTGGAATACTGCCCTGCGGCCCAGTCTCCGAAGGGAGGAGATCATGCTCTGCTTCAGTATGTCACAGTACATGTTGGCATTCATGGTTCCCTCAATGAGCTGTAGCTCCCCAGTGTCGGAGTCCTGCCGAAAAAGAGTCCCCAGGCGGATAATGACCCCCCCTGTACTGCGCAGTACGAACCATGATGATAAATAGCACCTGTAAAGTGCCTGAAAACTGCCTTCAATGCCACCTGAATGTTAAACCTAAGTGCTTTCACACTGGGACTGTGCGCTTGTGCGACGTTAGAAAAAGTCCTCCAGTTTGGGAGCGCTGTATACAGCTTTCGAAGCACCTGAAAAGCTATTCGGAAGCGCCATAACGCAGGCGGTTTTAACGCCTTTTTCGGCCGATAGCAGAGGTTAAAAGCACCCTGCTAGCGGCTGAAAAGCACTGCTTAAACAGTGCTAAAGCTCAGCTAAAACAAGCGGCGCTTTAGTGCTAACGCATGGGCAGACCACGTTTGAAAGTGGCCTTATGCTCAAACCACTATTTATTCTAACCCATACCAATGCATTGAGTTTATTTACCACTAAACAGTCTTGTGTCTATTTCCTGGTGCTAATTCAGTGTTCTTATAAGTGCTTGCAGTAATTTTCATTTAACCGGATGTGTCAGAGCAACTGAAGTCAAGGAGTCAAGGCACAGAAAAATGAACCCAAATTACCATTCAGCTCCTGCAGCGGTAGTGCTACACATGTGACATAAGGCCATCTTAAAGCAGAGCTCTGCCTAAAAGGGGAAGTTCCACTTTTTTGCACCCTTCCCCCTCCACTGCCTCATTTGACACTTTTTGGGAGGAGGGGTTTTGACAGGTACCCGCTCCCACTTTCAGCTCAGATTGCCGCATGTGATCTAAGCTGGAAGTTCGGCCCCCCTCTTTCCCTTGTAGTCTTCTGGGACATATCACAGGTCCCAGAAAACTACGGGACTATTGACAAGGTGCAGCACGGCTCACTAATGCGCAGTAGGAAACCAGCTGTGAAGGCTTAAGTACCTGTTTCCCTTATTTGCAATGTCGCTGCCTGCACCCGAAGAACTACAGAATTGGTTCGGGTGAGGACATCGCTGGATCCCTGGACAGGTAATTATCTTTATATTAAAAGTCAGCAACTAATGTTTTGGGTAGAGCCTGGAGATCTTCTTTAAGTTGGGTGTACACAAGCAATTTTTGCTTTAATGATCATTGCCCGTGGTTTTCCATCTACTAATCACTACCAGTTGCTACACATAGGGAACTATGGAGTGCAGAATGTAGAAGTGGTCAATCACCCAAACTTGAAGCATTGTGCTACAAATAGCGATTCATTTCTGCTACTTTCTAAACTCCATTGTTGCCTATGTGTAGCGATCGCCCAGCAATTAAAGAGGAGATCCACCTGGGGAAAAAAAGTTAAAGCGGGAGTTCACCCATTTAATAAATTTTTTTTTTCTTCCCCTAGATTCCTGCTCGTTCGGTCTAGGGGAATTGGCTATTTGTATTAAAATATGAGCAGTACTTACCCGTTTTCGAGCTGCATCTTCTTCCGTCGCTTCCGGGTATGGGTCTTCGGGAGCGGGCGTTCCTTCTTGATTGACAGTCTTCCGAGAGGCTTCCGACGGTCGCATCCATCGCGTCACTCGTAGCCGAAAGAAGCCGAACGTCGGTGCGGCTCTATACTGCGCCTGCGCACCGACGTTCGGCTTCTTTCGGAAAATCGTGACGCGATGGATGCGACCGTCGGAAGCCTCTCGGAAGACTGTCAATCAAGAAGGAACGCCCATTCCCGCAGCCCATACCCGGAAGCGACGGAGAGGATGCATCTCGAAAACGGGTAAGTACTGCACATATTTTAAAACAAATAGCCGATTCCCCTAGAGAAAACGAGCAGGAATCTAAGGGGAAAAAGTGCCCTCTAAGGGTGAACCCCCGCTTTAAGTCAGCAGCTATAAATACTGTAGCTGCTGACTTTTAATATTAGGGCACATACCTGTCCAGGGAGCCCACGATGTTGGCACCCCAGCCGATTTTTTATCAGCTGTTGGGTGCTGCCATCGCCATTCATTGTAAGGGAAACTGTCAGTAAAGCCTTTCGGCTTCACAGCTGGTTCTCTACTGCGCATGTGTGAAGCACGCTTCTCTTTCTTACTGGCCCGGCGGTGGAGTAAGGAGGAGGGGGCCAAAATTCGGAGGGACGGTGCTGCTGTCAAAAACAGGGGGGGGGGAGCAGATAAACGGAAGTTCCACTTTTGCGTGGAATTTCACTTTAAGTAGCAGTGTGATCACAAGTGATGATGACTGCAGCATAAATCATGTGAACCCAATCTAATGCCGCGTACACACGATCATTTTTCGGCTTGTAAAAAACGACGTTTTTTAGCCTCTCGAAAAAACAAAGTTTTTTCCAACTTCATCATTAAAACGACGTTGCCCACACACGATCGTGAACAAAAAAAATGCTCTAGCAAAGAGCGGTGACGTACAACACGTACGACGGCACTATAAAGGGGAAGTTCCATGCGGATGACGCCACCCTTGGGGCTGCTTTTTCTGATTTTGTGTTTGTAAAAGACGATTCGCTCTTTTCTGTCTGTTACAGCGTGATGAATGTGCTTACCAGAACGAGTGTATCTGTCTCATAACTTGCTTCTGAGCATGCGCAGGTTTTTAACGTCGTTTTAGCCCACACACGATCATTTTTTACAACCCGAAAAACTATAAAAAATGCAGCATGTTCGAATATTTTTTTTTTTTTTTTTCGTTTTTCAGAACCCGAAAAATGCTCTGAAGCCCACACACGACCATTTCAAATGACATTTTTAAAAAACAACGTTTTTAACAACCCGAAAAATGATCGTGTGTACGCGGCATTAGAGAAGTTACTTGACTTCTAGAAGCAATGAAGAGCAATGAACAGCAGCAGTAATATTATTCACTACAGACCCAACGTCTTTATTTGTGCCCCAGCCAATGTGTACGTAGCTGCTTACTAGGGGATTGTTTTCTTTGTTATGTTTTACAGGACTGATGGTGCACTGTTTAGTTGTGTTGCACTATTGAGCTGATGCTTCCTGAGAAGCAAGGGTTAACACTGCTGGCCTGATTTTCCCAGGCTGTTTAGGGACTTCTGCCCTCTGCTGGAGTAAACATATAAAAAAAGGAGGGAACCATCTCCACAGGGGGTCTCCATAGGGTGCCCACGTGTCCCGGATTGCCCGGGACTGTCCCTTAATTGGCATCTGTGTCCCTGTTCCCGGATGCCTTCATTCCGGGACAATACAATGTCCCGGAATGAAGCACTGGGTAAAGTCATTATGAATTCGGCAGAGTCTGAGCTGCCTGTAGCGCTGTCTGCGGCATGCAGAACCACCTCCCCATGACTTTCATTGTGCTCACTGGTTGCTACAGCCGCTTGGCTTGTAGCAACCAGTGACATCACGGCTGCAGTGCACCCCCTCTGTTCAGAACTGAAAGCGCGCGAGGATTTCACTTCC